>NC_141076.1:8255000-8587500 GCF_041138505.1 Cibotium barometz
TGTGCTTAGCACGAGCATGAAACATTAGGCTTCTCTACACTTTGACTATCAGTGAAAAGTGGAGGACAGATGTCCAACACCCAAATCAGCCACCATAAGGTGTCTCAGCCAAGCATACTCAATTGTAGTTGTAAAAGCTTCCCTGCACTTAGCTTCACAGCTTGAAGTGGCCCTATTGGTGGCTGCTTCTTGATGAGCCATGATATGCATGAATCCTAAGAAGGAAGCAAAAGTCACTAGTAGTGGACACCCTGGTGTCATAGCATCCAACCCAATCCAAATTTGTAAAGGCATGCAACTATGAAATAACCCCCTAGGATAGAAAAATATGAGGTATTGAGTGTTCTGTTAAGTAGCAAAAACCCGCCTAATAGCCTACCAATACTTGGAGCATGGGCTATGCGTAAACCTGCTCAATTGAGAGACCCCAAACTGAATGTTTGGCCTCGTGTTGCATAAATAAATCAAGCAACTGATAGCCTGCTAATATAATGTCTGATAAAAAGGCTCTCATAAATCTTGAATGCTAAGGCTGGCACCTATCTCAACTGGTGTAAACACATGCTTACAATTTTCAAGATCAAACCTTTTAAGCAATCTCTGTATGTACTTTGACTGCATCATGACTATGCCATTATCACGCTATAAGCACTGAATGCCGAAGTAAAAATGCAATTGATCCAGATATGACATCTCAAATGATGCATGTAATTCAACTTTAAAAGCTAAAATTTGTTCCTCATCGAGGCCTGTGAGAGTAGCATGTCATCAACTTACAAGATGATGACCAAGAAACAATCTTGAGTCCTCTTGACATAGAGGGTACTCTCAATAGGACTAATGCAGAAACCATGTACAACCAAGTATGCATGAATCTTTTCATACGAAGCCCTAGGAGCTTGCCGAAGTCCATATAAGGCTTTCTTTAGCCTGCATACTTTTCTTTCCTATCCCTTTTGTACAAAACCATGAGGCTGACATCATATACCTCGTGCAAATCACCATTCAAGAAAGTAGTTTTAGTGTCCAATTGATGCATATGACAATCCAATGATGGTCCAAATGGTGGTTGTTAAATATAGACTTTAAAATGATGTTCCAAATGGTGGTTGTTAAGTATAGACTTTAAAATCGGATCTGATATGTAAGGGTACCTGAATGATGGGATGTTATGTGTGAATCAATTATGTCGTGTGTGAATCAATTATGTCATGTGAAAAGCAAGTTAAGATAAGGCGCTTCTTGCATTTAGGCAGGGGGTATCTTTATGTAAGTAGATCAAGAAAATACAAGATTATGAGTTCTGTCTTATTTCTAAAGTCTTTCTAATGACGTGATTTGAATATGGGTTTCTCATCATTATTATGTATCTATGAGATCAAGTAGTTATTAAGGAATAATGTCTTTTCTGTTTTCTGGTATGTCTGGGTTTCATATTTAGTATTAGGGTAACATTCACCCTAAAAACTTGGTGATCCTGCTGTTTACGAGTGCCTGGGTCTTGACGACATTTGGACCTTTCTAAGTTTTGAGGTGACGGTTATGGGGGCGACGGTTGCATATGTCGGAGCAGCCAGATCTAGTGCATCTTACGCCTATGTATTGGACAAGGGCTCGTCTCGCAGATGAGTGGGATTACCATCAATTGAGAAAATTTCCATGTTTAATTTCATAAAAAATCACTAAGAGTTCTAAGAACCCATTATGTAATGCTCCTTGCATTATAAGATTGAGAACTTGTAAGACTAGTACTTTGATTCTCCACCCACCCATATCCTAGTTATATAGGCATAAGTGGTGCATGACCTTCCAACTTCAGCCCCTTGACCTTTCATTGGCTAGACATTGCCTTTTCCTTGTCCAATGCCTCTTCAACTACCCCTAGAAGGGGGCGCCTACTTCTGTGTCCCTTGGGCTTCCATTGTGCACCATCTACTTCCCTTTTTACTTCTTTTCCTTTAACTTTAATGCCTATTAACCATTTCTTAGGTATTTCCTATTTGAAATCCCCTAAACCTTGTTTGTATGTAACCTTTTACATATAAATAATCTTTCCTAGTCTTACCTTTTAGTGTTTCCTGTCAGTCTCATTAGTGTAGCCACTCGTTCCCAAGTTGATCCTTCTTCTGGTTTATTTTTCCACTTGACTAAACATTCTTTAAACACAGAATGTCTCGTTTTCTTTTCTCAATATTCGAGAATCTTTTTAGGCTCATGTGGAAGAATAGGTGGTTCTATAAAATCAACTATTGCTTCTTTTTCAATGATGTTATCATTGTTTCCCATCTTGCATTTCTGTCTACTAACATGAAACACAGGACGTACTCTAGATCCTTTAGGTAAAGCTACCTTGTAAGATACACTCCTAAATTTTTTAGGTATTGTATAAGGACCACAATACCTTGGACTTAACTTTGAATCTTTTCCACTTTTTAAAGTTTTTGACTTTTTTAACGTTGCTTCTTGCAACGTTTAGCATGTCTTGCATGTCTTTGAGAAAGTCTTTTACACTCTACACTTTTTATTTTTGTAACCCAACTACTATGGGTGCTCTAGGTTGAAATCCATACATTAGTATGAATGGACTAAAATCAGTAGTAGAATGTTTAGCACTATTATAAGCAAATTCTAATAATGGAAGATACTGTTATGGGCTACTGCATCTCCCAAGAGAGAACTCTACCCATTCACAATCGGAAGAAGTAATAAACAACAACTATCATTGGGTACTTACCAATGCTTCGAGCTCACGTCCCTTGAGGTTCTCCAAGTTTGCTTTGGAAGCTCCACTCCTTCAATCTCCAGCTCCACACTGTCACCACGGAGTCACTCACACCACAATGCAAGGCAATCTTCCTCTCACTATATATACATGCATAGAAGAGGAATATGCACTAGAGTACACACACACACACACACTCTCTCTCTCTACAAAGCAAGCGCTCTCATAGCACAAAGGGGGTTTGTGTTCTTTTTTTTTATGAGAAATTGCCTTTTATACATCTAGCCCTTATTCACACCCCTTATTCACACTTGGGCGCCCAAAACTTACTAACTAAGGCCTTGGGTGGCCAGTATCTCAAAAATGTATAACTTTAATAATGCCTTTACATAACACTTATTAATGTCCTAGTAGATTGGAGGAGCATACGTGTTAATCCAAAATGGGATTAAGATCCCCCCCTACTTGATGTAGGTTCTGTCCTCAGAACCTTTTACCTAGATCGAAAGACCTTGTCGCCAAACTCGTGTCTGTAGAAGTTTCAGTGGGATTGAAGCTTTTTAAGGGTTCTTCTAAATGCTGAATGGGACCTCTAGAACCCGGTGTCTACCATGCCTTTGAACGTGACATGCATGTAACCCGGAAGACACCTCAGGCGATGATAATAAAGCATCATGCCTCGTTCAGTTGGGCCTCTGTTTATGTCGAAGCAAAGCTTCTCTTTCTTAAATCCATCATACCTTTCTTTTGGTTGATCGGTAAGAACTACGATCAACTTCATGTATTTGACACAACGGTTACTATGTCGTCTGGATCTAGAATTCTACGCCATGCTTGTATCCATGTGAGCAATTGTTGTCGTTGACTTGTGATATCTTGGAATGCTGAGGGCCAGAATTGAGAGAAGTTGTAATAGATGTGAGATTCTCTTTGCTTTGCTTCATGGAATTGGAGTGGAGTGAGCCGTCTTTTGATTGGGATGTATAGCGGATCCACTCGTTGTGTTGGCAGTAGCACTGGTACTGAAAACTGTATACTAACACTGTCAGGAACTCCTTGTGCCAATCAAACTATATGTGAAAATCCCCAAGTCAGGGGTTGGTATCATCTGTTTCTGGTTGCTCTATTGCCTCCACATGTATGTCCTAGGTGTTGTTTGCACCATTTGCGAAAACAGTAACTTATCATGAATGTTACAATTTGGATTTCAAGCAGATAAGCCAAGTGTGAATTGGCCAGCTTGGTGTGACGAGCCACATTCTCCCACCACAAGGTGCCCTCTCCTCCCATTGGTAGTAGCTCTTGTAATTATGGAATTAGGGATCAGAGAGGGTATGGTACTTAGGGCAGCCTTTGTGACTCCATGATGTCCGTGACTCCATGTTAGAGCAGGATTCTTTTATTAGGCTCAAATGGTATACTTTGCATTAGCACTTCAAACATGAGTTCAGGTTTCAAAAGGGGATTTCCTACTTAGATGAGGCCCTCATACTCTGCAGCTGACAAAGACTCAAGGAAATTTATATAAGTAAAAGCTTGTATGTCATCCTAAGGGTGAAGATCATGTACCTCATCGAGCGGCCTTGGTGGAGATAGAGTTGGTGCCAACATCTCCTCGTCGGGTGCGAAAGGGTTAGTGGGAAAATCAACGGGGATAGAAGAGAAGCGAGAGAAAGTACAATCGGCCTCAGTTTTGTTTAGGAGCTACACTAGGAAAGGGATTTAGTAATTTATTGGGGGTGATGGAAGCAAACACTGGGGATAAGAAAAAGAAGTGGTTGATCCGAGTGTTTCCTCTTGACCCTCTCCTGAACTTGGGGGCGGTTGGGTGGGATTGTTAGTTTTCATAAATTCTTGGAGGTCAAGTATATCTATTGTGGTTATATTAGAATATTCAATATGCTCCTTATCAAAATTATAAACTACATTAGTGAGCATAGCCTCCAAATGCTTATTGATATTTCTATAGAGTTTATAATACCAAACGGATGATATAATGTGGATTCAGAGATATTTAGATGTTGATGGGTATTATAAACTTCAATCCAGTTGTGGCTAATTACCCACATTGGTAGCTACGTGTAACAACTTCATAGTTGGCCGATGTTAATGGAATGTCATCTGGTAGAAGGTCGAGTTTATTGACACTATCATCTGGGATGTCTGATTGTTGCAACACTTAACACCAACTACGAAGGTTGATCACTATGGGATGTAAAGGGAAGAAGAAAATACCAGCTTACTATTTTTTCCTCAATAATTGAAATACTTTTCTGAGATGATCAATATATTCTTGCTCATTTTGACTAAAGACTAGTATATCATCAATAAAACCGACTACAAATTTCCCTAAATAAGTATGAAGTATAGTATTCATCATGATCATAAAAGTAGCGGGAACATTGGTTAGACCAAAAGGCATAATTAAATACTCATATTGCCTAAAAGATTTTCTAAATGTTGTTTTTGGGACATCTTCAATTCTAATTCTTACTTGATGATATCCAAACCTTAAATCTATCTTACTAAAATATTTAGCACCTTTGACTTGATAAAAAAAAGTCATCTATCTTGGGAATAAGAAATTTATTTTTAATTGTGATTGCATTCAGTCCATGATAATCTATGCACAAGTGCATAGATCCATCTTTTTTCTTAACTAATAATATTTATGAAGCGTAGGGAGACTTATTTGGCATAATAATGCCTTGTTCTAAATATTTAGCCAACTATTTTTCAACTTCTTGTCTTTCCATAGACAAACTTACTCTATAAGGTGGCTTACTAATTGGCTTTGAATCCTTTAAAACTTCTATGGGATGATTTATTCCTCTATCTGGAGGTAAACCTTTTGGCAATGTTTTTGGAAAAACACCTTTAAATTCTGCTAATAATTTTTTCAAAGAAGAATTAACTACATAAATATTTGAATCAAGCTTTTCACAATGGTTTTTAAATTGAGGCATTGCATAATAGAAAAACATTTGTTCTATTTCATTATCTTGATGAAGATTTTGGAGCTCAATATTACATATCAAAGGAGAAGATGGTACATTGTGCTCTCTTTGCAATGTAATAAATTTTCCTTTATGCTCAAATGTTAGTGTTGTGAGAGAGAGAGAGAGAGAGAGAGAGAGAGAGAGAGAGAGAGAGTTGTGCACAAACAAAAGTGGGGAGGGAGTCCTGCATGGAAGAGAGAGAAAATAAACTACCTAGAGAGAGAGAAATAGTTACAAGAAGGTGGTTGTGGGCCTTTTCTTGGTAATTTTGAGATATGTTTCTATTTCTAATTATCACAAGTTATGTTTTAGCCATGTCCCAAACATGACTATTTGGTATCACCTATTTGTGCTTCAACCCATGGTAACAAGCAATATATTCTTGCCAAAGTATTGGACTGGTATCACCTATTTCTGCTTCAACCCATGGTAACAAGAAATATGTTCTTGCCAAAGTATTGAACTCAAGTCCAAGAAGACAAGCTCATATGTTCTTGCCAAAGTATTGAACTCAAGTCCAAGACAAGCTCATATGTTCTTGCCAAAGTATTGAACTCAAGTCCAAGACAAGCTCATTGAGCAAAATGCCATGCTGACTCAAGATTTGAAAGATAATGGCCCATAGGTCTTGGCAAGGTTAGGCCGTGTGAAAGTGAATATGCCAAGACTATGGTAAGAAGCAATATGTTATTGGGTGAATATTTGAAAGAGACTAGATAATAATTTTTAGCCAAGATTGCTGCAAGAAGCAATAGGTTATTTCCAAATTCTTGGACTTTAGTCCAAGACATAGCCATAGGAAATGTAGACCCAGGGTCTACATGTGAAAAGGATTAATAAAAGGAGCATATACTATGGCAAAAACCAATATGTGCTTGCCAAACTCAATACTAGGTTAGGGGTCTTGGACTTGCAATATGTGATTGGAAAAGTCTTGGACTCAAGTCCAGAGTCAATACTAGGCCAGGGGCTCTAGACTTCTCTATTCAAAGCTATTCAAAGCCCTCGGCCATTCCAACCACTTTTCGCGAGCTCGCAGCCATCTGCTCAAGTTCGCATGACCGTATGCTCAACTTGTCACACCCGTTCACTCACACTGTTTAACTTTGCACGGTCGTTCTCTCTAGTTCCCACTGTTGTTCGCTCGCAGTCCGCGACTTTGCATGCCCGTATGCTTACAGGCACACACCCGTTCCTTGAACTTGCCCACGAATGTGTCTTCCTCATCACAGGGTTATAAATATGGGCCCCCTCCTTCCATTTCCTCACTTTTCACTCTCTGCCTAGCCAAACTATTGCAAATTTTTTCCCCAAGCTCTTACCCTCACATCTACCCCACCGATATATCTGAAGCTTCCGACTCATTCCTGGAAGTGCTCCACCACACTTCTTTGAGGAGGAAGAGACCTACTAGCGTTCGCTTCCAAGAGTATGCAAAGCACCCCACCCAGCTCTCCCACTTGGGCAAAGCATTGATGAAGCAAGTCAATGGACACATTGTCCATTCTCTGATAAAGAATCACCGTAAAGTTGAGCACAAGATTCTTTACTACACTAGTCCATGCTATAGAGTTGTTGCAGCTGACCCAACGGTGGTGCAGAAGTTAAAGCAGCTTGGATTGGGCTGACTGCCCACCCTAGAGCCTTGGGGGCTGGATTTGTACAATGCCTTATACTTCGCCAAAACTTATGATGCAAATCAACACACTGGAGTTATCTTGGATATCGAGGGCCGAAAGCACCCAATCCAACTCAGCGTGGGGCTTGTGCAAGAGGCTCTTGCACTCCCACATATGGAGAAGCCATATGTATGCCTCGTCAACGCTCTTAAGCTCACCCGTGGCCTATACAGGAGCAATGCTATAACAAAGATGGAGTTGAGTGGGGAAACATCACTTAGGAAGATCTCGTGATGCCAATAATTACTCTACAGTTTCTGCTCCACCACTAGGTGGACTGACAGGTTTAGTAGGTGCAGCTTACCCACCTTTGGAAATGATAAATGATCCTCCTAAGCATGCGAAAAACATAGTTGTAAATTCACGGCGCATGTCAGTCTCTGCAATGTCACGTCATGACTTTCACGTCTTAGATTTTCACATCGTGACTTTCACGTTTGCTATTTCACGTCATGACTTTCACGTCATGAGTTTCACGTCTGCTATTTCACGTCTTAGATCTTCACGTCATGACTTTCATGTCTTCTCTTTCACATCATAACTTTCACGTTTAGATCTTCACATCATGACTTTCACGTCTGCTATTTCACGTCATGACTTTCACGTCTACAGTTTCACGTCTGCTATTTCATGTCATGACTTTCACGTCTTAGATCTTCACGTGATGACTTTCACGTCTGCTATTTCACGTCATGACTTTCACGTTTGCAGTTTCACGTCTGTTCTTTCACGTCATGACATTCACGTCTGGTCTTTCACGCCTAAGTGTTTCACGTCTTAGCAGTTTACGTGGAGAAAAAAAAATGAGGTCAAAATTTGTAAATTCAAGCGTTCATCTCAAGGCTTAAGAACTTGCACTTTCATGATTTAAGTCTCATCATGGATTAAGCCATATCACACAATAGCCATGATATATTTGTTAAGCTTATTGCTTTCTATTCTTTTGGCTAAATTAATGTAGCAGCTGCTCCATGAGTACGAATCCATACTCATGCACTGGAGAACATTTGCACCAATGCCTCACCATCACAACTTTTGGGTACATCTCTAGATGGGGGAGCCATGGTGGGCGAAAGCCTGGTCAATGGTACAACCCATCACCTGGAATTTCCCTTCAAATTACAAACCTCTCCAAATGATGCTACCATCTTCACAAATCAATGATCTTAATGAAGATATCTATATTAGCCTCGCAAGTTGACGTAATTCTTTCAATCCTCATCACCAACAAATCGCTACTTCACACAGAGTAGTTCAATAAGAGTCTATATGACTCAATTCTTGTACTTGATGAAAATTTGCTTCTAAGAGCACTTAAATATACATAAAAACATAAAAATCACATGGGCAGAAGAAGACAGGATCAGGTCCTACTCAACAACATTTCACAAGAATCCTGCCACACACAGGGACATCATCACAAGCCAATTATTTCAAATGATGAATGTCACTTCAATGAATCAAATGAGGAGCTGAGAATCACCATCTCGTTTTGATGATTAAGTCTACATTCCTTCGGATCCTTCTTTCTCTTCTCTCTCATTATTAACATCTCTTAGTGTCCCCACTAACAAAAATCACATGTAACCTTGTCGATGATTGCCAAAAACAAAGTGAGAAAAAAAGAACGGCTCACACAAATATAAAAAGGCAATCATTCGCAAAAACACCCCATCCCGTTAGGAATCCCCAATTTTTTGAAACTAGCCTGCTTTTTCACATGATAAGAAGGTGGTCAAAAATCATTGCTAACTGTAGAAGGTGGGTCAAAAATCATTGCTAATTGTACCCATGAGTCTGTTACACCTTCAAATGCATAATTGAGCACAAAAAGCACAAGAGATAATCACATTATTATCTTTGATAATCACGTGACTATCTTTGATAATCACATGAATAAGCAAGAAAAACTTTAAAAATGGCATTTTCATCACATTTTTCTAGGAATTTCACCTAATCATATCTGATTGACTAACCACTAATCTCTAAAATTGGGGAGTGATTTGAACTCCTACTAGCCTATCGGCTGTGAACCACTTTTTTTGAGTATTTTTCGATGGGTCCCAGGTCCATAAGAAGATCCCAGCTCAGAGTATGAGTCACTAGGCTCATCAGGGACTAAGAGAACCCCACAAAGAAAAGGCAATACAAATGGAAAAAAAGGACTAAATTGGCAAAGCACACATATCTAGGGAAATACTTGGATGTGGTGGATGGATTAGTAATACAAGAGGACATCCAGACAACAAAGGACAAGGTCAAATTTCAATATCACAGCCCAAAATTTTGCTATTCTTAGTGACCCCCAAGGTGAAGTACAAGCTAAAGAAAGTGGGTATGGATAAATGCACCGAAGATTATCAACCCACAACTATGTTTTGAATACATAAAGACCTACAAAACAATAAGAACACAAATACTGGTGAGATTACAAAGCCAGATGGGGCAAAGCTCAGATTCAACATGAAAGAGCATGACACCAGAGATGCTCTTAAACTGCCTCCACTAACCCGGTGGAAAGAAGCAACTTACCTTTTGAAGAGATGATGAAGGAGAAGAAGTTCAACAACAACAATATGGTAGAGTATAAAAACATAAAAGATGAAGTTGACATGATGCTACTAGTGGTGGACAGGTATAATATGATATACTTGTATAAGTTGTACAAGGTCCATGAGGAGGTAACAAATGAGTGGGCTTACTACATCTATAAGGAGTTGAACTATTACTTACATGCCCATCAATCGAAGGTATATAATCCCTATATGTTAACACACATCTTAAGTCACATTGTCAAATTCCTCTATCTATAGACCCACACGTCTAAGAAGAGGAGCAGCCAGTGGGGAAGAAGGCAAGCAAATAGAGCCATGGGATAATAAGAAGGAAAAGGAGGTAATTGCTAAGCACCAAGCTGTGTTAAAAGATACAAAGACATTGTTGAAATAATTAAAGAAAGGCAAGGAGGAGGAAAATAAGACGAGGCAGAGCATCACACCACCAAAGACAAGGGGTAACCAATAATCCATAACTCTAGAAGAGTCCCCAGCATAGCCAATAAAGAATTAGGGAAAATATGCTAAAGAAACAACACCTTTAAAGGTAACGGCCCAAATAGATCTAGATATAGGATTGGAAGTGATAACCTTACATAAACAAGTGCCCAATAGGAAGCCGCCAACTAAAGAGAAAAATATTATAAAGTTGGAGAGCCCAAGAGAAGAAACTTTACCCCCATCAAGCCCACCACCAACCAACTAGCCCATTGTTGTCTAAAAACATGCCAGGGTTTTCCCACAAGGGCTCTGTTCTTACCCACACCACCCACCATGGAAGAAATGGAAGCCATTCTAAGTAAGGTTTTGAAGGATCCTGTAGTGGACGAAACCAAGGATGTGGCAGAGCCAATCAATACAAAAAGAGGAAAAGAGAAAGTGAAGAATAGGTAACTGTGAGATCCCTGTCCCCACCGCGTAACGAATTCAAGGGTGCTAGCAGTGGAAGTAGCACTACTTGCGCGGGGTAGGGTCCCACACTCGTGGCCTCGCCCACGGATATCCGGACAAGAGACTAATCCATCGGTTCTTAATCCAGAAAAACTTCCCTTGCGTGGAAAGCACGAGCGATTCCTCCAGGATAAAATTTTCTCTAACGTAGTCAAAAGCCTTAACTAACTGAACTGATCTGACTGAACCCGTAGTATCAAAGTCAGATCAAGGAAAAGATTGCACTTGGATCATAGAGACCAACGCTTTTTTCCTCATTGAGAGATAGCCGTTGATTCTTTTCCATAGAACAATTTTGATCCGGGATTTACTTCATCTATCGTACCATAACAGAATTGAGTCTCATTTTAGGGATCCATCAGTCCAGCCTCCAGTCTCGTGCATTAGACAACCGCCCAAACACTGTAGTGATGGGATCCAATTAGGAATTTGGTTAGGTTTTGTCCCGAGCACCAGGGAAAAGAGTTCCCAGGCCCCCTAGCTGGATATTCATGCAACTTAAAACTAGTCACACCACTTACATACCCAATATGAAATTGCCTTTTTCACATAATCATCTATCTTTAAAAACAATCATTTAATAAAAACATTGTGTCACTGATCATAATCCTCAAAATCTCCAATTAAATCCTTATTTCCAATCATTCCTTCATCGGTGTACGTACAGCATCATTGGCAACCAAAAGGCTCACCACCTGTCAACTCAGGGGCCTTTTCGATAGTTCCTAGCTCATAGTAACCGGCAATATATTCACATATCAAAATGGAATCTCCGTTGAAGATTAGCAAGATCAACCAACGGATCCATATGAAAGAACCATGGACTCATCCATTGAGGACCAACAAGGTCAATCAACCAGATCCATGCCCGAATTCAGAAAAACAACTCTTACTCCTTGTTCCAATATCTTCCACGACGCACGTGTGGGTATCGTCTCGGCGACCCAGAGCCCGAGCACCGTACGGTCTGCACCCTCTAGGATCCTTCGCAGGTGACCTAGCACTTCACTCATAGGCCGCTTCCTTGGTCCCTCATCCAGTGTACCGGAAGCTCACCATTTTAATCCAACCAAGGTTGGTCAAGACCTCGGCCCTGACCTTGCTATTCGAGACGTCCTCCATTGACTCTCCGTCAGTTGTTGCAACTTTATCAGATTAGGTCTCCACCACCTCATTCACAAGACGGTCAAAATGCTTCTCCAGCATTCTTGACATAAAATAGTCATTTAAAAACAGTTCAAAAATAGAGTTTCTATAATGAACTCTCGTCTTTCCACATTAATCAACATTACTTAATCCACATTCATTTCATATAAATTCCCATTCTCCTCCAATCACATCATATAAATTCCCATTCTTTTCCAATCACTTTCCATCTTATCACTTTTTTCCTGAAATATTCTCATCAGATCTCATCCACTCGCATTTACCCATATCCACATTAATCAACATTACTTAATCCACATTCATTTCATATCAATTCCCATTCTCCTCCAATCACATCCCTCCAATCACATCATATAAATTCCCATTCTCCTCCAATCACATCATTTTCCATCTCATCACTTTTTTCCTCAAATATTCTCATCAGATCTCATCCACTCGCATTTACCCATATCCACATCTCATCACATCACATTCATTCACATCTCATCACATCACATTCATTCACATCTCATCCATTCATATTTACCCGATTCGCATCACATCACATTCATTCACATCTCGATTCACATGACCACATCCATTCACATCCCATATCATTCATTCACATCCCGATCCACATGATATCACATCCATTCACATCCCATATCATTCATTCACATCTCGATCCACATGACATCACATCCATTCACATCCCATATCATTCATTCACATCCCATATCATTCATTCACATCTCGATCCACATGACATCACATCCATTCACATCCCATATCATTCATTCACATCCCGATTCACATGATATCACATCCATTCACATCCCATATCATTCATTTACATCTCGATCCACATGACATCACATCCATTCACATCCCATATCATTCATTCACATCCCGATCCACATGACATCACATCCATTCACATCCCATATCATTCATTCACATCCCGATCCACATGACATCACATCCACTCTCATCCCATATCATTCATTCACATCCCGATCCACATGACATCAAATCCATTCACATCCCATATCATTCATTCACATCCGGATTCACATGACGTCACATCCATTTACATCCCATATCATTCATTCAAATCCTGATTCACATGACATCACATCCATTCACATCCTGATTCACATGACATCGCATCCATTCACATCCCATATCATTCATTCACATCCTGATTCACATGACATTACATCCATTCGCATCCCATATCATTGATTCACATCCCTATCCACATGACATCACATCCATTCACATCCCATATCATTGATTCACATCTCGATCCGCATGACATCACATCCATTCACATCCCATATCATTCATTCACATCCCGATTCACATGTCATCACATCCATTCACATCTCGATTCACATGACATCACATCCATTCACATCCCGATTCACATGACATCACATCCATTCACCTCACATCGCAAAATTAAGAGAGTAAACAATGAAAAGAGTTTAATCAATCATTTAATTAAATTTTTTAGGATTAAGAAGGGCTGAATTGTAAAGAGGAGAAGGGGTGGCCTTTCCATCAAGGCATAGCATATCAGATTTTAATTCAAGCATTTTCAAAGCATTTTCAAAGCATAAAATTTAAGAAAACCATAGATTTCAAATTCACAATAAGTAAGCATTAAGTCTACATGGAGTATGTAAGCTTTCCTTTCGCTTGAGGGATTGAGGGTTCTACTCTTGTTTGCACCAAGAGTGACCACCAGTTCTTTTGGAGAGGATTTAGTGAAAAACAATTGAATTATCAAGTGAATTCAATGTATTTGACTCTAGGGAGGAGTAGAGTAACACTGCATAAACACTATTAACCTTTTACAAAGGGGGAGGCTTCTGTTTTTAGGAAAAAGTGAGCCTCTAACCAAGCAAACTGTTTCTAGAATTTTCCAGATCAGTTTGGTCACTTTTTGACCATTTTTAGGTCAGTTTAGCTTACTTTTTGGATCTAGCTGAAACAGGAGAGATAAAAATATCTCATTATTTGTGAGTTTAAAACTCATCCACACATGTGAAATGGGCGCCTCCTTCATGAGGGGAATTCCCCACACTGAGGTGTCAAAAATGCATCATTTCCTCTAAATATCTCTTCTTTTTTAACAAATAAACCTTGTCCTTAGTCATCTTATGTGAGCATTTACTCATTTTTGGGAGATTTCTTTTATTCTTCAATTTATCTCTTCCCTACAATTGGATTAATCTTATTGGTCCATAGGAACCTTAATTCAAAATTTTCAGAAAATCTGGACCCTCAGGCTAAGGTCCTTTTTACCTATTTTCAATTTATTTCAATTGCACACTGGAAAGTTCTTTTTGAATTTCTGCTTCAAGGGAAATCATTTGAATAAGAAGGGATATTTTTCCATCTAAAGATATCTAGAAGCTGAATTACCTCTCTCTAGAATATTTTCTCTCTCTAGGCCAAAACAAATAGAAACAAGATCTGTTATTATTCTGAAAAGGGGATTGATTAGAGGGGGAGAAACTGGACATCTTGAGGGGCTGGGGGAGAAATCTTACATCCTACCCCACTTAAAAAACGCGAAATGTCCTCATCTCGCAGGTGGAGTATGATCTCTTTCATCTTCTTCTTCTTTTTCAATCACTTCCAGCGTTACTGCCTTGGAACTGGACGGCTGATTTGGGAACAACTCTCTTTGACTTCCCTTATTCTGAGGTGGTAGAGGTCTTGCATTACTTTGGTTTGAAACTGCGGTTTAGTTAGAGGATCTTCCTCTAACCATATCATTCATTCACATCCGGATTCACATGAGATCACATCCATTCACATCCCATATCATTCATTCACATCCCGATCCACATGACATCACATCCATTCACATCCCATATCATTCATTCACATCCCGATCCACATGACATCACATCCATTCACATCCCATATCAATCATTCACATCCCGATTCACATGATATCACATCCATTCACATCTCGATTCACATGACATCACATCCATTCACATCCCATATTATTTATTCACATCCCGATTCACATGACATCACATCCATTCACATCTCGATTCACATGACATCACATCCATTCACATCCCATATCATTCATTCACATCCCGATTCACATGACATCACATCCATTCACCTCACATCGCATCACCTCTATTCACAGAATTTAAGAGGATCCTAATTTTTGATATAAAGATTCTTTACGCATCTATTTATGCATAATTAAATTTTAAGAAAAATAACACTTTTGAAATAAAATTAAATCCTTTATGCATCTTTCTATGCATAATTTTGATTTTAATGAGAATAACACTTTTGAAATTAAAAAAAATTTCTTTATGCATCTTTCTATGCATAAAATCAAAATTAATGAGAATAACTCTTTTGAAATAAAAATAAATTTCTTTATGCGTCTTTTTATGCATAACATCAAAATTAATGAGAATAACTCTTTCGAAATAAAAATAAATTCCTTTATGCGTCTTTCTATGCATAAAATCAAAATTAATGAGAATAACTCTTTTGAAATAAAAAATAAAGTTATTTATGCATCTTGCTATGCATAAAATCAAAATTAATGATAATGACACTTTTGAAATAAAAATAAATCTTTTATGCATCTTTCTATGCATAAATTCAATTTTAATGGAAATAACACTTTTGAAATAAAAATAATTCTTTTATGCATCTTTCTATGCATAAATTCAATTTTAATGAGATTGACACTTTTGAAATAAAAATAAATCTTTTATGCATCTTTCTATGCATAAATTTAATTTTAATGGGAATAACACTTTTGAAATAAAAATAATTCTTTTATGCATCTGTCTATGCATATATTCAATTTTAATGAGAATGACACTTTTGAAATAAAAATAAATATTTTAGAATGCACAAACGGAAGGAATTACTCTTTTAGAATAACGTAATGATAAACTTTAGTTCCACAAAATTTAAGAAAATTTTACCATAACCTCCTTTGTATGGCTAATAATTTCTCAATTTTAACATTCAATTTATGACTTGAATTAATCTAATTTGAATTCTAATATCTCTACTCTACTCTATTTTCTAAAAATTAAGAGAGTAAACAATGAAAAGAGTTTAATCAATCATTTAATTAAACTTTCTAGGATTAAGAAGGCTGAATTGTAAAGAAGAGAAGGGGGTGGCCTTTCCATCAAGACATAGCATCAGATTTTAATTCAAGCATTTTCAAAGCATAAAATTTAAGAAAACCATAGTTTTAAAATCAATCATTTAATTAAACTTTCTATCATTAAGAAGGGCTGAATTGTAAAGAAGAGAAGGGGTAGAAGAGAAGGGGTGGCCTTTCCATCAAGGCATAGCATCAGATTTTAATTCAAGCATTTTCAAAGCATAAAATTTCAGAAAACCATAGATTTAAAATTCACAATAAGTAAGAATTAAGCCTACATGGAGTTTGTAAGCTTTCCTTTGGCTTGAGGGATTGAGGGTTCTACTCTTGTTTGTAGTAAGAGTGACCACCAGTTCTTTTGGAGAGGATTTAGTTAAAAACAATTGAATTATCAAGTGAATTCAATGTATTTGACTCTGGGGAGGAGTAGAGTAACAGTGCATAAACACTATTAACCTTTTATAAAGGGGGAGGCTTCTATTTATAGGAAAAAGTGAGCCTCTAACCGAGCAAATTGTTTCTAGAATTTTCCAGATCAGTTTGGTCACTTTTTGACCATTTTTAGGTCAGTTTAGCTTACTTTTTGGATCTAGTTGAAACAGGAGAGAGGAGAGATAAAAATATCTCATTATTTGTGAGTTTAAAACTCATCCACACATGTGAAATGGGCGCCTCCTTCATGAGGCGAATTCCCCACACTGAGGTGTCAAAAATGCATCATTTTCTCTAAATATCTCTTCTTTTTTAACTAATAAACCTTGTTCTTAGTCAACTCTTCAACTTATGTGAGCATTTACTCATTTTTGGGGGATTTTATTTTATTCTTCAATTTATCTCTTCCCTACATTTGGATTAATCTTATTGGTCCATAGGAACCTTAATTCAAAATTTTCAAAAAATCTGGACCCTCAAGCTAAGATCCTTTTTACCTATTTTTAATTTATTTCAATTGCACACTGGAAAGTTCTTTTTGAATTTCTATTTCAGGGGTTTCAATAAGAAGCGATATTTTTTCATCTAAAGATATCTAAAAATTAAATTATCTCTCTCTATAACATTTTCTCTCTCTAGGCCAAAACAGATAGAAACAAGATCTGTTATTATTCTGAAAAGGGGATTGATTACAGGGGGAGAAACTGGACATCTTTTGGGGTTGGGGGAGGAATCTTACATCCTACCCCACTTAAAAAATGCGAGATGTCCTCATCTCGTAGATGGAGTACGATCTCTTTCATCTTCATCTTCTTCTTCAATCACTTCCAGCATTACTGCCTTGGAAGTGGATGGCCGATTTGGGAACAACTCTCTTTGACTTCCCTTATTCTAAAGCAGAGGTCTTGCATTACTTTGGTTTGAAACTACGGGTTGGTTAGAGGGTCTAGCTCTAGGATTTCCCTGATTTTGGCTGATAGAATCCTGAGTACTCTGGAAGAAAGGAGCTGGAGTTTGGAATCTTGATCCCTGATTTCCCTGCCTTGAAAACCTTGATCCAAAAGGAGTTGGACAATCCATACTGCGATGTCCAAATCCTTGAAAGTTATAGCATTTCACTCCCTTGTTTAAGAGTGGAACTTCTGAATTTGAATTCCAGGGGATTGAGTTTCGGGAAAAGGACATTTCTTCCATTCTGGAACTTCCCATATCCTGGGCTTGGCCCTGATATCTCTTAGGCGGTGGAAGGTTGGAATCACCTTCTGGAATTAAAAACCTTTTGAAAGGTGATGGTGCTGGCTTTGGTGGAACCTTGACATCAAAGGCCTTGGAGAAATCCTTCGCCATCCGCACTGCTTCGGCCATGGAAACTGGCTTGGCGTTCTTCACCAAAATATTCAAAGGTTCGTTCAGTCCCCGAATGAACCTGGCCATCGGCTGTTCTTCATTCAGCGGTGGCGAGTATTTGAGGAGGAGAGCGAACGCTTGGTGATATACTTCAAAAGTTCTGCTCCCTTGGGTTAGCTCTAAGAATTTGTTCATGTTTGTTTCCAAAAAGCCGGGAGGACAGAACCTCGTCCTTAGGTAAATTTTGAGATCATTCCATGTCTGGGTATTCTGATCCAGACGGTTTGTCTCGCAGTGGTTTCTCCATGCTACTCTGGTTGTTTCTACTATCTTCAGTCTTGCAAGAGCCATTTTGCTCTTCTCATTGTATCCGATGACATCAAAGTACTCTTCCATTGCTTCGATCCACTTCTCCACAGCCTCGCCCAAGTTTTTCCCTTCACCCTTGAAAGGCCCAGGTTGCGAACTATGAAGAGTTTTACGAACATCCAAGTCCAGCTCTTCCTCATCGAGTTGGGGGTTATCATTTCTACCATGTCGACCTCGATCCATGTTCCTATCAATACGAAAAATCTTGTTAAGTCCCTTTATTTATGATTCAATTTCGATTTTTGATTCATCTGATTCTGGGGTTCTTTAGATAGGTCGGCTCCCCACAGAATCGAGGGATAAAGATACTCGCATTATCAGATAACAATTCATTCAGAACATATCATTGATATCTTTAACACAATAATGGTCTATTAGATCAAAATTTTTGATCTGAACAGTCCGCCATGAGGGATTTTAATTTTATAGATTTTTAATTTGTCATCCCTTAACTTGATCCACTGGGTCAAGAGTTAACAGTAGGAATCTGTCAGCACAATCCACTAATCTCATAGTGATTTGCTGAAGTCATTATCGTCATTTCAGTTACAAACATCAACACAGGGACTCGTCCCATTCATCCTTATTGTGGTTTTGCTTAGTTTATCGCTTTTCAATCAAAAATTCAGGAATCATCATTTTTCAATCAGAATCCAATTCAACTCATCAGTTCTCAATCAAAATTTTAAAATCATATCAACCACATTCGAATTCATCATGTGAATAGCATTTTAGCTTATAATTTCAAGATCTTAGATTTACTCGTATATATTGCCAGTAAAGAGCTGCAGTTATACCCTCAGTATATACGGGTAGTCACGGTCCTTGGAACTATAAGGTAAATACCATCATGTCTAGGCCTCAAGCAAGTCAGGGATTCCATACAATTGCAGTACTTCCATCTGAAGACCCAATTATCAATTTAAGAATTTCATTCTGAATATCAATTTGTATGAGTTTCATCACACAATTCCAACCTTTTACTGCTACTTCATAAATTTATGACATTCTTGGCTTCTCGGTTGATCCACTTTAGCCAAATTGCTCTGATACCAGCAGTGAGATCCCTGTCCCTACCGCGCAACGAATTCAGGGGTTCTAGCAGTGGAAGGAGCACTTCTTGCGCAGGGTAGGGTCCCATACTCGGGGCCTCGCCCACGAATATCCCGATAAGAGACTAATCCATCGGTTCTTAACCCAGAAAAACTTCCATTGCCCGGAAAGCACGGGCAATTCCTCCAGGATAAATTTTTCTCTAACGTAGTCAAAAGCCTTAACTAACTGAATTGATCTGACTAAACCCGTAGTATCAAAGTCAGATCAAGGAAAAGATTGCACTTGGATCATAGAGACCAACGCTTTTTTCCTCATTGAGAGACACAGTCGTTGATTCTTTTCCATAGAACAATTTTTATCCGGGATTTACTTCATCTATCGTACCATAACAGAATTGAGTCTCATTTTAGGGATCCATCAGTCCAGCCTAACCCCAATCCAGTCCCGTGGGTTAGCCAACCTCCCCAACCACTGTAGTGATGGGATCCAATTAGGAATTTGGTTAGGTTTTGTCCCGAGTACTTGGGAAAAGAGTTCCCAGGCCCCCTAGCGAGATATTCATGCAACTTAAAACTAGTCACACCACTTACACACCCAATATGAAATTGCCTTTTTCACAGAATCAGCTATCTTTAAAAACAATCATTTAATGAAACCATTGTGTCACTGATGATAATCCTCAAAATCTCCAATTAAATCCTTATTTCGAATCATTCCTTCATCGGTGTACCTATGGCATCATTAGCAACCAGAACGCTCACCACCTATCCACTCATGGGCCTTTTCGATAGTTCCTAGCTCATAGTAAGGGGCAATATATTCACATATCAAAATGGAATCTCCGTTGAAGATTAGCAAGATTAACCAAAACGGATCCATATAAAAGAACCATGGACTCATCCGTTGAGGACCAACAAGGTCAATCAACCAGATCCATGCCTGAATTCAGAAAAACAACTCTTATTCCTTGTTCCAATATCTTCCACGACGCACGTGGGTATCATCGGCGACCCACAGCCCAAGCACCGTATGGTCAACACCCTCTAGGATCCTTCGCACAGGTGACCTAGCACTTCACTCATAGGCTGCTTCCTTGGTCCCTCATCCACCGTACCGGAAGCTCACCATTTTAATTGAACCGAGGCTGGTCAAGACCTCGACCGACCTTGCTACTCGAGACGTCCTCCATTGACTCTCCGTCAGCTGTTGCAACTTTATCAGATTAGGTCTCCACGACCTCATTCACAAGACGGTCAAAATGCTTCTCCAGCATTCTTGACATAAAATAGTCATTTAAAAACAGTTCAAAAATACAGTTTCTATAACAAACTCGTCTTTCCACATTAATCAACATTACTTAATCCACATTCATTTCATATAAATTCCCATTCTCCTCCAATCACATCATTTTCCATCTCATCACTTCTTTCCTCAAATACCCTCATCAGATCTCATCCACTCGCATTTACCCATATCCACATCTCATCATTTTCCATCTCATCACTTCTTTCGTCAAACACCCTCATCAGATCTCATCCACTCGCATTTACCCATATCCACATCTCATCACATCACATTCATTCACATCTCATCCTTTCATATTTACCCGATTCGCATCACATCACATCACATTCATTCACATCCCGATTCACATGACATCACATCCATTCTCATCCCATATCATTCATTCACATCCCGATTCACATGACATCACATCCATTCACATCCCATATCATTCATTCATATCCCGATTCACATGACATCACATCCATTCACATCCCATATCATTCATTCACATCCCGATTCACATGACACCACATACATTTACATCCCATATCATTGATTCACATCTCGATTAACATGACATCACATCCATTCACATCCCATATCATTCATTCACATCTCGATCCACATGACATCACATCCATTCACATCCCACATCATTCATTCACATCACATCCATTCACATCCCATATCATTCATTCACATCTTGATTCACATGACATCACATCCATTCACATCTCATATCATTCATTCACATCCCAATCCACATGACATCATATCCATTCACATCCCATATCATTCATTTACATCTCGATCCACATGACATCACATCCATTCACATCCCATATCATTCATTCACATCCTGATTCACATGACATCACATCTATTCACATCCCATATCATTCACTCAAATTCCGATTCACATGACATCACATCCATTCACATCCCATATCATTCATTCACATCCTGATCCACATGGCATCACATCCATTCACATCCCATATCATTGATTCACATCTCGATTCACATGACATCACATCCATTCACATCCCATATCATTCATTCACATCGCGATTCATATGACATCACATCCATTCACATCCCGATTCTAATGACATCACATCCATTCACATCCCATATCATTCATTCACATCCCGATTCACATGACATCCCATATCATTCGTTCACATCCCGATTCACATGACATCACAACCATTCACCTCACATCGCATCACCTCTATTCACAGAATTTAAGAGGATCCTCATTTTTTATATAAAGATTCTTTAAGCATAGAATTTAAGAGGATCCTCATTTTTGATATAAAGATTCTTTACGCATCTATTTATGCATAATTCGATTTTAAGAAAAATAACACTTTTGAAATAAAATTAAATCCTTTATGCATCTTTCTATGCATATTTTTGATTTTAATGAGAATAACACTTTTGAAATTAAAAAAATATTCATTTATGCATCTTTTTATGCATAAAATCAAAATTAATGAGAACAACTCTTTTGAAATAAAAATAAATTCCTTTATGCATCTTTCTTTGCATAAAATCAAAATTAATGAGAAAAACTCTTTTGAAATAAAAATAAATTTCTTTATGCATTTTTCTATGCAAAAAATCAAAATTGATGAGAATAACTCTTTTGAAATACAAAATAAAGTTCTTTATGCATCTTTCTATGCATAAAATCAAAATTAATGAAAATGACCCTTTTGAAATAAAAATAAATCTTTTTTGCATCTTTCTATGCATAAATTCAATTTTAATGGGAATAACACTTTTGAAATAAAAATAATTCTTTTATGCATCTTTCTATGCATAAATTCAATTTTAACGAGAATGACACTTTTGAAATAAAAATAAATTCAATTTTAATGAGAATGACACTTTTGAAATAAAAATAAATCTTTTATTCATCTTTCTATGCATAAATTCGATTTTAATGGGAATAACATTTTTAAAATAAAAATAATTCTTTTATACATCTTTTTATGCATATATTCAATTTTAATGAGAATGACACTTTTGAAATAAAAATAAATCTTTTAGAATGCACAAAGATAAGGAATTACTCTTTTAGAATAACCTAATGATAAACTTTAGTTCCACAAAATTTAAGAAAGTTTTGCCATAACCTCCTTTGTATGGCTGACCATTTCTCAATTTTAACATTCAATTTATGACTTGAATTAATCCAATTTGAATTCTAATATCTCTAATCTACTCCATTTTTTAAAAATTAAGAGAGTAAACAATGAAAAGAGTTTGATCAAGACGGTCAAAATGCTTCTCGAGCATTCTTGACATAAAATAGTCATTTAAAAATTTGGTTAGGAATGCTTCTCCAGCATTAGTGATGGGATCCAATTAGGAATTTGGTTAGGTTTTTTCCTGGGTACGAGGGAAAAGAGTTCCCAGGCCCCTAGCCAGATATTCATACAACTTAAAACTAGTCACACCACTTACACACCCAATATGAAATTGCCTTTTTCACAGAATCAGCCATCTTTAAAAATAATCATTTAATGAAACCATTGTGTCACTGATCATAATCCTCAAAATCTCCAATTAAATCCTTATTTCCAATCATTCCTTCATCGGTGTATCTATAGCATCATTAGCAACCAGAACGCTCACCACCTGTCCACTCAGGGGCCTTTTCGATAGTTCCTAGCTCATAGTAACAGGCAATATATTCACATATCAAAATGGAGTCTCCATTGAAGATCATCAAGATCAACCAAAACGGATCCATATAAAAGAACCATGGACTCATTCGTTGAGGACCAGCAAGGTCAATCAGCCAGATGCATGCCCGAATTCAGAAAAACAACTCTTACTCCTTGTTCCAATATCTTCCGCGAAGCACGTGTGGGTATCATCGGCGACCCAGAGCCCGAGCACCGTATGGTCAGCACCCTCTAGGATCCTTGGCAGGTGACCTAGCGCTTCACTCATAGGCCGCTTCCTTGGTACCTCATCCACTGTGCCGGAAGCTCACCATTTTAATCGAAGCAAGGCTGGTCACGACCTCGGCCGACCTTGCTACGCGAGACGTCCTCCATTGACTCTCTGTCAGCTATTGCAACTTTATCAGATTAGGTCTCCACGACCTCATTCATAAGACGGTCAAAATGCTTCTCCAGCATTCTTGACATAAAAGAGTCATTTAAAAATAGTTCAAAAATAGAGTTTCTATAATGAACTCTCGTCTTTCCACATTAACCAACATTACTTAATCCACATTCATTACATATAAATTCCCATTCTCCTCCAATCACATCATTTTTCATCTCATGACTTCTTTCCTCAAATATCCTCATCAGATCTCATCCACTCGCATTTACCCATATCCACATATCATCACATCACATTCATTCACATCTCATCCATTTATATTTACCCAATTTGCATCACATCACATCACATTCATTCACATCCCAATTCACATGACATCACATCCATTCTCATCCCATATCATTCATTCACATCTCGATTCACATGACATCACATCCATTCACATCCCATATCATTCATTCACATCTCGATTCACATGACATCACATCCATTCACATCCCATATCATTCATTCACATCCCGATTCACATGACATCACATCCATTCACATCCCATATCATTCATTCACATCTCGATCAAATCCATTCACATGACATCAAATCCATTCACATGACATCACATCCATTCACATACACTTTTGAGATAAAAATAAATCTTTTATGCATCTTTCTATGCATAAATTTAATTTTAATGGGAATACTACTTTTGAAATAAAAATAATTCTTTTATGCATCTTTCTATGCATATATTCAATTTTAATGAGAATGACACTTTTGAAATAAAAATAAATCTTTTAGAATGCACAAACGGAAGGAATTACTCTTTTAGAATAACCTAATGATAACTTTAGCTCCACAAAATTTAAGAAAATTTGGCCATAACCTCCTTTGTATGGCTGACCATTTCTCAATTTTAACATTCAATTTATGACTTGAATTAATCCAATTTGAATTCTAATATCTCTAATCTACTCCATTTTCCAAAAATTAAGAGAGTAAACAATGAAAAGAGTTTAATCAATCATTTAATTAAACTTTCTAGGATTAAGAAGGACGGATCTGTAAAGAAGAGAAGGGGGTGGCCTTTCCATCAAGGCATGGCATCAGATTTTAATTCAAACATTTTCAAAGCATAAAATTTAAGAAAACCATAGATTTAAAATTGACAATAAGAAAGAATTAAGCCTACATGGAGTTTGTAAGCTTTCCTTTGGCTTGAGGGATTGAGGGTTCTACTCTTGTTTGCAACAAGAGTGACCGCAATTTCTTTTAGAGAGGATTTAGTAAAAAACAATTGAATTATCAAGTGAATTCAATGTATTTGACAGGGGAGGAGTAGAGTAACAGTGCATAAACACTATTAACCTTTTACAAAGGGGGAGGCTTCTATTTATAGGAAAAAGTGAGCCTCTAACCTAGCAAACTAATTCTGGAATTTTCCAGATCAGTTTGGTCACTTTTTGACCATTTTTAGGTTAATTTAGCTTACTTTTTGGATCTAGTTGAAACAGGAGAGAGGAGAGATGAAAATATCTCATTATTTGTGAGTTTAAATTTCATCCACACATGTGAAATAGGCACCTCCTTCATGAGGGGAATTCCCCACACTGAGGTGTCAAAAATGCATCATTTCCTCTAAATATCTCTTCTTTTTTAACAGATAAACCTTGTCCTTAGTCATCTTATGTGAGAATTTACTCATTTTTGGGGGATTTTCTTTTATTCTTCAATTTATCTCTTCCCTACATTTGGATTAATCTTATTGGTCCATAGGAACCTTACTGCTCCATAGGAATCTTAATTCAAAATTTTCAAAAAATCTGGACCCTTAGGCTAAGGTCCTTTTTACCTATTTTCAATTTATTCCAATTGCACACTGGAAAGTTCTTTTTGAATTTTTGTTTTAGGGAAAATCATTTTAATAAGAAGGGATATTTTTTCATCCAAAGATATCAAAAAACTGAATTACCTCTCTCTAGAACATTTTTCCTCTCTAGACCAAAACAGATAGAAACAAGATCTGTTATTATTCTGAAAAGGGATTAATTACAGGGGGAGAAACTGGACATCTTGAGGGGCTGGGGAGCAATCTTACATCCTACCCCACTTAAAAAACGCGAGATGTCCTCATCTCGCAGGTGAAGTATAATCTCTTTCATCTTCTTCTTCTTCTTCAATCACTTCAAGAGTTACTGCCTTGGAAGTGGACGGCCGATTTGGGAACAACTCTCTTTGACTTCCCTTATTCTTAGACAGAGGTCTTGCATTACTTTGGTTTGAAACTGCGGGTTGGTTAGAGGGTCTACCTCTGGGATTTCCTTGATTTTGGCGGATAGAAACCTGATTACTCTGGAAGGAAGGAGCTAGAGTCTGGAATCTTGATCCCTGATTTCCTTGCCCTAAAAACCTTGATCCAAAAGGAGTTGGACAATCCATAGTGCGATGTCCAAATCCTTGACAGTTATAGCATTTCACTCCCTTGTTCAAGGGTGGAACTTCTGAATTTGAGTTCCAGGGGATTGAGTTTCGGGAAAAGGACATTTCTTCCATTCTGGAACTTCCCATATCCTGGGCTTGTTGACCCTGATATCTCTTAGGCGGTGGAAGGTTGGAATCACCTTCTGGAATTAAAAACCTTTTGAAAGGTGATGGTGCTGGCTTTGGTGAGACCTTGACATCAATGGCCTTGAAGAAATCCTCCGCCATCCGCACTACTTCGGCCACCATGGAAACTGGCTTGGCGTTCTTCACCAAAATATTCAAAGGTTCATTCAGTCCCCAAATGAACCTGGCCATCAACTGTTCTTCATTCAGTGGTGGTGAGTATTTGAGGAGGAGAGCGAACGCTTGGTGATATACTTCAAAAGTTCTACTCCCCTGGGTTAGCTCAAAGAATTCGTTCATCTTTGTTTCCAAAAGTCCAGGAGGACAGAACCTCATCCTTAGGTAAATTTTGAGATCATTCCATGTCTGGGTATTCCGATCCAGACGGTTTGTCTCGCAATGGTTTCTTTATGCCACTCTGGCTATTTCTACTATCTTCAATCTTGCAAGAGCCATTTTGCTCTTCTCATTGTATCCAGTGATATCAAAGTACTCTTCCAAGTCGAACTCTTCCTCATCGAGTTGGGGGTTATCATTTCTACCACGACGACCTTGATCCATGTTCCTATCAATATGAAAAATCTTGTTAAGTCCCTTTATTTATGATTCAATTCCGATTTTTGATTCATGTGATTCTGGGGTTCTTTAGGTAGGTTGGCTTCACACAGAATCCAGGGATAAAGATACTCGCATTATCAGATAACAATTCATTCAGAACATATCATTCATATCTTTAACACACTAATGGTCTATTAGACCGAAATTTTTCATCTGAACAATTCGCCATGGGGGATTTCAATTTTATAGATTTTTAATTTGTCATCCCTTAACTTGATCCACTGGGTCAAGAGTTAACAGTAGCAATCTGTCAGCACAATCCACTAATCTCATAGTGATTTGCTGAAGTCATTATCATCATTTCAGTTACGAACATCAACACACGGACTCGTCCCATTCATCCTTATTGTGGTTTTGCTCAGTTTATCACTTTTCGTCCTTATTGTGGTTTTGCTTAGTTTATCGCTTTTCAATCAAAAATTCAGGAATCATCATTTTTCAATCAGACTCCAATTCAACTCATCAGTTCTCAATGAGAATTTTAAAATCATATCAACCACATTCGAATTCATCATGTGGATAGCATTTTAGCTTATAATTTCAAGATCTTAGATTTACTCGGTAAAGAGCTGCATTTATATCCTCGGTATATACGGGTAGTCACGGTCCTTGGAACTATAAGGTAAATACCATCATGTCTAGGCCTCAAGCAAGTCAGGGATTCCATATAATTGCAGTACTTCCATCTGAAGACCCAATTATCAATTTAAGAATTTCATTCTGAATATCAATTTGTATGAGTTTCATCACACAATTCCATTCTTTTACTGCTTCTTCATAAATTTATGACATTCTTGGCTTCTCGGTTGATCCACTTTAGCCAAATTGCTCTGATACCAGCTAAGAGATCCCTATCCCCACCGCGCAACAAATTCTGGGGTGCTCGTAGTAGTGGAAGTAGCATCTCTTGCACGGGGTAGGGCCCGACACTCGGGGCCTCGCCAAGGATGCCAGACAAGAGACTAATTCATCGGTTCTTAACCCAGAAACACTTCCATTGCCCAGAAAGCCTTAACTAACTGAATTGATCTGACTGAACCTGTAGTATCAAAGTCAGATCAAGGAAAAGATTGCACTTGGATCATAGAGACCAACGCTTTTTTCCTCATTGAGAGGCACAGCCGTTGATTCTTTTCCATAGAACAATGTTTATCCGGGATTTACTTCATCTATCGTACCATAACAGAATTGAGTCTCATTTTAGGGATCCATCAGTCCAGCCTACCAGCCCCGTGGGTTAGCCAATCGCCAACCACTGTAGTAATGGGATCCAATGAGGAATTTGGTTAGGTTTTGTCTCAAGTACCAGGGAAAAGAGTTCCCATGCCTCCTAGCCGGATATTCATGCAACTTAAAACTAGTCACACCACTTACACACCCAATATGAAATTGCCTTTTTCACAGAATCAACTATCTTTAAAAACAATCATTTAATGAAACCATTGATCATAATCCTCAAAATCTCCGGTTAATTCCTTATTTCCAATCATTTCTTCATCGGTGTACCTATGGCATCATTAGCAACCAGAACGCTCACCACCTGTCCACTCAGGGGCCTTTTCGATAGTTCCTAGCTCATAGTAACCGGTAATATATTCACATATCAAAATGGAATCTCCGTTGAAGATTAGCAAGATCAACCAAGGGATCCATATGAAAGAAGCATGGACTCATCCGTTGAGGACCAGCAAGGTCAATTAATCAGATCCATGCCCGAATTCAGAAAAACAACTCTTACTCCTTGTTCCAATATCTTTCACGACGCACGTGGGTATCGTCGACGACCCAGAGCCCGAGCACCGTATGATCAGCACCCTCTAGGATCCTTGGCAGGTTACCTAGCGCTTCACTCGTAGGCCGCTTCCTTGGTCCCTCATCCACCGTACCGGAAGCTCACCATTTTAATCGAACCGAGGCTGGTGGTCATCAAGACCTCGGCCGACCTTGCTATGCAAGACGTCCTCCATTGACTCTCCGTCAGCTGTTGCAACTTTAATAGATTAGGTCTCCACGACCTCATTCACAAGATGGTCAAAATACTTCTCCAGCATTCTTGACATAAACAGTCATTTAAAAACAATTCAAAAATACAGTTTCTATAACGAACTCTCATCTTTCCACATTAATCAACATTACTTAATCCACATTTATTTCATATAAATTCCCATTCTCCTCGAATCACATCATTTTCCATCTCATCACTTTTTTCCTCAAATATCCTCATCAGATCTCATCCACTTGCATTTACCCATATCTACATCAGATCTCATCCACTCGCATTTACCCATATCCACATCTCATCACATCACATTCATTTACATCTCATCCATTCATATTTACTCGATTCGCATCACATCACATCACATTCATCACATTCCGATTCACATGACATCACATCCATTCACATCGCATATCATTCATTCACATCTCGATTCACATGACATCACATCTATTTACATCCCATATCATTCATTCACATCCTGATTTACATGACATCACATCCATTCACATCCCATATATTTATTCACATCCCGATTCATATGACATCACATCCATTCACATCCCATATCATTCATTCACATGACATCACACCCATTCCCATGCCATATCAATCATTCACATCCCAATTCACATGATATCACATCCATTCACATCCCATATCATTCATTCACATCCCGATCCACATGACATCACATCCATTCACATCCCATATCATTTATTCACATCCCGATTCACATGACATCACATCCATTCACATCCCATATCATTCATTCACATCCTGATCCACATGACATCACATCCATTCACATCCCATATCATTCATTCACATCCAGATTCACATGACATCACATCCATTCACATCGCATATCATTCATTCACATCTCGATTCACATGACATCACATCCATTCACATCCTGATTCACATGAAATCACATCCATTCACATCCCATATCATTCATTCACATCTCGATTCACATGACATCACATCCATTCACATCCCATATCATTCATTCACATCCCGATTCACATGACATCACATCCATTCACCTCACATCGCATCACCTCTATTCACTTAATTTAAACATAGAATTTAAGAGGATCCTAATTTTTGATATTAAGATTCTTTACGCATCTATTCATGCATAATTCAATTTTAAGGAAAATAAAACTTTTGAAATAAAATTAAATCCTTTATGCATCTTTCTGTGCATAATTTTGATTTTAATGAGAATAACACTTTTGAAATAATAATAAATTCCGTTATGCATCCTTCTATGCATAAAATCAAAATTAATGAGAATAACTCTTTTGAAATAAAAAAAAATTCCTTTATGCATCTTTCTATGCATAAAATCAAAATTAATGAGAATAACTCTTTTGAAATAAAAATAATATCCTTTATGCATTTTTCTTTGCATAAAATAAAAAATAAATTCCTTTATGCATCTTTCTATGCGTAAAATAAAAATTAATGATAATGACACTTTTGAAATAAAAATAAATCTTTTATGCATCTTTCTATGCATAAATTCAATTTTAATGGCAATAACACTTTTGAAGTAAAAATAATTCTTTTATGCATCTTGCTATGCATAAATTCAATTTTAATGAGAATGACACTTTTGAAATAAAACTAAAATTTTTAAGCATCTTTCTATGCATAAATTCAATTTTAATGGGAATAACACTTTTGAAATAAAAATAATTCTTTTATGCATCTTTCTATGCACATATTCAATTTTAATGAGAATAACACTTTTGAAATAAAAATAAATCTTTTAGAATGCACAAACGGAAGGAATTACTCTTTTAGAATAACCTAATTATAAACTTTAGCTACACAAAATTTAAGAAAATTTTACCATAACCTCCTTTGTATGGCTGACCATTTCTCAATTTTAACATTCAATTTATGACTTGAATTAATCCAATTTGAATTCTAATATCTCTAATCTACTCCATTTTCTAAAAATTAAGAGAGTAAACAATGAAAAGAGTTTAATCAATCATTTAATTAAACTTTCTAGGATTAAGAAGGACGGATCTGTAAAGAAGAGAAGGGGGTGGCCTTTCCATCAAGGCATAGCATCAGATTTTAATTCAAACATTTTCAAAGCATAAATTTAAGAAAACCATAGATTTAAAATTCATAATAAGTAAGAATTAAGCCTACATGGAGTTTGTAAGCTTTCCTTTGGCTTGAGGGATTGAGGGTTCTACCCTTGTTTGTAGCAAGAGTGACCACCAGTTCTTTTGGAGAGGATTTAGTAAAAAACAATTGAATTATCAAGTGAATTCAATGTATTTGACTCTGGGGAGGAGTAGAGTAACAGTGCATAAACACTATTAACCTTTTACAAAGGGAGAGGCTTCTATTTATAGGAAAAAGTGAGCCTCTAACCAAGCAAACTGATTCTAGAATTTTCCAAATCAGTTTGGTCACTTTTTGACCATTTTTAGGTGAGTTTAGCTTACTTTTTGGATTTAGTTGAAACAGGAGAGAGGAGAGATGAAAATATCTCATTATTTATGAGTTTGAATTTCATCCACATGTGAAATAGGCACCTCCTTCATGAGAGGAATTCCCCACACTGAGGTGTCAAAAATGCATCATTTCCTCTAAATATCTCTTCTTTTTTAACTAATAAACCTTGCCCTTAGTCAACTCTTCATCTTATGTGGGCATTTACTCATTTTTGGGGGATTTTATTTTATTCTTTATTTTATCTCTTCCCTACATTTGGATTACTCTTATTGGTCCATAGGAACCTGAATTCAAAATTTTCAAAAAATCTGGACCCTCAAGCTAAGGTCCTTTTTACCTATTTTCAATTTATTCCAATTGCAAGCTGGAAATATCTTTTTGAATTTCTGTTTCAGGGGAAATCATTTCAATAAGAAGGGATATTTTTTCATCCAGAGATATCTAAAAACTGAATTATCTCTCTCTAGAATATTTTCTCTCTCTAGGCCAAAACAGATAGAAACAAGATCTGTTATTGAATTTCTGAAAAGGGGATTGATTACAGGGGAGAAATTGGACATCTTGAGGGGCTGGGAAAGGAATCTTACATCCTACCCCATTTAAAAAGATATCCTCATCTCGCAGGTGGAGTATGATCTCTTTCATCTTCATCTTCTTCTTCAATCACTTCTAGCGTTACTGCCTTGGAAGTGGATGGCCGATTTGGGAACAACTCTCTTTGACTTCCCTTATTCTGAGGCAGAGGTCTTGCATTACTTTGGTTTGAAACTGCGGGTTGGTTAGAGGGTCTACCTCTGGGATTTCCTTGATTTTGGCGGATAGAAACCTGATTACTCTGGAAGGAAGGAGCTAGAGTCTGGAATCTTGATCCCTGATTTCCCTGCCCTAAAAACCTTGATCCAAAAGGAGTTGGACAATCCATAGTGCGATGTCCAAATCCTTGACAGTTATAGCATTTCACTCCCTTGTTCAAGGGTGGAACTTCTGAATTTGAGTTCCAGGGGATTGAGTTTCAGGAAAAGGACATTTCTTCCATTCTGGAACTTCCCATATCCTGGGCTTGTTGACCCTGATATCTCTTAGGCGGTGGAAGGTTGGAATCACCTCCTGGAATTAAAAACCTTTTGAAAGGTGATGGTGCTAGCTTTGGTGGGACCTTGACATCAAAGGCCTTGAAGAAATCCTTCGCCATCCGCACAGCTTCGGCCATGGAAACTGGCTTGGCGTTCTTCACCAAAATATTCAAAGGTTCGTTCAGTCCCCGAATGAACCTTGCCATCAGCTAATCTTCATTCACTGGTGGTGGTATTTGAGGAGGAGAGCGAACGCTTGGTGATATACTTCAATAGTTCTACTCCCCTGGGTTAACTCTAAGAATTCGTTCATCTTTGTTTCCAAAAAGCCGGGAGGACAGAACCTCGTCCTTAGGTAAATTTTGAGATCATTCCATGTCTGGGTATTCCAATCTAGACGGTTTGTCTCGCAGTGGTTTCTCCATGCCACTCTGGCTGTTTCTACTATCTTCAGTCTTGCAAGAGTCATTTTGATCTTCTCATTGTATCCGATGACATCAAAGTACTCTTCCATTGCTTCGATCCACTTCTCTACAGCCTCGCCCAAGTTTTTCCCTACACCTTTGAAAGGCCCAGGCTGCGAACTATGAAGAGTTTTACGAACATCTAAGTCCAGCTCTTCCTCATTGAGTTGGGGGTTATCATTTCTACCATGTCGACCTCGATCCATGTTCCTATCAATACGAAAAATCTTGCTAAGTCCCTTTATTTATGATTCAATTTCGATTTTTGATTCATCTGATTCTGGGGTTCTTTAGATAGGTCGGCTCCCCACAGAATCGAGGGATAAAGATACCCGCATTATCAAATAACAATTCATTAAGAACATATCATTCATATCTTTAACACAATAATGGTCTATTAGATCGAAATTTTTGATCTGAACAGTCCGCCACCATGAGGGATTTTAATTTTATAGATTTTTAATTTGTCATCCCTTAACTTGATCCACTGGGTCAAGAGTTAACAGTAGCAATCTGTCAGCACAATCCACTAATCTCATAGTGATTTGCTGAAGTCATTATCGTCATTTCAGTTACAAACATCAACATAGGGACTCGTCCCATTCATCCTTATTGTGGTTTTGCTTAGTTTATCGCTTTTCAATCAAAAATTCAGGAATCATCATTTTTCAATCAGACTCCAATTCAACTCATCAGTTCTCAATGAGAATTTTAAAATCATATCAACCACATTCGAATTCATCATGTGGATAGCATTTTAGCTTATAATTTCAAGATCTTAGATTTACTCGGTAAAGAGCTGCATTTATATCCTCGGTATATATGGGTAGTCACGGTCCTTGGAACTATAAGGTAAATACCATCATGTCTAGGCCTCAAGCAAGTCAGGGATTCCATACAATTGCAGTACTTCCATCTGAAGACCCAATTATCAATTTAAGAATTTCATTCTGAATATCAATTTGTATGAGTTTCATCACACAATTCCATTCTTTTACTGCTTCTTCATAAATTTATGACATTCTTGGCTTCTCGGTTAATCCACTTTAGCCAAATTGCTCTGATACCAGCTGTGAGATCCCTATCCCCACCGCGCAACAAATTCTGGGGTGCTCGTAGTAGTGGAAGTAGCACCTCTTGCGCGGGGTAGGGTCCCACACTCGGGGCCTCGCCAAGGATGCCGGACAAGAGACTAATTCATCGGTTCTTAACCCATAAAAACTTCCATTGCCCAGAAAGCCTTAACTAACTGAATTGATCTGACTGAACCTGTAGTATCAAAGTCAGATCAAGGAAAAGATTGCACTTGGATCATAGAGACCAACGCTTTTTTCCTCATTGAGAGGCACAGCCGTTGATTCTTTTCCATAGAACAATGTTTATCCGGGATTTACTTCATCTATCGTACCATAACAGAATTGAGTCTCATTTTAGGGATCCATCAGTCCAGCCTACCAACCCCGTGGGTTAGCCAATCGCCCAACCACTGTAGTGATGGGATCCAATAACGAATTTGGTTAGGTTTTGTCTCAAGTACCAGGGAAAAGAGTTCCCATGCCTCCTAGCCAGATATTCATGCAACTTAAAACTAGTCACACCACTTACACACCCAATATGAAATTGCCTTTTTCACAGAATCAACTATCTTTAAAAACAATCATTTAATGAAACCATTGATCATAATCCTCAAAATCTCCGGTTAATTCCTTATTTCCAATCATTTCTTCATCGGTGTACCTATGGCATCATTAGCAACCAGAACGCTCACCACCTGTCCACTCAGGGGCCTTTTCGATAGTTCCTAGCTCATAGTAACCGGCAATATATTCACATATCAAAATGGAATCTCCGTTGAAGATTAGCAAGATCAACCAAGGGATCCATATGAAAGAACCATGGACTCATCCGTTGAGGACCAGCAAGGTCAATTAATCAGATCCATGCCCGAATTCAGAAAAACAACTCTTACTCCTTGTTCCAATATCTTTCACGACGCACGTGGGTATCATCGACGACCCAGAGTCCGAGCACCGTATGATCAGCACCCTCTAGGATCCTTGGCAGGTGACCTAGCGCTTCACTCATAGGCCGCTTCCTTGGTCCCTCATCCACCGTGAAAAGATGCAGGGGGAAAGAGAGCTTGAGCTCTTGCAAGCACACACACACACTCACAAAACCCTAATAGAGAACACACAAGGTGAGAGGCTGAAAATCTTCTTCTTCTCTACTCAACACTCAACACACCATATACAAGATAAGAGTACACACAATATGAAAGGTACTCAACCAATACATACACGGGTTCTCTATAGTGTGAACCCGACTAAATGAGCTGGCGCTATAACTATGCCAGTCTCTAGAATGGCTGTCACACAGCCTGTCATCCCATTGGCCGCATATCTCCCATGATCTCACCAACCATGCCAGTGGTGTAAATGTGGGGCCTATCCCCCAGGCGGGTCATCAGTGTCCACCGCCTCACTAGATGAGCTCGATATCTCAACACTCCCCCTCGAGCTCAACTCCATCTCATGTACACCAAGCGAAGCCCTGAATCTACGGAGCTTCTTTGCACCCAATGCTTTGGTGAAGATGTCAGCTACCTGATCCTCTGTGCTAACATAAACAAGGTCAAGATCTCCTGCTAAGACCTTCTCTCTGACGAAGTGGTAGTGGACCTCTATGTGCTTCGTACGAGCATGAAAGACTGGGTTCCTGGCCAACTGTATACTGCTAATATTGTCACAAAAAATGACAACTTGTCTATCCACTGACAGACCCAAATCTGCAAGTAGCTTTTTCAACCAGGGTACCTCACATGCTGCCATAGCAGCTCCTCTGTACTCGGCCTCTGTACTCGATAGAGCAACCGTAGGCTGCTTCTTGCTGCTCCAAGTCACAGCAGCACTCCCCAAAGAAAACATGAATCCACTGGTAGATCTTCTATCTGAGATACTACCAGCCCAATCAGCATCTGTGTACCCATGTACACATATCTATGTCCCAGTCTCATAGAATAGTCCACAATGCAAAGTAGACTTCACATACCTCAGTATGCGTCTCACTGCATCCAAATACGGTTTCCGTGGAACCTGCATAAACTGACTCACCAACCCAACAGCATAGCTCAAATCTGGTCTGGTGATCGTCATGTAGATCAAACTTCCTACTATGCTCCTGTACATAGTAGGATCCTCCAAGATCTCTCCTGAATCTGCACTCAACTTGCCATTCTGATCCAATGGCACAGAAATAGGCTTACAGCCTGTCATACCATACTTGGACAACATGTCCAAGCCATACTGTCTCTGCAGTAATCCAATACCATGTGGTGACCTAATCACCTCAATGCCCAAGAAATATCTGAGCTCCCCCAGATCCTTCATCTCAAACTTCTGTCTAAGCAAGATCTTTACATCAAAGATCTCTGCATCATGGTCCCCCGTAATGATCAAGTCATCTACATAGATGACAACAAGCACAACCCCTCTATCACCATGTCTCACATACAATGAGAAATCTGCATTGGCTACATGAAAGCCAATAGTGACAAGATATTCAAAAATCTTGTTAGACCATGCTCTTGGTGCTTGCTTTAAGCCATACAAGGCTTTCTTCAACCTGCAAACATACTCGGGGTGACCCACATCCTCATAACCAGGTGGCTGCAACATATACACCTCTTCTTGCAAATCCCCATGCAAGAATGCATTCTTTACATCCATTTGATGTAAAGACCATTGCTTTGACGCAGCCACTGCTATCACAACTCTCACCGTTGCCATCTTGGCAACTAGGCTGAAAGTTTCCTCATAATCAATCCCATATGTCTGCGCATATCCTTTGGCTACCAATCTAGCCTTGTACCTGTTTATGCTTCCATCATTGTTATGTTTAACTTTGTACACCCACTTGCATCCAATGGCTTTCTTGCCTTCAGGCAATTGCACTAAATCCCAAGTCTCATTTCCATATAGTGCATCCATCTCCTCGTCCATAGCTTTCTCCCAACACATATTTCCAACAGCCTCATCAATGCATGTGGGCTCAACAACCTGCACAACCTTTGCCATATATGCATAGTGATGTGCCACATCTGGAATCCCAAGCTCCTCATCAAGGCTCATATCTGAGCCACTAGACTCAACATGAGAATGCCCTGCAGAAATGTCAGGCATACCAAGGGGCTCAACCACTTTCTCTTTTCCTTTATGTGATTTACTAATCACATTTGCAGGGCTGGTATTATGATGCAGCCTGCCACTCCATGGTCTATCAATAGACCCACTAGATGAGGACTCTCCTGGTCCACTCAAAGACTGTGATTGCTGACCTGCATTCTGCCCCAACAGCTTCTTTTTCAGCAGCATACCAGCTGCTCATCTCATCAAAGACAACATCCCTGCTTACCCTCAACTCACGTGTAGTAGGGTTATAGCACCTGTATCCCTTTTGCTCAAGGGAGTATCCAATAAACACACATTTTTCAGCTTTTGGATCCAGCTTAGTTCTCAGCTCATCTGGCACATGCACATATGCAATGCATCCAAAGACTTTCAGATGAGACAAATCTGGTTTTCTGCCAGTAAACCTCTCCTCTGGAGTTACATCATGTATGGCTGCAGTTGGAGTCCTGTTCATGATGTATACTGCTGTAGAAACAGCCTCAGCCCAATAGTAATGCGGCATATTCTTCTCTTCCATCAATGCTCGCGCAATCTCAGCAATGTGCCTGTTTTTCCGCTCAACAACTCCATTTTGCTGCGGAGTGTATCTGCATGTAAACTGTCTCCGAATACCATTCTTCTTTAAAAATTCAGAGAACTCATTGGAGAAGTACTCTCCCCCTCCATCTGACCTTAGGCACTTTACATATTTCCCTGTTTTCTTTTCAACCAAAACTCTGAAATTCTGAAAGTGAGTGAACACCTCACTCTTCTCCTTCATGAAATATACCCACACTTTCCTTGTGTGGTCATCAATGAAAGTCACATAATACTTGCAGCCTCCCATAGATATGGTCTTCGTAGGACCCCATACATCTGAATGCACAACATCTAGTGCATTTCTGCTCACATATCTGTTACGTGGAAACACATGCTTTGTTTGCTTCCCAAATTGGCATGCTTCACAGATTTTCTGCATACCTTCCACTTTAAATTTTGGCAGCCCTGTCACAATTCCTTTTGTCTGCATAGACTTCAATCTATGCACATTTACATGTCCAATTCTTTTATGCCATATGTCTGTGTCTGCAACAACTCCTGAACCATTTGCAAACATCGTAGCACTCATTTCAGGCATGTCTACATTCAATGTAAACATTCTGCCCACTCTGTTGCCTTTTGCAACCAACCTGCACTTGTCTTTAAAATCTTCAACATAACACCCATCAGAGGGTTAAACCGAACCTGCAAACCCTACTCAATCATCTGGCCAACTGAAACCATATTCTTTGTTATGTTCGGTACATGAAGTACATCTGCAAGGTACTTCACTTTGCCATCCTGCATAGACAATGGCACATCTCCAACGTGGGCAATTGGATGAGCAGTGTCATCCCCTATTTCCACAAAACCTGGTCTTTCCGGGTTTTTCATCTCCTTGAACCACTCCCCATGACTCGTCATGTGGTTCGAAGCGCCTGAATCCACATACCATACATTATCTTTTTGTGCTGCATCAACATTTTCAGACATGGCATTCACAACATGCTGCATAACAAACAACCTTTCATTATCCTCATTATTTCTGCTTGAGGATGCATAGTTGTTTTGCTGCACTTTCCCATTTTGCATGTCAGCCTGCTTCTTATAACATTCTGACTGCACATGTCCAGGCTTACCGCAATAATAGTATTCACGTGCATCATTATATTGCCTTTGCCAATTTCCACGGCCTCTTTGACTCCCCCTGCCTCTAAATTTACCTCTTCCACCTGCGTGTTGTTGTTGTTGTTGATTCTGGGACTGTTGTTGTTGCTGCTGGCTGCTGGCCATAATTCTAATTACCTGTTCGGCCACCTCCTTGACCGCGTCCACGGCCTCCTCTACCTCGTCCTCTTCCTGAACTCGTGTAGAAGGCCTGTTGCTCTGCACTGTTTTTGCTTTGTGAAGACTGTTGGTCTTCACCCAAGTTCTTCTCTTCGATAATCAGCATAGACACCAAATCTGTAAAGTTGGGAATGTTTTCCCGAGTCTGAATAGACGTCTTGAACGCCTTGTATTGTGGCCCGAGACCACGTAGACAGACCTCCACCTTATCATCATCATCTACTGACACACCAATAGATGCAAGGGATTCCACAATGCCCTTTATCTTCAATGCATAGTCATTCACAGACATGCTCTTTTTCTCCACAGTATGAAGTTCATTCTTCAACTGTATCTTACGTGCCTTGGTATTTGTTTCATAGAGCTTTACCAAGGTGTCCCACGCCTCCTTGGGGGACTTGGCATCCTGAATGTGCCCAATCATGGTGTCTTGTATACTAATGGAAAGCCAATACATAACCTTCCTGGCTCCTTGGTTCCAGTCTTTAAACTCTTTCACATCTGCAGCAGTCGGATTTATATCCGGTATCTCCGGTGCCTCTTCATGCTCACCTTCTATGTAGTCCCAATAGCCTTTTCCCATCAGGAAATTCGTCAACCTGAACCTCCAAGCATGGAAGTTATTCTTATCCAGCTTCTCAGCCACAATTTGTGTTATGCCATCATTAGACATCTTGCCAAACACACAATTTTACCAGAAACTGCACTCTGGTTTTTTCTGCACAAATGCTGTATTTTCTGCACAGCGGTACTGTAGTACTCTCAAATGTCACAATCCATACACCCAATGGCAACTGTAGACCTCTTTGCAGCACCCACAGTGTCTGCACAGTCAATCTGTCTTCCTGCAGTTCTTAAAACAGAGTTCTGCAGAGAATCGATGACTTACCCGCAATGCTCGAAATCGTCTGCTTTCTGAAAAACGGAGGTCCAGACGCACTCGAAACGCGTTTTCGGCCCGAAAACTTCAGTCCAAAGGACTATATTGTTGCCTTACAGCTTTACTCCCGTGAAGAAAGCTCCTCAATCAGAGACCGTTTGCCGGTGCCTCCCGTAGATCTCCCGACAAGGGTGTAGTCACCAACACAATAGGGAAGAGTAGTTGAAGCTCTTACCCTCGTACCGCTTCCTTGTTGAAATTGATCATACACTAGAATCAACATGATTAAGAAAGTGATTAGCAAATGATTAACACGTAATTAGTGAATAATTAGCAGATAGATTAATGTAGGCATGGATACTCAAAAACCAGCAAATTCTCATTAGGGCTATGCCTCAATTTATAGTGTTTACATCAAGCATCAAATCCCATTGATTTCTCCATGATTCACTCCCTGAATATCTCCACCTTTTGCCTGATTCTCTCCACCTCTTCTCTTTTCCCTGAATATCTCCCAGAATAACTCCACACTCCTAAATTCCCTCATGCTACCCATTATTCTCTCCCAGTAGATCCTCCTAACCTTTTCACAGGTTCTTTCACAATTACATCTCCTCTTTTACAGCCTCTATCCAAGAGCTTGTTCCCACACACACCCTATTCACTTGTATATTTCAACACCTCCCCTCAAGTGAATACTCCTAGTACACCTAGACCCTATACCAAGTTTGCCACCCTTTACTTGATAGTCCGCGACCAGTGTCTACTCCTCCCCTCAAGTTATCTCAGCACACCTGGACCCTGTATCAAGTTTCTTTCTTACTTGACAGTCCGCGACCAGTGCCTCAAGTCCCTAAACTCCATAGTCCTTGACACTCTCTCTCTCTATGTGTCCAAGGCTACTATAAGTGCCCGCGACCTTGACTAAAGTGCTCACACATACATCTACCACGTGGCCTACATCATCGGTGGCTCAGAGGTGGTTTTACTTTATTGGGGCAGGTTACATTGGGTTGTGGGGTCTCTCTCTCTCTCTCTCTCTCAGAGATTTTTACATGGCTCCTCACTCTTTGGAGCCTCACATCTTCTCTTTTCTTCAGTCTTCTTCTCGTGGCAGCATCTCTCCACGAGTTCGTCTCTTCTTCTAGTCTTCTCGGGGCAGCTTCTCTTCTTGTGGCAGCTTCTCTTCTCATGTCCATGTCTTCCTTCAGATCTTCTTGGTGTGGATCCTCTTCTTGGGAAGAGATATTCTTCTTCTTCCATGGCTGGGGCCATGAGCTCGTCCGTCAGGTCATTTTGCTCTATGTGAGCAACATGTTTCAATGTTTTGCTGACAGTTCTTTTGGGCTTTTTATGTTTATTTTGTATCATTATGCAATGCAAACCCAAATTTATGCGGGAGGTCTTACCTCTTGCCTTAATCTGGACAAGGGCAGTGTCTGTTCCCATTTTTACACTGATAAAATGTGCCCAATACATAATGCGTATAGCATTCATTCTCATGCACATTCCAAATGCAACTCTGGCTATGAATAATCTTGAATTTGAGTTAGATTTACAGGCATTAACCAAGGGTTAAATGCAAAATGATGATTTTCACAATTTTATCAGCACAATTTTCCCAGAAATTACACTAAATTGAGAGTAACCAATTTGTACGGGATGGTTGGAGTATCAAACCAACTCCGATTTGAAATCTGAAGTTATAGGGATCTGTATCAGATACCTAATGGTTAATTTGAACCCTCAATTGCACCAAAGTATAGTGATTAGCACTGATTAATCACTGATTAGCAAATTAATGCTCTGGTTTGTGTGCAGAAAACAGAGTATGCGGGGAGCTCAGATCTGGTGCCTTCCACTTCAAATGAGCTCAAATGCTTTCAAAGGCATCAATAGCAATGAGTCTAGTAGAGGATTAAGCCAAGAAACATAAGATTTGAGCAAATAATGAAAGCTTAATCTCTGTTTTACCAAAGTCACCTGCAGATTTGATGAAGAGCTTTGATCTCTCTGTAGACTTGATGAAATTGATTTCTGTCTTCACCAGCTTGTAGAGCATGCTTGATTACCCTTTGTGCTAAGAGGAATTAGAGAGTTTTGACCTGAGCAAAGAGAAATCTTCATTCTACTTCAGAAAAACGGCGCCTGTTAATTAGCAAAAATCGGCGTTGATTCGTGGCGGTTTGCTGCGTGGAGTAGATAGGCTTGAAGCTAATGAGGTTAGCTATCTTGTGTATAAAGCATGTGCCCTAATTTTATGTGTGCAAGGTGCTAGAGACCCTCCACTGGCTGGGGGTGAAGGGGAAGAGAGAAAACTCACTAAAAACTGATTTTTTTTGCTAATTATCTTACTAATCCTGATTAATTCACTAATGGGCTCATAAATCTAGTTGATTCTAGGCATGGCTCTGATACCATGTTGAAATTTGAGCTAAATGATGAGCTATGGTGGATCATACACTAGAATCAACATGATTAAGAAAGTGATTAGCAAATGATTAACATGTAATTAGTGAATAATTAGCAGATAGATTAATGTAGGCATGGATACTCAAAAACCAGCAAATTCTCATTAGGGCTATGCCTCAATTTATAGTGTTTACATCAAGCATCAAATCCCATTGATTTCTCCATGATTCACTCCCTGAATATCTCCACCTTTTGCCTGATTCTCTCCACCTCTTCTCTTTTCCTTGAATATCTCCCAGAATAACTCCACACTCCTAAATTCCCTCATGCTACCCATTATTCTCTCCCAGTAGATTCTCCTAACCTTTTCACAGGTTCTTTCACAATTACATCTCCTCTTTTACAGCCTCTATCCAAGAGCTTGTTCCCACACACACCCTATTCACTTGTATATTTCAACATTCCTGTGGTTCTCTTGCTTGCAGCTCAACCCTTAGCACGAACCAGGCTCTGATACCATGAAAAGATGCAGAGGGGAAGAGAGCTTCAGCTCTTGCAAGCACACACACACACTCACAAAACCCTAATAGAGAACACACAAGGTGAGAGGCTGAAAATCTTCTTCTTCTCTACTCAACACTCAACACACCATATACAAGATAAGAGTACACACAATATGAAAGGTACTCAACCAATACATACACGGGTTCTCTATAGTGTGAACCCGACTAAATGAGCTGGCGCTATAACTATGCCAGTCTCTAGAATGGCTGTCACACAGCCTGTCATCCCACTGGCCGCATATCTCCCATGATCTCACCAACCATGCCAGTGGTGTAAATGTGGGGCCTATCCCCCAGGCGGGTCATCAGTGTCCACCTCCTCACTAGATGAGCTCGATATCTCAACACACCGTACCGGAAGCTCACCATTTTAATCGAACCGAGGCTGGTGGTCATCAAGACCTCGGCCGACCTTGCTATGCAAGACATCCTCCATTGACTCTCCGTCAGCTGTTGCAACTTTAACAGATTAGGTCTCCACAACCTCATTCACAAGACGGTCAAAATGCTTCTCCAGCATTCTTGACATAAACAGTCATTTAAAAACAATTCAAAAATATAGTTTCTATAACGAACTCTCGTCTTTCCACATTAATCAACATTACTTAATCCACATTCATTTCATATAAATTTCCATTCTCCTCGAATCACATCATTTTCCATCTCATCACTTTTTTCCTCAAATATCCTCATCAGATCTCATCCACTTGCATTTACCCATATCTACATCAGATCTCATCCACTCGCATTTACCCATATCCACATCTCATCACATCACTCATTTACATCTCATCCATTCATATTTACTCGATTCCCATCACATCACATCACATTCATTCACATTCCGATTCACATGACATCACATCCATTCACATCGCATATCATTCATTCACATCTCGATTCACATGACATCACATCCATTCACATCCCATATCATTCATTCACATCCTGATTTACATGACATCACATCCATTCACATCCCATATATTTATTCACATCCCGATTCACATGACATCACATCCATTCACATCCCATATCATTCATTCACATGACATCACACCCATTCCCATGCCATATCAATCATTCACATCCCGATTCACATGACATCACATCCATTCACATCCCATATCATTCATTCACATCCCGATCCACATGACATCACATCCATTCACATCCCATATCATTTATTCACATCCCGATTCACATGACATCACATCCATTCACATCCCATATCATTCATTCACATCCTGATCCACATGACATCACATCCATTCACATCCCATATCATTCATTCACATCCAGATTCACATGACATCACATCCATTCACATCCCATATCATTCATTCACATCTAGATTCACATGACATCACATCCATTCACATCCTGATTCACATGAAATCACATCCATTCACATCTCATATCATTCATTCACATCTCGATTCACATGACATCACATCCATTCACATCCCATATCATTCATTCACATCCCGATTCACATGACATCACATCCATTCACCTCACATCGCATCACCTCTATTCACTTAATTTAAACATAGAATTTAAGAGGATCCTAATTTTTGATATTAAGATTCTTTACGCATCTATTTATGCATAATTCAATTTTAAGAAAAATAAAACTTTTGAAATAAAATTAAATCCTTTATGCATCTTTCTGTGCATAATTTTGATTTTAATGAGAATAACACTTTTGAAATAATAATAAATTCCGTTATGCATCCTTCTATGCATAAAATCAAAATTAATGAGAATAACTCTTTTGAAATAAAAATAAATTCCTTTATGCATCTTTCTATGCATAAAATCAAAATTAATGAGAATAACTCTTTTGAAATAAAAATAATATCCTTTATGTATTTTTCTTTGCATAAAATAAAAAATAAATTCCTTTATGCATCTTTTTATGCGTAAAATAAAAACTAATGATAATGACACTTTTGAAATTAAAATAAATCTTTTATGCATAAATTCTATTTTAATGGGAATAACACTTTTGAAGTAAAAATAATTCTTTTATGCATCTTGCTATGCATAAATTCAATTTTAATGAGAATGACACTTTTGCAATAAAACTAAAATTTTTAAACATCTTTCTATGCATAAATTCAATTTTAATGGGAATAACACTTTTGAAATAAAAATAATTCTTTTATGCATCTTTCTATGCATATATTCAATTTTAATGAGAATGACACTTTTGAAATAAAAATAAATCTTTTAGAATGCACAAACGGAAGGAATTACTCTTTTAGAATAACCTAATTATAAACTTTAGCTACACAAAATTTAAAAAAATTTTGCCATAACCTCCTTTGTATGGCTGACCATTTCTCAATTTTAACATTCAATTTATGACTTGAATTAATCCAATTTGAATTCTAATATCTCTAATCTACTCCATTTTCTAAAAATTAAGAGAGTAAACAATGAAAAGAGTTTAATCAATCATTTAAATAAACTTTCTAGGATTAAGAAGGACGGATCTGTAAAGAAGAGAAGGGGGTGGCCTTTCCATCAAGGCATAGCATCAGATTTTAATTCAAACATTTTCAAAGCATAAATTTAAGAAAACCATAGATTTAAAATTCATAATAAGTAAGAATTAAGCCTACATGGAGTTTGTAAGCTTTCCTTTGGCTTGAGGGATTGAGGGTTCTACCCTTGTTTGTAGCAAGAGTGACCACCAGTTCTTTTGGAGAGGATTTAGTAAAAAACAATTGAATTATCAAGTGAATTCAATGTATTTGACTCTGGGGAGGAGTAGAGTAACAGTGCATAAACACTATTAACCTTTTACAAAGGGAGAGGCTTCTATTTATAGGAAAAAGTGAGCCTCTAACCAAGCAAACTGATTCTAGAATTTTCCAGATCAGTTTGGTCACTTTTTGACCATTTTTAGGTGAGTTTAGCTTACTTTTTGGATTTAGTTGAAACAGGAGAGAGGAGAGATGAAAATATCTCATTATTTATGAGTTTGAATTTCATCCACATGTGAAATAGGCACCTCCTTCATGAGGGGAATTCCCCACACTGAGGTGTCAAAAATGCATCATTTCCTCTAAATATCTCTTCTTTTTTAACTAATAAACCTTGTCCTTAGTCAACTCTTCATCTTATGTGGGCATTTACTCATTTTTGGGGGATTTTATTTTATTCTTTATTTTATCTCTTCCCTACATTTGGATTACTCTCATTGGTCCATAGGAACCTGAATTCAAAATTTTCAAAAAATCTAGACCCTCAAGCTAAGGTCCTTTTTACCTATTTTCAATTTATTCCAATTGCAAACTGGAAATATCTTTTTGAATTTCTGTTTCAGGGGAAATCATTTCAATAAGAAGGGATATTTTTTCATCCAGAGATATCTAAAAACTGAATTACCTCTCTCTAGGCCAAAACAGATAGAAACAAGATCTGTTATTGAATTTCTGAAAAGGGGATTGATTACAGGGGAGAAACTGGACATCTTGAGGGGCTGGGAAAGGAATCTTACATCCTACCCCATTTAAAAAATGCGAGATGTCCTCATCTCGCAGGTGGAGTATGATCTCTTTCATCTTCATCTTCTTCTTCAATCACTTCTAGCGTTACTGCCTTGGAAGTGGACGGCCGATTTGGGAACAACTCTCTTTGACTTCCCTTATTCTGAGGCAGAAGTCTTGCATTACTTTGGTTTGAAACTGCGGGTTGGTTAGAGGGTCTACCTCTGGGATTTCCTTGATTTTGGCGGATAGAAACCTGATTACTCTGGAAGGAAGGAGCTAGAGTCTGGAATCTTGATCCCTGATTTCCCTGCCCTAAAAACCTTGATCCAAAAGGAGTTGGACAATCCATAGTGCGATGTCCAAATCCTTGACAGTTATAGCATTTCACTCCCTTGTTCAAGGGTGGAACTTCTGAATTTGAGTTCCAGGGGATTGAGTTTCGGGAAAAGGACATCTCTTGCATTCTGGAACTTCCCATATCCTGGGCTTGTTGACCCTGATATCTCTTAGGCGGTGGAAGGTTGGAATCACCTCCTGGAATTAAAAACCTTTTGAAAGGTGATGGTGCTAGCTTTGGTGGGACCTTGACATCAAAGGCCTTGAAGAAATCCTTCGCCATCCGCACAGCTTCGGCCATGGAAACTGGCTTGGCGTTCTTCACCAAAATATTCAAAGGTTCGTTCAGTCCCCGAATGAACCTTGCCATCAGCTAATCTTCATTCAGTGGTGGTGAGTATTTGAGGAGGAGAGTGAACGCTTGGTGATATACTTCAATAGTTCTACTCCCCTGGGTTAACTCTAAGAATTCGTTCATCTTTGTTTCCAAAAAGCCGGGAGGACAGAACCTCATCCTTAGGTAAATTTTGAGATCATTCCATGTCTGGGTATTCCGATCTAGACGGTTTGTCTCGCAGTGGTTTCTCCATGCCACTCTGGCTGTTTCTACTATCTTCAGTCTTGCAAGAGTCATTTTGATCTTCTCATTGTATCCGATGACATCAAAGTACTCTTCCATTGCTTTGATCCACTTCTCCACAGCCTCACCCAAGTTTTTCCCTTCACCCTTGAAAGGCCCAGGCTGCAAACTATATGGAGTTTTACGAACATCTAAGTCCAGCTCTTCCTCATCGAGTTGGGGGTTATCATTTCTACCATGTCGACCTCGATCCATGTTCCTATCAATACGAAAAATCTTGTTAAGTCCCTTTATTTATGATTCAATTCCGATTTTTGATTCATCTGATTCTGGGGTTCTTTAGATAGGTCGGCTCCCCACAGAATCGAGGGATAAAGATACTCGCATTATCAGATAACAATTCATTAGAACATATCATTCATATCTTTAACACAATAATGGTCTATTAGATCGAAATTTTTGATCTGAACAGTCCGCCATGAGGGATTTTAATTTTATAGATTTTTAATTTGTCATCCCTTAACTTGATCCACTGGGTCAAGAGTTAACAGTAGCAATCTGTCAGCACAATCCACTAATCTCATAGTGATTTGCTGAAGTCATTATCGTCATTTCAGTTACAAACATCAACACAGGGACTCGTCCCATTCATCCTTATTGTGGTTTTGCTTAGTTTATCATTTTTCAATCAAAAATTCAGGAATCATCATTTTTCAATCAGACTCCAATTCAACTCATCAGTTCTCAATCAGAATTTTAAAATCATATCAACCACATTCGAATTCATCATGTGGATAACATTTTAGCTTATAATTTCAAGATCTTAGATTTACTCGGTAAAGAGCTGCAGTTATATCCTCGATATATACGGGTAGTCACGGTCCTTGGAACTATAAGGTAAATACCATCATGTCTAGGCCTCAAGCAAGTCAGGGATTCCATACAATTGCAGTACTTCCATCTGAAGACCCAATTATCAATTTAAGAATTTCATTCTGAATATCAATTTGTATGAGTTTCATCACACAATTCCATTCTTTTACTGCTTCTTCATAAATTTATGACATTCTTGGCTTCTTGGTTGATCCACTTTAGCCAAATTGCTCTGATACCAGCTGTGAGATCCCTATCCCCACCGCGCAACAAATTCTAGGGTGCTCGTAGTAGTGGAAGTAGCACCTCTTGCGCGGGGTAGGGTCCCACACTCGAGGCCTCGCCAAGGATGCCGGACAAGAGACTAATTCATCGGTTCTTAACCCATAAAAACTTCCATTGCCCAGAAAGCCTTAACTAACTGAATTGATCTGACTGAACCTGTAGTATCAAAGTCAGATCAAGGAAAAGATTGCACTTGGATCATAGAGACCAACGCTTTTTTCCTCATTGAGAGGCACAGCCGTTGATTCTTTTCCATAGAACAATGTTTATCCGGGATTTACTTCATCTATCGTACCATAACAGAATTGAGTCTCATTTTAAGGATCCATCAGTCCAGCCTACCAGCCCCGTGGGTTAGCCAATCGCCCAACCACTGTAGTGATGGGATCCAATAAGGAATTTCGTTAGGTTTTGTCTCAGGTACCAGGGAAAAGAGTTCCCAGGCCTCCTAGCCGGATATTCATGCAACTTAAAACTAGTCACACCACTTACACACCCGATATGAAATTGCCTTTTTCACAGAATCAACTATCTTTAAAAACAATCATTTAATGAAACCATTGATCATAATCCTCAAAATCTCCGATTAATTCCTTATTTCCAATCATTTCTTCATCGGTGTACCTATGGCATCATTAGCAACCAGAACGCTCACCACCTGTCCACTCAGGGGCCTTTTCGATAGTTCCTAGCTCATAGTAACCGGCAATATATTCACATATCAAAATGGAATCTCCGTTGAAGATTAGCAAGATCAACCAAGGGATCCATATGAAAGAAGCATGGACTCATCCGTTGAGGACCAGCAAGGTCAATTAATCAGATCCATGCCCGAATTCAGAAAAACAACTCTTACTCCTTGTTCCAATATCTTTCACGACGCACGTGGGTATCGTCGACGACCCAGAGCCTGAGCACCATATGATCAGCACCCTCTAGGATCCTTGGCAGGTGACCTAGCGCTTCACTCATAGGCCGCTTCCTTGGTCCCTCATCCACCGTACCGGAAGCTCACCATTTTAATCGAACCAAGGCTGGTGGTCAAGACCTCGGCCGACCTTGCTATGCAAGACGTCCTCCATTGACTCTCCGTCAGCTGTTGCAACTTTAACAGATTAGGTCTCCACGACCTCATTCACAAGACGGTTAAAATGCTTCTCCAGCATTCTTGACATAAACAGTCATTTAAAAACAATTCAAAAATACAGTTTCTATAACGAACTCTCGTCTTTCCACATTAATCAACATTACTTAATCCACATTCATTTCATATAAATTCCCATTCTCCTCGAATCACATCATTTTCCATCTCATCACTTTTTTCCTCAAATATCCTCATCAGATCTCATCCACTTGCATTTACCCATATCTACATCAAATCTCATCCACTCGCATTTACCCATATCCACATCTCATCACATCACATTCATTTACATCTCATCCATTCATATTTACTCGATTCGCAGCACATCACATCACATTCATTCACATTCCGATTCACATGACATCACATCCATTCACATCGCATATCATTCATTCACATCTCGATTCACATGACATCACATCCATTCACATCCCATATCATTCATTCACATCCTGATTTACATGACATCACATCCATTCACATCCCATATATTTATTCACATCCCGATTCACATGACATCACATCCATTCACATCCCATATCATTCATTCACATGACATCACATCCATTCCCATGCCATATCAATCATTCACATCTCGATTCACATGACATCACATCCATTCACATCCCATATCATTTATTCACATCTCGATTCACATGACATCACATCCATTCACATCCCATATCATTCATTCACATCCTGATCCACATGACATCACATCCATTCACATCCCATATCATTCATTCACATCCAGATTCACATGACATCACATCCATTCACATCCCATATCATTCATTCACATCTCGATTCACATGACATCACATCCATTCACATCCTTATTCACATGAAATCACATCCATTCACATCCCATATCATTCATTCACATCTCGATTCACATGACATCACATCCATTCACATCCCATATCATTCATTCACATCTCGATTCACATGACATCACATCCATTCACCTCACATCGCATCACCTCTATTCACTTAATTTAAACATAGAATTTAAGAGGATCCTAATTTTTGATATTAAGATTCTTTACGCATCTATTTATGCATAATTCAATTTTAAGGAAAATAAAACTTTTGAAATAAAATTAAATTCTTTATGCATCTTTCTGTGCATAATTTTGATTTTAATGAGAATAACACTTTTGAAATAACAATAAATTCCGTTATGCATCCTTCTATGCATAAAATCAAAATTAATGAGAATAACTCTTTTGAAATAAAAATAAATTCCTTTATGCATCTTTCTATGCATAAAATCAAAATGAATGAGAATAACTCTTTTGAAATAAAAATAATATCCTTTATGCATTTTTCTTTGCATAAAATAAAAAATAAATTCCTTTATGCATCTTTCTATGCGTAAAATAAAAACTAATGATAATGACACTTTTGAAATAAAAATAGATCTTTTATGCATCTTTCTATGCATAAATTCAATTTTAATGGGAATAACACTTTTGAAGTAAAAATAATTCTTTTATGCATCTTGCTATGCATAAATTCAATTTTAATGAGAATGACACTTTTGAAATAAAACTAAAATTTTTAAGCATCTTTCTATGCATAAATTCAATTTTAATGGGAATAACACTTTTGAAATAAAAATAATTCTTTTATGCATCTTTCTATGCATATATTCAATTTTAATGAGAATGACACTTTTGAAATAAAAATAAATCTTTTAGAATGCACAAACGGAAGAAATTACTCTTTTAGAATAACCTAATTATAAACTTTAGCTACACAAAATTTAAGAAAATTTTACCATAACCTCCTTTGTATGGCTGACCATTTCTCAATTTTAACATTCAATTTATGACTTGAATTAATCCAATTTGAATTCTAATATCTCTAATCTACTCCATTTTCTAAAAATTAAGAGAGTAAACAATGAAAAGAGTTTAATCAATCATTTAATTAAACTTTCTAGGATTAAGAAGGACGGATCTGTAAAGAAGAGAAGGGGGTGGCCTTTCCATCAAGGCATAGCATCAGATTTTAATTCAAACATTTTCAAAGCATAAATTTAAGAAAACCATAGATTTAAAATTCATAATAAGTAAGAATTAAGCCTACATGGAGTTTGTAAGCTTTCCTTTGGCTTGAGGGATTGAGGGTTCTACCCTTGTTTGTAGCAAGAGTGACCACCAGTTCTTTTGGAGAGAATTTAGTAAAAAACAATTGAATTATCAAGTGAATTCAATGTATTTGACTCTGGGGAGGAGTAGAGTAACAGTGCATAAACACTATTAACCTTTTACAAAGGGAGAGGCTTCTATTTATAGGAAAAAGTGAGCCTCTAACCAAGCAAACTGATTCTAGAATTTTCCAGATCAGTTTGGTCACTTTTTGACCATTTTTAGGTGAGTTTAGCTTACTTTTTGGATTTAGTTGAAACAGGAGAGAGGAGAGATGAAAATATCTCATTATTTATGAGTTTGAATTTCATCCACATGTGAAATAGGCACCTCCTTCATGAGGGGAATTCCCCACACTGAGGTGTCAAAAATGCATCATTTCCTCTAAATATCTCTTCTTTTTTAACTAATAAACCTTGTCCTTAGTCAACTCTTCATCTTATGTGGGCATTTACTCATTTTTGGGGGATTTTATTTTATTCTTTATTTTATCTCTTCCCTACATTTGGATTACTCTTATTGGTCCATAGGAACCTGAATTCAAAATTTTCAAAAAATCTGGACCCTCAAGCTAAGGTCCTTTTTACCTATTTTCAATTTATTCCAATTGCAAACTGGAAATATCTTGACCAATGCTTTTTTCCTCATTGAGAGGCACAGCCGTTGATTCTTTTCCATAGAACAATTTTTATCCGGGATTTACTTCATCTATCGTACCATAACAGAATTGAGTCTCATTTTAGGGATCCATCAGTCCAGCCTAGTCCTGTGGGTTAGCCAACCGCCCAACCACTGTAGTGATGGGATCCAATTAGAAATTTGGTTAGGTTTTATCCCGGGTACCAGGGAAAAGAGTTCCCAGGCCCCCTAGCCGTATTCATGTAACTTAAAACTAGTCACACCACTTACACACCCAATATGAAATTGCCTTTTTCACAGAATCAGCTATCTTTTAAAACAATCATTTAATGAAACCATTGTGTCACTGATGATAATCCTCAAAATCTCCAATTAAATCCTTATTTCCAATCATTCCTTCATCGGTGTACCTATGGCATCATTAGTAATCAGAACGCTCAACACCTGTCCACTCAGGGGCCTTTTCGATAGTTCCTAGCTCATAGTAACCGGCAATATATTCACTTATCAAAGTGGAATCTCCGTTGAAGATCAGCAAGATCAACCAACAACGGATCCATATAAAAGAACCATGGACTCATCCGTTGAGGACCAGCAAGGTCAATCAACCAAATCCATGCTCGAATTCAGAAAAACAACTCTTACTTCTTATTCCAATATCTTCCAGGATGCACGTGTGGGTATCGTCGGTGACCCAGAGCCCGAGCACCGTATGGTCAGCACCCTCTAGGATCCTTGGCAGGTGACCTAGCGCTTTACTCATAGGCCGCTTCCTTGGTCCCTCATCCACCGTACCGGGAGCTCACCATTTTTAATCGAGCCGAGGTTGGTCAAGACCTCGGCCGACCTTGCCTACGTGAGACGTCCTCCATCGACTCTCCGTTAGCTGTTACAACTTATCAGATTAGGTCTCCACGACCTCATTCACAAGATGGTCAAAATGCTTCTCCAGCATTCTTGACATAAAATAGTCATTTAAAAACAGTTCAAAAATAGTCATTTAAAAACAGCATTCTTGACATAAAATAGTCATTTAAAAACAGTTCAAAAATAGAGTTTCTATAATGAACTCTCGTCTTTCCACATTAATCAACATTACTTAATCCACATTCATTTCATATAAATTCCCATTCTCATCCGATCACATCATTCTCTATCTCATCACTTCTTTCCTCAAATATTCTCATCAGATCTCATCCACTCGCATTTACCCATATCCACATCGCATCACATCACATTCATTCACATCTCATCCATTCATATTTACCCGATTCACATCACATCACATCACATTCATTCACATCCCGATTCACATGACATCACATCCATTCTCATCCCATATCATTCATTCACATCTCGATTCACATGACATCACATCCATTCACATCCCATATCATTCATTCACATCACGATTCACATGACATCACATCCATTCACATCCCATATCATTCATTCACATCTCGATTCACATGACATCACATCCATTCACATCCCATATCATTCATTCACATACCGATTCACATGACATCACATCCATTCACATCCCATTTTAATCATTCACATCCTGATTCACATGACATCACATCCATTCACATCCCATATCATTCATTCACATATCGATTCACATAACATCACATTTATTCACATCCCATGTCATTCATTCACATCCCGATCCACATGACATCACATCCATTCACATCCCATATCATTCATTCACATCTTGATCCACATGACATCACATCCATTCACATCCCATATCATTCATTCACATCCCGATTCACATGACATCACATTCGTTCACATCCCGATTCACATGACATCACATCCATTCACCTCCCATATCATTCATTCACATCCGGATTCACATATCACATCCGTTCACATCCCATATCATTCATTCACATCCCGATTTACATGACATCACATCCATTCACCTCACATCGCATCACCTCTATTCACATCCCGATTTACATGACATCACATCCATTCACCTCACATCGCATCACCTCTATTCATTTAATTTAAACATAGAATTTAAGAGGATCCTAATTTTTGATATTAAGATTCTTTACGCATCTATTTATGCATAATTCAATTTTAAGAAAAATAACACTTTTGAAATAAAATTAAATCCTTTATGCATCTTTATGTGCATAATTTTGATTTTAATGAGAATAACACTTTTGAAATAAAAATAAATTCCTTTATGCATCCTTCTATTTGCAAAAAATCAAAATTAATGAGAATAACTCTTTTGAAATAAAAATAAATTCCTTTATGCATCTTTCTATGCATAAAATCAAAATTAATGAGAATAACTCTTTTGAAATAAAAATAATATCCTTTATGCATTTTTCTATCTATAAAATCAAAATTAATAAGAATAACTCTTTTGAAATAAAAAACAAATTCCTTTAGCAATCTTCCTATGCGTAAAATAAAAATTAATAATAATGACACTTTTGAAATAAAAATAAATCTTTTATGCATCTTTCTATGCATAAATTCAATTTTAATGGGAATAACACTTTTGAAATAAAAACAATTCTTTTATGCATCTTTCAAAAATGCATAAAAGAAGGAGGTGGCCTTTCCATCAAGGCATAGCATCAGATTTTAATTCAAACACATTCAAAGCATAAAATTTAAGAAAACCATAGATTTAAAATTCACAATAAGTAAGAATTAAGCCTACATGGAGTTTGTAAGTTTTTCTTTGGCCTGAGGGATTGAGGGTTCTAGCAAGAGTGACCACCAGTTCTTTTGGAGAGGATTTAGACAAAAACAATTAAATTATGAGGTTAATTCAATGTATTTGACTCTGGGGAGGAAAAGAGTAACAGTGCATAAACACTGTTAACCTTTTACAAAGGGGAAGGCTTCTGTTTATAGGAAAAAGTGAGCCTCTAACCAAGCAAACTGATTCTAGAATTTTTCAAATCAATTTGGTCACTTTTTGACCATTTATGGTCAGTTTAGCTTACTTTTTGGATCTAGTTGAAACAAGAGAGAGGAGAGATGAAAATATCTCATTATTTGTGAGTTTAAAACTCATCCACACATGTGAAATAGGCGCCTCCTTCATGAGGGGAATTCCCCACACTGAGGTGTCAAAATGCATCATTTCCTCTAAATATCTCTTCTTTTTTAACTAATAAAACTTGTCCTTAGTCAAGTCTTCATCTTATGTGAGCATTTACTCATTTTTGGGGGATTTTCTTTTATTCTTCAATTTATCTCTTCCCTACATTTGGATTAATCTTATTGGTCCATAGGAGCCTCAATTCAAAATTTTAAAAAAATCTCGACCCTCAGGCTAAGGTCCTTTTCACCTATTTTCAATTTATTCCAATTGCACACTGGAAAGTTCTTTTTGAATTTCTGTTTTAGGGGAAATAATTTTAATAAGAAGGGATATTTTTTCATCCAAAGATATCTAAAAACTGAATTACCTCTCTCTAGAATATTTTCTCTCTCTAGGCCAAAACAAATAGAAACAAGATCTGTTATTATTCTGAAAAGGGGATTGATTACAGGGGGAGAAACTGGACATCTTGAGGGGCTGGGGGAGGAATCTTACATCCTACCCCACTTAAAAAACGCGAGATGTCCTCATCTCGCAGTATGATCTCTTTCATCTTCTTCTTCTTCTTCAATCACTTCCAACGTTACTGCCTTGAAAGTGGATGGCCAATTTAGGAATAAATCTCTTTGACTTCCCTTATTCTGAGGCAGAGGTCTTGCATTACTTTGGTTTGAAACTGCGGGTTGGTTAGAGGGTCTACCTCTAGGATTTCCCTGATTTTGGTGGATAGAAACTTGATTACTCTGGAAGGAAGGAGCTGGAGTCTGGAATCTTGATCCTTGATTTCCCTGCCCTGAAAACCTTGATCCAAAAGGAGTTGGACAATCCATACTACGATGTCCAAATCCTTGACAGCTATAGCATTTCACTCCCTTGTTCAAGGGTGGAACTTCTAAATTTGAATTCCAGGGGATTGAGTTTCGGGAAAAGGACATTTCTTCCATTCTGGAACTTCCCATATCCTGGGCTTGACCCTGATATCTCTTAGGCGGTGGAAGGTTGGAATCACCTTTTAGAATTAAAAAACCTTTTGAAAGGTGATGGTGCTAGCTTTGGTGGGGCCTTGGAGAAATCCTTTGCCATCCGCACTGCTTCCGCCATGGAAATTGGCTTGGCGTTCTTCACCAAAATATTCAAAGATTCGTTAAGTCCCCTGAATGAACCTTCCCATCAGCTGTTCTTCATTCAGCGGTGGTGAGTATTTGAGGAGGGGAGCGAATGCTTGGTGATATACTTCAATAGTTCTGCTCCCTTGGGTTAGCTTTAAGAATTCGTTCATCTTTGTTTCCAAAAAGCCGGGAGGATAGAACCTCGTCCTTAGGTAAATTTTGAGATCATTCCATGTTTGGGTATTCTGATCTAGACGGTTTGTCTCGTAGTGGTTTCTCCATGCCACTCTGGCTGTTTCTACTATGAAAGTCCCAGGCTGCAAACTATGAAGAGTTTTATGAACATCCAAGTCGAGCTCTTCTTCATCGAGTTGGGGGTTATCATTTCTACCAAGACGACCTCGATCCATGTTCCTATCAATACGAAAAATCTTGTTAAGTCCCTTTATTTATGATTCAATTTCGATTTTTGATTCATCTGATTCTGAGGTTCTTTAGATAGGTCGGCTCCCCACAAAATCGAGGGATAAAGACACTCGCATTATCAGATAACAATTCATTCAGAACATATCATTCATATCTTTAACACAATAATGGTCTATTAGACTGAAATTTTTCATCTGAACAGTCCGCCATGGGGTCAAGAGTTAACAGTAACAATCTATCAGCATAATCCACTAATCTCATAGTGGTTTTCTGAAGTCATTATCGTCATTTCAGTATGAAAATTCAACACAGGGACTCATCCCATTCATCCTTATTGTGGTTTTGCTCATCGTTATTCTGAAGTCATTATCGTCATTTCAGTACGAAAATTCAACACAGGGACTCATCCCATTCATCCTTATTGTGGTTTTGCTCATAGTGATTTTCTGAAGTCATTATCGTCATTTCAGTACGAAAATTCAACACAGGGACTCATCCCATTCATCCTTATTGTGGTTTTGCTCAGTTTATCGCTTTTCAATCAAAAATTCAGGAATCATCATTTTTCAATCAGAATCCAATTCAACTCATCAGTTCTCAATCAGAATTTTAAAATCATATCAACCACATTCGAATTCATCATGTGGATAGCATTTTAGCTTTCAAGATCTTAGATTTACTCATATATATTGCTAGTAAAGAGCTACAGTTATACCCTCGGTATATACGGGAGTCACAGTCCTTAGAACTATAAGGTAAATACCATCATGTCTAGGCCTCAAGCAAGTCAGGGATTCCATACAATTGTAGTACTTCCATCTGAAGACCCAATTATCAATTTAAGAATTTCATTTTGAATATCAATTTGTATTAGTTTCATCACACAATTCTAACCTTTTACTGCTACTTCATAAATTTATGACATTCTTGGCTTCTCGGTTGATCCACTTTAGCCAAATTGCTCTGATACTAGCTGTGAGATCCATGTCCCCACCGCGCAACGAATTCGGGGGTGCTAGCAGCGGAAGTAGCACTTCTTGCGGGGGGTTAGGGTTCCACACTCGAGGCCTCGCCCACGGATATCCGGACAAGAGACTAATCCATCGGTTCTTCCAAAACCGAACCCGAAAAAACTTCCCTTACCCAAAAAGCATGGGCGATTCCTCTAGGATAAATTTTTTCTCTAACGTAGTCAAAAGCCTTAACTAACTGAACTGATCTGACTGAACCCGTAGTATCAAAGTCAGATCAAGGAAAAGATTGCACTAGGATCATAGAGACCAACGCTTTTTTCCTCATTGAGAGGCACAGCCGTTGATTCTTTTCCATAGAACAATTTTTATCCGGGATTTACTTCATCTATCGTACCATAACAGAATTGAGTCTCATTTTAGGGATCCATCAGTCCAGCCTAGTCCTGTGGGTTAGCCAACCGCCCAACCACTGTAGTGATGGGATCCTCTTTTAGAATGCACAAACGGAAAGAATTCCTCTTTTAGAATAACCTAATGTGATAAACTTTCATTCCAAAAAATTCAAGAAAATTTTGCAATAACCTCCTTTGTATGGCTGACCATTTCTCAATTTTAACATTCAATTTATGACTTGAATTAATTCAATTTGAATTCTAATATCTCTAATCTACTCTATTTTCTAAAAATTAAGAGAGTAAACAATGAAAAGAGTCTAATCAATCATTTAATTAAACTTTCTAGGATTAAGAAGGGCTGAATTGTAAAGAAGAGAAGGGGGTGGCCTTTCCATCAAGGCATAGCATCAGATTTTAATTCAAACATTTTCAAAGCATAAAATTTAAGAAAACCATAGATTTAAAATTCACAATAAGTAAGAATTAAGCTTACATGGAGTTTGTAAGCTTTCCTTTGGCTTGTGGGATTGAGGGTTCTACTCTTGTTTGCAGCAAGAGTGACCACCAATTCTTTTGGAGAGGATTTAGTCTAAAACAATAGAATTATCAAGTGAATTCAATGTATTGGACTCTGGGGAGGAGTAGAGTACCAGTGCATAAACACTATTAACCTTTTACAAAGGGGGAGGCTTCTATTTATAGGAAAAAGTGAGCCTCTAACCAAGCAAACTGATTCTAGAATTTTCTAGATCAGTTTGGTCACTTTTTGACCATTTTTAGGTCAGTTTAGCTTACTTTTTGGATCTAGTTGAAACAGGAGGAGAGAGGAGAGAGGAGAGATGAAAATATCACACTATTTGTGAGTTTAAAATTTATCCACACATGTGAAATAGGCGCCTCCTTCATGAGGGGAATTCCCCACAGTGAGGTGTCAAAATGCATCATTTCCTCTAAATATCTCTTCTTTTTTAACTAATAAACCTTGTCCTTAGTCAAGTCTTCATCTTATGTGAGCATTTACTCATTTTTGGGGGATTTTCTTTTATTCTTCAAATTATCTCTTCCCTACATTTGGATTAATCTTATTGGTCCATAGGAACCTTAATTCAAAATTTTTAAAAAATGTGGACCCTCAGGCTAAGGTCCTTTTTACCTATTTTCAATTTATTCCAATTGCACATTGGAAAGTTCTTTTTGAATTTCTGTTTTAGGGAAAATCATTTTAATAAGAAGGGATATTTTTCCATCCAAAGATATCTAAAAACTGAATTACCTCTCTTAATATTTTCTCTCTCTAGGCCAAAACAGATAGAAACAAGATCTGTTATTATTCTGAAAAGGGGATTGATTACAGGGGCTGCGGGATGAATCTTATAGTAACAGAAGTCAAGATAAAAAGGCTTGCACCCTCAAAACCATCAGTCTTTAGTGCTCTATCCTCTTTTGTAAAGGAGCAACCAAAGTCTGCCTCTATGTCATTCAAAATATTCATTAATGCTAGAATTTTGTGGAGGAGAGAGACTCACAAAATACAAGAAAATATCTTGTTTATTAAGTTACTCAAAATACAACTAGGCTTCTTGCACCATACAAAAATGCCTTCTAGCTCCACCTTTAAATAGGTGAGCTAGTGGACCATAAGTCCATTTACACACACACCCTTCTCCTCCCCTTTTATAAAACCTTAATCTCTTAATACCCCCCCTCAATACCAACTATGAAAGAAAATTGGAATAGGTGGTATTGGACATAGGTTGCCTTTATAACATTAGGCGTACAAGGTTAGGAATATAGGTGTGGTTACATTGAGATTTAAAACAATTTCTTAGTGGAGTTAGAGGCTGATACAAAGTTAGCCTCTGACTCTTTGTTAGGACATTTAGAAGTGATATGTCCCGTTTGTTTACACTTGTTACATTTCATTTTGTTGGGATATTTGATCCAACAATTATTTGCCAAATGACCCACCTTTTTGCAATGGACACATCTTACTTTGATCACTTGATGTGATAAAGCTTGTTCGATATTCGATGAAGTTGTTGCATTTGAAGATTCAAATCCTCCCTTTGGCCTCTTTTCTTCATCAAGACAAGATTGAATGACTCCTTCAAGGGTGGGATTAGGTATGTTCTTCAGGGTGGTGACTAAGGTGGGGTACACCTTCTTGACTGCGTTTAGTAAAACAGCCACTACATCATCTTCAACCATTCTCGCATTCATTGATGTAAGTTGAGCCATAAGGCCCTTCAAGTGAGAGATGAAGGCTCCAATGCCGTCTCCCTCTTTGAGTTCCAAGCTGAAAAATTCAATTTTAAGTGAGATCTTGGAATTCTTACCACAAGCTCCATAGAGCTTTCAAGCTCATCCCATTTCTCCTTTGCAGTCGAAAGTTAGTCCACATGGTGAATGAGAGCCTCATCAAGATGAAGCATGATGATGGCTCGTGCCCTCTTATCATCTTCAATATCTTCAGCCTTAGTTCGATCAATAACCTTAGTGCCAGAGATGAATGGCCAAAAACCTTTGGACATCATCTTGTACTTGACAAGGACTTGCCAAGTGTGGAAGACCTCTCCTGAGAACTTCTTAATTTGGGTGTTGTCCTTTGACATTGGGTATTGAAGGAGATTACTAGAGAGTAATGGGCTGATTTATGAAGAAGAAAAAACCAAAAATTTTGATATTTTGGCTTAAGTAGAAAGAGAAAGGCTTATGAGAGTGCAACAACCCTTAATCAAGCCAAGGATATTGCATAAAAAGGAGATTAAGATGGTAAATTTTATGGTTTAGCACTTAGGGTTTGTGCCCAACCACTGATTCTGATGGAGATTAGCTTCATTAGTGTCAATGAACACTTTGTTTGGTGATTAAGATCACCATTAGTGTTTAAAAACACGATTAATGCTTAAGAGCACATTTTTAGCATCTAATGACACTTGCATTGGTGATTAGATTCACCATTAGTGTTGTTTAAGAACACTCTTATTGTTTAAAAACACTTTGGAATGACTCCCCTTTGCTGTGTTATAAGCCTCATTAGTGTTAATCAGCACTATTAGTGCTTATAAGCACACTTTGAAAAGCTTTGTGCACTTGAAGATGTTGTTGATGGAGCTTGATGATAAGAATGAGGCTCATGAATACCTCATGGTGTATGCCCACCACTTCAAACTCAAATTAGGATCAGCAACAACAAACCCTCACAAGAGCACTTAAGTGATTAGAGCTAAGAAGAGGAGATTAGTGAAAGAAAACCTTTGATTTTGAAGCTTTAATGGAAGCTTCAATGGCTACCAAAAGAACAGCCTGGTCTTTTGACTGTAGCGCATGATTCAGGCTAAAATCTTGACTGTAGATAGTTGAGGTTATGGGCTTCAAAAGCCCTAAGCCCACGTAGCTTACAATCACCTACACACGGCGTATTGCTGTACGACATTGGCTGTGTAGCAGAAACAGCGCCGACTTGCTCAGAGCAAAATGCCGCGACAGAGAGAGGTGCAAACCATGAATTGGCGGTACGAAACTGAGCGCATGGAGGTAATATTGATCTTCTTAGTTCAAATCACGCCAAGATACGGCCTCCATAAGCTGCTGGAGGGCCTCCACTGGTGGCTGGGGGGGTAGATGAGATACACTCTAAAAACCACTTTTTTGACCTATTCTACACCTTGCAAGTTGCCTAGATCTAGATACCATGTTAGAATTTTGGGGTGCTCATGCTAGATCATTATGTGGAGGAGAGAGACTCACAAAAGACAAGAAAATATCTTGCTTATTAAGTTGCTCAAAATACAACTAGGCTTCTTGCACCATACAAAAATGCCTTCTAACTCCACCTTCAAATAGGTGAGCTAGTGGACCATAAGTCCATTCACACACAGACCCTTCTCCTCCCCTTTTACAAAACCTTAATCTCTTAATAATTAAGGGGATGGAGCATATGCTCATAGAAAAATATGGTACACCTAGTCTCTACTAGGTCAAAGAAGTGGATCCCACCAACCTTGACTGGGAAACAAAGGTTTGGCATTGTCATGTGCTAACCACTCACATGTTAGAAAGAAATTATAAAGTGTTGTGGCATAAAGTGGCAACGACGGATAATAAAAAGATATACAATCTAGAAGAGAAGCTGAAGCTAAGTAAGACCACATAGAAAGAAACTATGGTGAAGCAGAGCTAGAAGTCCAATAGAAGCAGAAAGGCAAGATAAGAGAGTTGGATGAGAACCTCACTCTAGTCAACAAGACTGTGGTGGAAAAAGAAAAAGAAAGTATACATTTAAATGAAGAGTTGAAAAAGCTAAAAGCAAAGCAACAATAGGTGAAAGACCTCCAGTAGCAAAAAGACCAAGAGCTAAAGGTGCAAATGGAAAAGTTGGACAAAGTAAACCAAAGTCTAGAGCACGCCAAAAACAATTTAAAGGCCAAAGGTGAAGAGTATGCAAAGAAGGTGGTAGAAATTTTGACAACAAAAAAGGTAATTCAAGAAAAGGTCACCTAGCTCTAGGCAAAAAGGAAGATGCTTCATAAAACTCATGCTCAAGAAAAGGTCACCTAGCTCCAGGAAAAAAGGGATACTCTCAATAAAACTCATGCTCAGAAATTTAGGGAGTTGCAAGATAGCATCAAGGCCAAGTAGCTAGAGTTAGAGAAGACCTTAGAAATCCATAAGCGGTGCTTGCACATGTTACTGCTGCTGGCCAAGTCATTACTCAAAAGAATGAGGCCCAAAGGTACAAAGCTAAAATGGAACTTAACCACAAGAAAAGTTGAAGACCCAAACAGAGGATATTTGCTGAGCAACAAAAGAGATATGATGATTTGGCAGTAGCTCAAGATCAAAGGGAAGGGGAAATCACAGTGACACTTAATGAGAAAGACTAATAGATTCTGAAGCTAGAGAAGTTGCTTGCTCTTAAAAGCAAGCCAAGAATGGGGAGCTATATTGATCTACAAAGGCAATCATTGAGTGTGCCTCAGGTCTAGCTTCTTTACTAGTTTCTCTTTGGGGCCCCCCTTAAACTCTATGAATGTTTATTTCTATACTAACCCTCTCTCTAATACTGTATGAGATTAATATGAGCAATGATCTACACCTAGGGGATCTAACACTCATCTACCAAAACATAGAAATAATGAAATTACATTATGTTCATCTTAGATAATCTAGTCTCCACCCCTGCCAACTTTGAGGTAGTAACTAATAGTTTTGAGTGGCTCAACAAAAGAGGGACGGGTAGAAGTATATGAAACATATCAATATCTAATTTTGTATGAAAGTACCCTCCTCTACCATCCTCTTGGTATATTAAAGCCTTATCACAAAATATATATAAGCATCTTGAGGCAATGCTCTTCAATGTAACATACAATTTTGATATATCTCATATTCAATATCTTCGCATTATTGATGACACAGAAAAGTTTCTCTTAAGCAATTTATTACATCTTCTAAGCCACCCATTGTCACCACTTAGTATTATTAGGGAAGAATAGGGGGATTCAATTAGCATGTTCACATATACTTATCCCGTGCAACAAAATTTAGCCAGGAAATCAATAATTGACTCCACCTCACCCTTCACCTACACATCTCGCTAGTGAGTCACAACACGCTCATTATACTTTCTCTACTCTTCCTCATATTGAATTCTCCACTAACACTCTCAACCCTAAGGAGAGGCCAGCTTAGGATCTATACCACTTCTTTAAGTTAACTTCATAAGACCCCCAAGATATAGTTTTAGATTATCCTACCCGCTCTATTGGAGCCAAGGCATATGTTCAAAGTGTTGCAACAAATCACGCCCTTCAATCCACTTACCAAGCTATATCCCAAAAGCTACACAACCAAATATAATAAGCAGCCATGGCCCCCTACCCTCTTTGTACTCCTATGCCAAATTGGGAGGAGCTTGCACCCACCATGGCTAGAGAGGGTACGCTTTGGGAGAATGTGGAAAAACACACCAAGTTGGCCAATTCCAAGCTTCATGATATGCTAAAGGTGAGGCTGGTTACATATGTGATAGTCTATTGCTACTGAAGATGGAGAAAGAAGTATCTAGTGCATCTTAGAGGAGGAGGGCATACCATGATAGAGGCTGATGAGACCAACCCAAAGGTTGAAGATTTTGGTTTATATCTAGATTGGTGTAGGGAGTACTTTTTACTGGTATACAAGGGAGAACCACTAATTAAAAGGGTTGACCCTACATTCATGCCCCTAAAGACAACATTGTAGAGAAGAAGAAGAAGAAGGATTCCCGTCTATGCTATAACTTCTTGGACTTCTCTGCATCTAATTTGTGATATCATCACATAGAAGAACATCATACTTACATGGATCAAAGCCTCATGTCATATGGTTATATGGATCAAAGCCTCATGCCATATCCTAAATTTAGACATTGTGGTAGTAGCTGTTTATTTTTTAAAGTTGATTTTGGCTCTAATAGATCAATTTAAAGAGCATTATGATGGGTTCAAGGCTAAAGAATTATGATTATCTTTTGACATGAACAAAGGACCATCAGGGAGGGCCATGATGCTTTATTATTATCACAGGTTAAGATGTCTACTAGGGTATATGCATGTCAATTTTAAAGACATTGTAGACACTTCTTTTTGGACTCCGTGCCCTACATTTAGACATACATTGAAAAAGCTACAGTCCAGATGCAACCACTATAGACACCAATTTGGTGATCGGGTTTTCAGACCTAAATACGTTTTAAACAAAACATACATCAGGTAGGAGGGGGGCATGTTAAGCCAGTATCATGCACCTTAAAAATTTTGACACTCTATATCACGTCGAAGAGAGCATGTAATAAGTGTCATGTGAAGGCACTATAAACCATTGTATAATATGAGAAATAGTTGGAAAATGACTAAGATTATTATTTAGGTTTATAATTTTGGGCACCCAAGTGTCAAATAAGTGCCAATTTTATATAAAACAATTTTCGCATAATGCAAAACACAATACCCCTTTGTGCTATGCTTGTGTGTTTTTGTCCCTTGAGAGAGTGAGTGTTAGATAGTGCCTATGTATAGTACATGTGCCTTTATTTTTCCTTGTGTATGAACCTAAGAGTTGAGAGGAGCGCGATTCCCTTGAGCAACTTTATGGTGATAACATGGAGGGGAGATTCAAAGACATGGAGCTAACCCCATAACAACTTTGGAGAGCCTTTAGGGATATGAGCTTGGAATGAGGTAAGTACCCAATGATAGTTGTAGCTTGCTATATTATCTCGGTGAATGTGGTAGAGTTCTTGAGGGGGGTGTGATGGGCCATAACAAGGTTTAATGTTGTTATATGTAGTCTTTTGAGAAAGAGTTTTCATCTTATATTGGACCTGGCCTCTTTATTGTTGGACTTGGCCTCTCTCTTATATAAAGTGAATCATCATATTAAACACTAGACCTAGCCTCTCTCTCATATTAAGTGAATCATCATATTGAACACTAGACCTTGCCTTCTAGATCCCAAATTGAACATTGTTTGATTTGGGTACTTAAGGATACTCTACACTCCCTCAAGCCTCCCTCTAAGACCTAAGCTTAGGGTGTTTTAAAAAGGTCCTATGAATTTTTTTACTTAAAGGATTTTACTCTAAGCATCCCTAGAAAGTCCTAATCCACTCCATAATCTCCTTGCTTGAGTCACAACATCCAGTGTGGCAGCTTGCACTTGTAAAGACCTCTCCTCCACTGTCACCGTGGAGACCTTCAAGTAGAGCCTAGGTCCTCTTTAATCTAGCTGGTCACCATCACAACTCCAAGACAATGGATACATCTCATAAGAGCTCACACACACTCTCATTGGCTACATATGCGTGAGAGAACCACTAAAAGTAGGCAAACACTTGCAAGAGAGCAAGAGCACAAGGAGAGCAAGAGAATAGACTCAAAACTAGACCAAGAGAATGACCCTTTCTCATTAGTTAAAGTCACTTATATACATGGCCTTGTGTGTTCACAATCACTAAAGTTGGGCGGCCAACACTTAAAAGTGAACCAACAAGAAATAATTGATAATAATTCATGAAGTGTATGGGATGTGGGCATTTACATGAACGTGCCATCCCTTGGGTACAACATGAAGTGCAATTATGTGAGACTAAATCGCATTTGCACACATCTTAATTCTTGCTTTGGGTGAATATTGCTTCTATTGGGTGGTTGAAACCTAGTTCTTGATGTCCACAACCACTCCTTCTTGTGCAAATGTCCATGCCCTTATCTTAACTCTTCCACAAGTTGGATGTGTCTTTTTAGCTTGTTAGTGATGGCTCTCCTTCTATCCAATGTGGATAATGTCTTCAAGTGCGTCTTTAGGTGTTCATCACGAGGCTCTTAAGTGGTGCCTATTAATCTATGGTTAACATTCCCTCCTCCCGGTTCTAGGTCCGTCCTTAGACCTAGACATGGTTGGTGGTCTTGAGGGTACTGTGGTGAAGGTAGTGGTTTTTCAAGCAGCAGTAGGGTAAGTGACAATTGTCGGTGACAAAATTGGTTTTGTTGCTGACAAGGATGCAAATGGAGATCTTTGAATCAAATGGGCTTCGCTTCACTGGTGAAGATGCAAATATTGTGCAAATGCAGGTGCTTGGGATAAAAGCATAAAGCATGCGTAATGCATGTGCTTGAAAAGTGCAAGCACCTACCTTCTTATATGCATCACAAAAGTTACACAAATCATGTTGTGCGAGAGCGATATAAAACATGGAATGGCTTTCAATGACGAGGCACTAACTACATGTGCATTGTGCATGAGTGAAAGTGTTTTGTGCGTGTGTGCAAGTGTACAATGCATGAGTGGTTTAGTTTAAATCATGACGGATAGCTAAATGGGAACTTGTTGAGCTTGCTCACTAGTCACGAGAAACACACCCAAATGAGCTAATGTGACCTCTTGTTGCTCCTTCCTAGTGGCCTTGTCTTCCTCCAGATTTATGACAAGAGGCACCACTCCACCACCACCCTCACTTACTCCAGAGCTTGCTATGCAGACGCCTTAGATGCCACTCCTCCTCAGCAGCCTCTTTAGCTCTTGAGCGGAGATTCGTCGGCCAGGGTTAGAGCATTTATGATTCTCGTCTAGCGAAATGTCTTGCAGGGTCAGAGCCACCTCCCCTGAGATGTGCTATCAAATGTGCTTCCTCCCTTGCCACCATCACCGGTGGTTTGACACAAAAGAGGGCGGCTAAGTAAGGGCCATGCTTACTCTCGGTGTTCACCGTGGTCTTCTTGATATCTGTGAGAAGTTTTTGATGGAGGAGTGTTCCCCATGGAGTAGCACTTCTAGTTTTTGCAGTAATCATCCACCCGACGATGTGTTTGGAAGAATAAGTGGCACAATGGGTTAGAGCCACCATCTCCACCAGGAAGTGCAGGCGAGATCTCTGAGTCACACTGAGGCAAGATGAAATTAAAAACTCCTTTTGTGATGCAAGGCGTGCGCCAAACCACCTCTCCATTTGCTCATTTGTGTGGCAGACGTCGGGCCATCACCAGTAGAAAGGAGGTGAACTCCACGGGCACAACTACCTCCAGCAGCCCATAGACAAGAGAGAAGGGCGCAAGACTTATAGCCACCTGTCTGGAAATCCCATAACGCCGAGTGCAGTTTTTGATCCCAATCGGGTTCAATGACCACTTCATTTTTTTCTGTAACACCTTGTGGATTCCACCTGACCATTAGCCTGGGGGACCTGACCATTAGCCTGGGGGACCTGACCATTAGCATGGGGGTAGTATACTATAGACTTCTTATGAATAATCATGTGATGCTCTGTTAGACTCTAGATAACTTTATTTAAAAAGTGTTCCCCTTGGTCACTAACCAGCTCAATAGGGCATCCAAAGCGGGTCATGATGGGTATTTTTTTGGCGATTGTTTAACTGAGCGGTTTCTCTCTCTACACTTCCTTCCCTTTATTGTCTTGCACATTATGACTCATGGTGATAGTAGAGGAGAGGAGTGGATGGATGCAAGAGCACTATACACATTGCAACTCATTTACAACTATCAATGCATATCAAGTTATAACTACCATTGTAACTTGTTTACAAAGTCACCATATTATGATCTTAAACTTCCATTTTATATTCCCTAGCAAACTTACAAGGCCACAACATTACATGACAAACACCTATGACATGATATGCTCATTGTACTTCTTTACAAAGATACCATATGAAATCATTTTAGGCCTCAACTATCATCTTCGCCTTTTCCATTTACCCTAACTTGCGAATGAAGGTGGAAACTTCAACTCTTAGAGGATCCTACTTTGCCTCTTCCTCAATGGTGCCGAAAGCTCTCCATATCCCAATGGCTGAAGTTGCTTTCACCTCTAGCATGTTCTTGTCTGCAAGGTCTACCGCTTGGCATGTTTTCAGCTTCTTGTAGAGCTCATTTACTTCAGACGTTGTTGTCCATGCCCCAAAACAGCATCCGATCTTGGGTTCCTTTTCTTTGAGTTGCATGAAATATTGAAGAGCTTTACTTAAGATGGTTGCAAACATAGTAGTATTAGAGGGATTACTAGATGAAGCCATAACTATAGAGTTCACAAGGAATCTGTTGCAATATGAAGATATAAGGGGAGAGTGGTGTGGGATGTGTCTAGAAGTAAAGAGAATGTGGGGGAGAGGGAGAGCTTCAAACGCTAGCAAGAAAACACACACACACAAGAGATAGCAAGACACAAGAGAGAGATGGATAGTTAAATTTTCTTCTATATTCTTCTTCTCTACTCAACCAACATAACATAAAGATAAGAGTACACACTATATGGGTTAGTACTCAACTACTACAACATACAAGGGTTGGTCCATAATGTGAACCTGACTAAATGAGATGGCGCTATAACTATGCCAGTCTCTAGTAATCCAAAATGGCTGTCACATAGTCTGTCATCCCACTGGCCACATATCACCCATAGTCTCACCAACCATAGCAGTGTTGTAGATGCAAAAGCTATCACCCAGGCAGGTCATCAATGCTCATTGTAGCACTAGTTGAGCTCGATATCTCAACACTCCCCCCCTCGAGCTCAACTCCACACACTGCACTCCAAGTAAGCTCCTAGACATGTGGAGCTTCTCTGTGCCCAATGCCTTCGTGAAGATGTCAGCCACTTGATCCTCTGTGCTGAGACATATACCAGATTTAAATCTCCTGCTAGAACCTTCTCCCTCACAAAGTGATAATGCACCTCAATGTGCTTCGTTCTAGCGCAATATACTGGGTTACTGGCCAACTATATGATGCTCATGTTGTCACAATATATGACAAGTGCCCTATCCACGGGCTCTCCCATGTCACCAAGTAGCTTTTGAAACCAAGCTACCTCACAAGCTGCCATAGTAGCACCCATGTACTCTGCCTTTGTACTCGACAAGGCAACTGTTGGTTGCACTCATAGTAAGACTCCCAAATGAGAGTATAAAACCACTGGTAGATTTCCTGTCTGCAATACTACTAGCCCAATCAGCATCTGTGTACCCATGCAATTGTATCTATGTACTAGTCTCATAGAAAAGTCCATAATCAGCTGTGGACTTTATGTACATGAGGATCCATCTAGCCACATCCAAGTGTGGCTTCCTAGGGGCCTACATAAACTGACTCACAAATCTAACAACATAGCTCAAGTCTGGCCTTGTAATGGTCATGTAGATCAAACTACCCTATATGTGTAGAAAGCTTTGTGTTTTGCTCCAATGGCACTGAAATAGGCTTATAGCCTGTCATACCATACTTGGACAAGATGTCCAAGACATACTGCCTCTGTAATAGCAAAATGCCATGAGAGGTGATCTCACCACTTCTATGCCCAAGAAATACCGCAGCTCACCCAAATCCTTCATCTCAAACTTCTGCTTCAAGAGCATCATGACATCATGTATGTCTGCATCACTATCACCAGTGATAATCAAGTCATCCACATAGATAACTAATAGCATGATCCAGCTATTTGTCTTTTTCATATATAGTGAAACATCTGCATTGGATATCTAAAATCCAATGGTAACAAGATACTCCCTGATCTTGTTTGACCATGCTCTGGGTGCGTGCTTCAAGCCATACAAAGCTGGGTGCCTACTTGACCATGCTCTAGGTACCTGCTTCAATCCATACAAGGCTTTGTGTAACCTGCACACAAAATCTGGATGTGCATCACTCTCATAACCTGGCAGCTGCATCATGTACACTTCTTCTTGCAAATCACCATGCAAGAAAGCATTCTTTATACATCTATTTGATGTAAAGACCAACCCTTCACTGTAGCCATAGCAATGACAGCTCTCACAGTTGCCATTCTTGCAACAGGGTTGAATGTCTCCTCATAGTCAATGCCATAAGTCTGCGCATAGCCCTTGGCAACCAATCTTTCCTTGTACCTACTCACTGAGCCATCAGCATTGTGCTTGACTTTATACACCTACTTACATCCAATTGCCTTCTTTTCTCCTAGGCAAAGGCACTAACTCCCATGTTGCATTTGCATCCAATGATGCCATCTCCTCATCCAATGATGCCATCTCCTCATCCATGGCATCTTCCCATTTCTTATTTCCAATTGCCTGCTCAAAGCAAGTGGGCTCAACCTCCTGTATTGCTTTTACCATAATGATGGGATGTATATCCATCATATCTCAACTTGTCCAACAGGGTATCTAACCCTTGTAGACCTGGTACACCTGGATCCCTGCCAAGTGTCCTCAAAACAGCCCTGGTTCTTCTTACACCATGAGCAACCACAAACGGAATGCCAAGCTCCTCATCAAGGCTCTACTTAGAGCCACTAGAGTCACCATCCACATATGAGTGACCTGCTGACAGATCAGGCACCAAAGGTTGATCTACCTTTTCCTTCCCTTTCTGTGATACATGTGTACTTGCATCATTCCTCAACCTGCCTAACCATGGGCTAACATTGGATCCACTGCTCGAGGACTCCCCAGGTCCACTTAGCACCTGTGATTGCTGCTCTACATGTGGTGCAACATCAACACCTCTTACATCTGCATCTTCTGTTGCCTTCACTACTGGTGCATACTAGCTACTCATCTCATCGAAAAAAAAGAGACAACATCTCTGTTTACTCACATCTCACAAGTGGTAGGGTTATAGCATCTATAACCTTTTTGCTCCATAGCATAACCAACGAAGATGCATTTCTTTGCTTTTGGATCCAACTTTGTTCTCACTTCATCACAGGAACATGTACATATGCAATACACCCAAACACTTTCAAGTGAGACACATCCGGTCTTATGCCTATAAACTTTTGTTCAGGAGTCATCCCATGAGCAGCTGCAACAATGAGTATCCTGTTCATAATGTATACAGTAAATGCTACTACTTCTGCCCAAAAGTAATGTGGCATATTCTTTTCAGCCACCATCAAGGCACATGCCACTTGTGCATGTTTTTCCTTTCTACAACACCATTTTGTTGCGGAGTGTATCTACATGTAAACTGCCTCTTGATTCCCTGCTTTCTCAGGAAATCGCTAAACTCATTGGAGAAATATTCAGCTACTCTTAGATCAAAAATCAGGGAAACCTATGCAAGTTGAATTGGCCCAGTGGGAAGATTCTTTTCACTCACCTTGAGACAGATTGTATTCAGTTCAATCTAGATGGGAATTTAACTGACTGTCAGTTCAGAGTTATACTTTTGGGAGTTTTTGACGGGATCCTTGGAACGGATTGCCTCCATAAAAATCAAGCTGACATTCACTGTCATAATAAAACCATTTCCTTCCGTGACCTCCACGAAAATAAAGTTCAAGGAACCAGAATTTCAGGATCCCCAAGTCTGCAGTTAGTAAAGGCTTCTAAGTTAAAAGGACTTAGAAAGAAGCAGCTCATTTATGTTGTCAAAATGAATCCAATAGACTCAAAGTTAAAAGCTAAAGAGCCTGAATGGTTAAGTCATTATGATGATTTATTCCCAGCAGAATTAATAGAGATGCCTCCAGTTCGAGAAGTAGATCATGTGATAGAATTGACCCCCGCAGCTCAACCAGTAGCCCTACGCATGTACAAAATGCCAGTTCTTGAAGCCATCGAACTCAAGGAACAGCTTAGACAGCTGTTAGAACAAGGGTTTGTAAGACCCAGTGTTTCACCTTGGGGTGCGCCAGTTCTCTTTCAAAAAAAGAAAGATGGAACGCTAAGACTCTGTGTGGACTACAGAGAGGTCTCAATCAGCTGTGCTGACAGTTTAAGAATAAGTATCCTACCCCCAGAATTGATGAGCTTCTGGACAGGCTAAGTGAAGCCTAGATCTTCACAAAGATAGATCTCAAATTAGGGTATTATCAGATCAAGATTAATGAGCAAGATATCCCGAAGACAGCCATCAATACTCGGTATGGGCATTATGAATTCACTGTCATGCCGTTTGGATTGACAAATGCCCCAGCTACATTCAATCGATTAATGTAGAACATTCTCAGAGAATACTTGGATGATTTTGTTCTTGTTTTCTTTGATGATATTGTGATTTACTCAAAGAATGCAGCTAACTAATGAAGCTCATGTCAGAAGAGTTCTTGATGTGAGATCCCTGTTCCCACCAAGCAACGGATTCGGGGTACTAGCAGTGGAAGTAGCACTTCTCGCGCGGGACAGGGGTCCCACACTCGGGGCCTCACCCACGGATATCCGGATAAGAGACTAATCCGTCGGTTGTTCCAAAACCGAACCCAGAAAAACTTCCTTTACCGGAAAGCACGGGCGATTCCACCAGGATAACTTTTTACTCTAACGTAGTCAAGATCATTTCTGATCAAACTGATCCCATTGCATCTATAAGATATTTGGTGAGATCAAGGAAGAGACTTGCACTTGGATCATTGGGATCAACGCTTTTTTCCCCATTCAAGAGGCACAGCCGTTGATTCCTATCCATAGAACAATTACTGTCCGGGATTTACTTTATCTATCGTAATACCAAAAGTTGAGTCTTGATTTATGGATCCATCAGTCCAGCCTAACCCCATCCGCGATCCCATGGGTTAGCCAACCGCCCAACCACTGTAGTGATGGGATCCAATTTGGAATTTGGTTAGGTTTTGTCCCGGGTACCAAGGAAAAGAGTTCCAAGGCCCCCTAGCCGAAAGTTCATGCAACATAAAACTAGCCACACCACTTACACACCCAATATGAAATTGCCTTTTTCTTAGCATCAGCTAACTTTAAAACAATCCTTTAATGAAACCATAGTACCACTGATCACAATCTTCCAATTTATCCAGTTGATTCATAATTTCCCATCATTCCTTCATCAGAGTATCTATGGCATCATTGGCAACTAGAACGCTCACCACCTGTCCACACAGGGGCCTTTTCAATAGTTCCTAGCCCATAATACTTGGCAATATAATCACTTATAAAAATCAAGATGGACTCTGGTTGAAGATCAGCAAGATCAACCAACAGATCCATATAAAGAGCCATGGACTCATCCATTGAAGACCAGCAAGGTCAATCAACCAGATCCATGCCCGGTTTCACAAAACAACTCTTACTCCTTGTTCCAATATCTTCCTCGACGCACGTGTGGGTATCCTGGGTGACCCAGAGCCCGAGCACCGTATGGTCAGCACCCTCTAGGATCCTTCGCAGGTGACCTAGCGCTTCACTCATAGGCCGCTTCCTTGGTCCCTCATCCACCGTACCGGAAGCTCACCATTTAAATCGAACCGAGGCTGGTCAAGACCTCGGTCGACCTTGCTACGCGAGACGTCCTCCATTGACTCTCCGTCAGCAGTTGCAACTTTAACAGTTAGGTCTTCATGACCTTAATCCACAAGATGGTCAAAATGCTTCCCCAGCATTCTTGACATAAAGCAGTCATTTACAAACAGTCACAAAATACAGTTTCTAAATCGAACTCTCATCTTTCCACATTATCCCTCCTTAGTCCACATTACTTATTCCACATTCCATTCAATGTGTACTCATTCTCATCCATTTCCTCATATCGACGACACATTAATTCACATACACATTCACATTCACATCCATACATCCACATTTACATGCATACATCCATTTTCACATCCTCATTTATACATCCACATCCCATATCCACATTCATACATACACATCCATATCCACATCCATACATCCACATCCATATCCACATTCACATCCATACATCCATATCTACATGTATACCTCCATTTTCACATCCTCATTTATACATCCATATTCCATATCTACATTCATACATACACATCCATATCGACATCCATACATCCACATCCACATCCACATTCATATTCACATCCATATATCCACATTTACATGCATACATCCATTATCACGTCCTCATTCATACATCCACATCCACATTCATATCCATATATCCACATCTACATGCATACATCCATTATCACGTCCTCATTCATACATCCTCATCCACATTCCCATTCACATCTATACATCCACATCTACACCCACATTCACATACATCCATATCCACATTCCCATTCACATCTATACATCCACATCTACATCCACATACATACATACATCCACATACATACATACATACATCCACATCCACATTCCCATTCACATCCATACATCCACATTCACATCCACATTCCCATTCACATCTATACATCCACATCTACATCCACATTCACATCTATGCATATACATCTTCATGCATACATCCATTTTCACATTCATACATCCATACTCCCATCTCCACATCCACACATCCATATACATACATCCATTTCCACATTCCCATTCATATAACCCCATATGCCTTCACATCTAATCTTTTACATCACATCCATTCTTGCCCTATCACAACCCATATACATCTTATCCTATCACATACACTTCTTACCTCATCCCATACACATCTTATCACATCTTAATTCATCTTATCACCTCTTATACACCTCTTATCACATCCTATCACATCTCATATCTATTTATAGAATACAAGAGAATTCTTATATTTGATATAAGATTTCTTTACACATTTACTTATCCATATATTCCATTTAAGGAGATTAATACTTCCGAAGTAAAATCAATCTTTTATGCATCTTCCTATGCATAAATTCATTTTTAATGAAAATGACACTTTTGAATTAAAATTCAATCTTTTATGCATCTTCCTATGCATAAATTCAATTTAGATGAGAATGACACTTTTGAATTAAAAATCAAATTTTTATGCATCTTCTTATGCATAAATTCAATTTAGTAAGAATTACACTTTTAGAATAAAAGAATTTCTCTTATGCATCTAAGTTATGCATAAAATCCATTTATGAGAAAAATCACACTTTTAGTATAAAAAGAATATCTTTTATGCATACCTCTATGCATGAAATCCAATATGATAAAAGTAACACTCTTACAATAAAATAATCAACTTTTTATGCATACCTCTATGCATGAAATTCAATTATGATAAAAGTCACACTTTTATAATAAAATAATCAACCTTTATGCATACCTCTATACATGAAATTCAATATAATAAAAGACACACTTTTATAATAAAATAATCAACTTTTATGCATACCCTTATGCATGAAATTCAAATATGATAAAAGTAACACTTTTGATATAAAAATTTATCCATTATGTATACTTCTATGCATGAAATAAAAATGATAAAAGTAACACTTTTGATATAAAAATTTATCCTTTATACATACTTCTATGCATGAAAATAAAAATGATAAAAATAACACTTTTGATATAAAAATTTATCCTTTATGCATACTTCTATGCATGAAAATAAAAATTGATAAAAATAACACTTTTGATATAAAAATTTATCCATTATGCATACTTCTATGCATGAAAATAAAAATGGTAAAAGTAATACTTTTGATATAAAAATTTAACCATTATGCATACTTCTATGCATGAAATAAAAATGGTAAAAATAACACTTTTGATATAAAATTTTTTCCTTTATGCATACTTCTATGCATGAAAATTAAAAATGATAAAAGTAACACTTTTAATATAAAAAAATTATCTTTTATGCATACTTCTATGCATGAAAATCAATTATGCATAATATAAAAATCAATTTCTCTATGATTACAATGAATATCTTTCAATTAATCTAGGATGATAATTCCTAGAATATGGTAGGAAGTCCTCTTTTTATGCTTTGAATGAAATTATTTTATGCATAATTTTTATAAAAGTTTTGCCATAGCTCCGCTGCTATGACTGATAAATCTTAAATTTTCTAAGGGATAAAGCTTATCATTAAGGAAATAATTAAAATGATCTCTAATTGGATCATTAATCCATAATGGATTGAATCATCAATATATATAAACTAAAAGCATAGAAAAAAGCCATTAATTTGGCCTCAAGCATAGCTTAATCTTGGGTTAAGGAAAAGCTTTATGAAAAGCTTGATTTGGATTGAGAATGGGTCATGAGTATGACCATTTCTTGAGTGAGAGAGAGAAATTACATAAAAACCATTAGAATTTAAACATAAATGAAAATTAACTTCAATAGCATTTATTAAATTATGTAACTCTTCACTACTATTCACCAATTAACTTCAATAGCATTTAAAAAACCATACCAATTAAGCTTCTCAAGCTTGAGAGGGGTTGAGAAGAGAGAAACATTGAGAAATTATAGAAAAGATCAATATTCACTAATTACCTTACAAATTGCTTGATTCTTTGTTCACGATAGAGGCCCCCAACCAATCAATTGGTTAAGTATGTTGATGGAGCCACTAATGGGGATTGAAGAAAGAGGGAAGCACCAAAAACTAGTGAATTATTAAATGAATTCACAGTTCTTGGCTTAGGTGAAGTAGAGTAACGATGCATAAACACTATCTATTTTTCAACAAGGGGGAGGCTTCTATTTATAGGAAAAATTGAGCTCCTAACCAAACAAACTGATTCTAGAATTTTCCAAATCAGTTTGGTCAATTTTTGACCATTTTTAGGTCAGTTGAGCTAACTTTTTGTAACTAGACTTGAATTAGGAGAGAGGAGAGATGAAATATCTCAATTTTTATGAGTTTAAAACTCATTCAAGCATGTGAAATATGCACCTCCTTTAAAGAACTCCCCTTCCTTACATATGTGTCATAATGGAATCATTTTAATATTGCTCATAGTTTTTTTACTAATAAACCTTGTACATTTTCAACTCTTCACCTTATGTGAAATGTGCACCTCCTTTAAAGAACTCCCCTTCCTTACATATGTGTCATAATGGAATCATTTTAATATTGCTCATAGTTTTTTTACTAATAAACCTTATACATTTTCAACTCTTCATCTTATGTGAAATATGCACCTCCTTTAAAGAACTCCCCTTCCTTACATATGTGTCATAATGGAATCATTTTAATATTGCTCATAGTATTTTTACTAATAAACCTTGTACATTTTCAACTCTTCATCTTATGTGAAATATGCACCTCCTTTAAAGAACTCCCCTTCCTTACATATGTGTCATAATGGAATCATTTTAATATTGCTCATAGTTTTTTACTAATAAACCTTGTACATTTTCAACTCTTCATCTTATGTGAGCATTTACTCATTTTTGGATACCCAAAATATCTCATATTTTTAATATTGCTCATAGTTTTTTACTAATAAACCTTGTACATTTTCAACTCTTCATCTTATGTGAGCATTTACTCATTTTTTGGTATCTTCTTTTACAAATTGGATTTATCTCCTCCCTACACATGGATTGATGCTATTGGCCCATAGGAACCTTAATTAGACCATAATCCAAAAATTTCTGAAAATCTAGACCCTTAGGCTAAGGTCCTTTATACCCATTTCCAATTAATTCCAATTGCACATTGGAAAGTTCTTTTTGAATTTCTGTTTCAGAGGAACTTATTTTAATAAGATGAGATAATTTTCTATCCAAAAATATTAAAAATTTGAATATTCTCTCTCTAAAATATTTTCTCTCTCTAGGTTAAAACAGTTAGAAACAAGTCTTCTATATTTCTGAAGAGGGATTGATTACAGGGGAAGATACTAGACATCAAAAAGGGGGTGGGGGAGGAATCTTACATTCTACCCCACTTAAAAAACGCGAGATGTCCTCATCTCGCAGGAGTATGATCTCTTTCATCTTCTTCTTCTTCTTCAATCACTTTCAACGTTACGCCTTGGAAGTGGATGGTCGATTTTTTTGTTTTCCTGGTATTCTGCTAGAGTATGGATGATTTGAGAACTGTCGGTTAAACCTTTGGTTTTCAATTGCAGTATAGATCTGCCCTTTTTTCCTCTTCTACTTCTTCTGAAATTGTGACTGCCCTGGCTGCTGCAGTCTAAGGTGGAATTCTTTCTCTTTGGTTGCCCCTGTTCTGGAAAGGAGTTTTGAGGTTACTCTGGATAGAGGCAGATGGTTGAGTTGGAGTTCTTCTGGGGTTACCCTGGCTTGGGTGAGACGGACCCTGATTAGACTGGTATGAAGAAATTGGTCTCTGAATTCGGGGTCCTAGACTTCCCTGTCCCCTTGACATGGCAGGAGTTGGGCAGTCTTTTAATTGATGACCAAAACCTTGGCATCCAAAACACCGGTTCTCACTTCTAGACTCATTGTTCTGCATCCTTAAAATAGATGGTCCTCCTAAGAAAGTATTTTGGGGGAAGGATCTTCCTTCACTTTGGAGTCTTCTTGCATCTTGATTCTGAATCGGTCCTTGCTGCCTCTTTGGAGGTGGAAAGTTTGAAGTACCTTCCTGGGCTTGGAATCTTTTAAAGTTAGAGGGTGCAGGTTTTGGCGGGACCTTTACTACAAAGGCTTTGGCAAAATCCTTTGCCATTTTTACTGCTTCAGCCATGGACACTGGTTTGGCATTTTTGACCAGTGTGTCCAAAGGTTCGTTCATTGCCCGAATGAACCTGGCCATGAGCTGTTCTTCATCTAGAGGTGGTGAGTATTTGAGTAGAAGAGCAAAGGCCTGGTGATATTCTTCAATGGTTTTGTTCTCCTGCTTTAGTTCTAAAAATTCGTTCATTTTGGTTTCCAAAAATCCAGGGGGACAAAATCTCTTTCTCAAATAGGTTTTTAGGTCATTCCAAGATTGGGTATTTCTATTTAGACGGTTGGTGTCACAGTGGTTCCTCCATGCTACCCTGGCTGTTTCCACTATTTTCAACCGGCCAAGAGCCATTTTGCTCAGCTCATTATAACCTGTGACGTCAAAATACTCTTCCATGGCTTCCACCCATTTCTCCACAGTCTCACCCAGGTTCTCCCCTTCTCCTTTGAAGGGTCCTGGTTGAGTCCTATGAAGAGCCTTGCGAACATCAGGATCAAGTTCGTTATCTTCAGTGACAGGGTCTGGCTGCTGACGGTTACGATTTCCTCGTCTCATGATTCTGTCAAAAATTTATATATTAGAGAGAGAATAGTTATAAGGTTAGAGAGGAGATTCTTATTTTTGAATACCTCAAAAACTGGGGAGAATTCTTACATTCTATCCCACTTAAAAAAAAGCGCGAGATGTCCTCATCTCGTAGGAAGAGAACAACTCTTTTTCTTACGACCCAAATTATTCTGGGGTTCCTTACATTCTGGTCAACCCAACAGAATACCTTCTGAACATTCCTCCACGGAAAATTTTAGTTAAGCAAGTTCTCAATTTGTCATCCCTTAACTTGATCTACTGGTCAAGTGTTAACAGTAGCAATCTGACAGCACAACCCACTAATCTCATAGTGATTTGCTATCATTATCATCATTCCAGTTATGAATATCATCACTGGGACTCGTCCCATTCATTCTCATTGTGGTTTCGCTCAGCTTATTACATTTCAACTAAATTTCGAAAATCATCATTTTTCAATCAGAATCCAAATCAATCCATCGATTCTCAAACAGAATTAAAAATCATATCAACCACATTCGAATTCATCATCTAGATAGCATTAACGCTTATAATTTCAAGTCTTAGATTTACTCGTATATACTGTGCTTGGGAATCCAGACCTGTGATCTAGAAGTCTTGGGATACGGAATTAAGATATACTCATTGTATTCAAAAGAAAATCAAAACTGAAAACTTGCATAGAAACCCTGTTTTCTTAAAGGATTGTCTTACGCCAGAATGCTGGAGGGAGCATTTGGTATATGTGTTTTCTAAGGGAAGTTCGGTTATTGTTGCAACAGCTGGCGGGGAGTGTTCAAAGGACGGCTCACGCAACAAAAACCTACCCAGGTCTTGACCAGCCTAGGTATGGTGTAAAATGGTGTGCTTTCGGTACGATGGACGGGGGCCGACAAAGAGGTCCCTGAGTGAAGTGCCAGGACACCTAAGGAGGATCCTGGAGGGTTCTGACCAGGCGATGCACGGGCTCACGGTTCTTAGGACACCCATGCATATGTCGTGGAAGATATATATATATATATATATGTATGATGACGAGAAAATTATTGTAATCTGTTTTACTGGATCTCATTTTGCTGACCTGCTGGTCTCAATGGAGAGTCTAGAGTGATACTGTTTTGTAAGAAACAAGGATTGAATAGAAATTTTGAGTTATGACATCTATAACCAATAATTGTTTGTCAATGGATTGTTTTATAAATTAAAGTTTAAGAGGAGTGTGTGCGTATCTATATTCTAAAGCAATGCCTTTCTAAAGCAAAAGTTAAGAAAGGCATTCAATTATGGGTGGGTGAGTACTCGTTTGGTTCTACCAATTCCAGTGGTTGGGCGGTGGCTAACCCATGGGCTAGAATCAGTAGAGTTTTAATAATAAAATTGATCAATAGGAATACGCTTAGAATTCGAATAGTTAAATAATAACCTGAAGACTTCTCAAATGAATAGATCAACGGCTGTGCCTAATTCAATTAGGAAAAAAGAGTTGATTCCTTAAAGTTAAGTCTGTAATAGTTTCCCTTCTATCTGGTTTATTCAAATGAAGGTTAGTTCAGTATCTTGACCTCATTAGAAAAAATTGTTAAGAAATTCAAAATGGTGGAATCGTCCCTGTTTTTCGAGCATGGGAAATTTTCCTGGTTTCGATTTTTAGAATGACCACTAGCTTAGTCTCGTGTGCCCGGACATTCGAGGGTGAGGCCTCGAGTGGGAAACCCTACCCTGCGCAAGAGGGAGCTGCTTCCATTGCTAGCAATTGGGAATCCGGTGCACGGGGGGGCAGTGGGATCTCACAAAACTGGTATCCAATTTATGCTTACCTTTCTTCTTACAAAGAGATAAAAGGATTCCACAAGAATACAATGATACAGTTCTTAAATATATATATATATGATTCCACTAGAATGCAATTATACAGTTCTTGTATATATATCTTGTAAATAACTGTATCTTATGATAAAAACTTTCTATCATATAATAGATGTTATCGTACAATATGTGAGGCATGAAATTGTTTTTACTTGAATCTTATGTGTTATCGAGATATACGCCCAAATAATTAAGGACCCTATTTACAATTTGTGGATTTTATTTGACTAATTAAAATTCCGAATTCAAATTAATGCAACCTAACTCTCTTTTACTATCTCCTTGCCCACATACTCTCTTACACTCTCCATCTCTCTCAGTTTCACTATCTCTTAAACTCTACTCTTGCTCTCATAAATCTCTATCTAATCTTCACTTCTACTCACTCTCTCATCAATCTATATCTAATCTTCACTTCCACTCACTCTCTCATCAATCTATATCTAATCTTCACTTCCACTCACTCTCTCACAGTCTTCGCATCTCTCTTTCTCACTCTCTCACGCTCTTCACAGCTCTCTTTCTCACTCTCTCACACTCTTCACAGCTCTCTTTCTCATACCTACTCTTAAAAATGGGAAAAATTTTAATATGAGTTAGTTAATCTCCTCCTTACTAAGTATAAATGATTATATACAATGGATTTAGATCAAATTACCGAAATGAATTACGTCACCCGGAATAGAGTAACTTACAAATAGGCTAACTAGTTTGAAAGATGTTAAGAACTATTAGAGCACTCTCACCAATTTGAGGCTTTCTTAACATGACACAGAGAGAAGAAAAACATGTATGTGAGTCGTCTTTGCAAATACGTTGGGGGAGAGAAATGATGTGGAAAAAGGAGAGAGAGAGAGAGAGAGAGAGAGAGAGAGAGAGAGAGAGAGAGAGAGAGAGCATGTAAAAGGAGCTACTAGCATACAAGAGCTATCAAATTTTGATTTTTGGAATTACAAGAATAGGGCTTGTTGGTCTAAAATCTCAGAAGTAAGAAAGCTTGCAAGCCAATAAAATCCACAACCCAAGCCTGCAAGCTCCCATTTACTGAGCCGACCACCAAGTTTGAGTGCAAATAGATTACTTACTAAAAATAGTTAAAATCTAAAAATAGTAAGTATGAATAAAATCGCAAATGTCTCTAGAATACCAAGGCCAACACACAGGTAAAGATTGGTCACAAACGAATCACTTTTTAAAAATAGTATTTTTAAAAAAACAGTAAGTGGTTCGAGTGAGGTCATGCATACGTTCAAAATGCTAAGGGTAGCACATGATCAAAGTTTAAACCAATTTTGAGCTCAACATGAATTACATTTTTAAGTATGGACATTGTTGCACTAATGGATAGGCACTCGTCCAGGAGGCTATACACGTCAATTTCAACACAACAAATGTGGTTTTAGCATCTACACACACCTATGAAGGGTTTCTAATGCCAAATCCAAGAAACTAGAATGCTTGATAGAAAGCTGACATGGGCGCACATGTCAATTAGTGGGTTTTGTACAAATATTAGAATCCCATAAAGGCACTAAGGTATGCTTGATAATGTGCCATAGGTTATTTTTTGAATAAACCTTAGATTAGAGAATTAGAATAAGATATAAGTGAGTTATGGGCACTAGGACAAGTGTGAATTGCCCACACTTATCTTATCCACATGTATATAAGTCAATTTTCTTTCTCACAATGAGTTTCACCAACATTTCCACCTTGTGTTTCTCTTCTTCCACTCCTAGAAACAGTGCAAACAAGCTATGTGAAGAATAGAAGTGGATGTATGTTAAAGAAATGATGTGGATGTATGTGAAAGGATAGATGTGGATGTGTATGTGATAAGAATGGATGTGGATGTATGTGAAGAATAGAAGTGGATGTATGTTAAAGAATGGATGTGGATGTATGTGAAGAATAGAAGTGGATGTATGTTAAAGAAATGATGTGGATGTATGTGAAAGGATAGATGTGGATGTGTATGTGATAAGAATGGATGTGGATGTATGTGAAGAATAGAAGTGGATGTATGTTAAAGAATGGATGTGGATGTATGTGAAGAATAGAAGTGGATGTATGTTAAAGAATGGATGTGGATGTATGTGAAAGGATAGATGTGGATGTGTATGTGATAAGTATGGATGTGGATGTATGTGAAGAATAGAAGTGGATGTATGTTAAAGAATGGATGTGGATGTATGTGAAAGGATAGATGTGGATGTGTATGTGATAAGTATGGATGTGGATGTATGTGAAGAATAGAAGTGGATGTATGTTAAAGAATGGATGTGGATGTATGTGAAGAATAGAAGTGGATGTATGTTAAAGAATGAATATGCATGTATGTGATAAGTATGGATGTGGATGTATGTGAAGAATAGAAGTGGATGTATGTTAAAGAATGGATGTGGATGTATGTGAAGAATAGAAGTGGATGTATGTGAAAGAATGGATGTGGATGTGTGTTTGTGAAAGGATATATGTGGATGTGTATGTGATAAGTATGGATGTGGATGTATGTGGGAGAATATATATGGATGTAAATGTGATGGATATGAATGAGAATTGAAGCAATGAGATGTGATGTAAATTGGATAGAAATGAATGATATAGGATGTGAATTAATGATAAGGGATGTGAATTGATGTGATGTGATGTGAATCGGGATGTGAATGAATGATAAGGGATGTGAATGGATGTGATGTGATGTGATGCGAATCGGGATGTGAATGAATGATATAGGATGTGAATGAATGATAAGGGATGTGAATGGATGTGATGTGATGTGAATGGGGATGTGAATAAATGATAAGGGATGTGAATGGATGTGATGTGATGTGAATTGGAATATGAATGAACGATAAGAAACATGAATGAATGTGTTAGCATGTGAATCAGGATGTGAACGAATGAGATGTGATGTGAAATGAATATGATAAGATGCTATGTAAACTGGATAGATGTTAATGTATGTGAAGTGATGAGATATATGGGTAGATGCAAGTGGGTGCGATCTGATGAGGAAATAAGTGATGAGATAGAAAAAGATGTGATTAGATGAGAATGGGAATGCTTATGAAATGAGGTGAATGGATGTGTGGATAATGTGGATTGATGAGCATGGATGTTTGCATGATGTGGATTGATAAGTGATGAGATAGAAAAAGATGTGATTAGATGAGAATGGGAATGCTTATGAAATGAGGTGAATGGATGTGTGGATAATGTGGATTGATGAGCATGGATGTTTGCATGATGTGGATTGATGTGGATGGATGTAAGGAAGATATGGATGGATGTGCAGATAATGTGGATTGATGTGGATGGATGGAAGGAAGATATGGATGGATGTCCAGATAATGTGGATTTATGTGAATGATGTGGATTGGTGTGTGTATGATGAGTGAATGATGTGGATGATGTGGATGGATGAATGGATAAGGTGGATTGATGTGTGGATAATGTGGATTGACGTGCATGGATGTTTGAATGATGTGGATTGACGTGTGGATTGATGTGGATGGATATATGGATGATGTGGATTGATGTGTGGATGATGCGATTGGATGTGATTGGATGTAGGAATGATGTGATGTGATAGGGATCGTTGATGAAAATAAAATTGTGGTAAGATGAAAAAAAGATGGGGTCTAATGTGAAAGAATGCGGAGTAATGAGAAAAGATGGAAATATTGTTGGATTTGTATTGTTTGTGAAATCTGTTTTTAAATGACTATTTTATGTCAAGAATGCTGGGGAAGCATTTTGACCGTCTTGTGAATAAGGTCGTGGGAGACCTATCTGTTAAAGTTGCAACTGCTATGACGGAGAGTCATCGGAGGACGTCTCGCGTAGCAAGGTCGACCGAGGTCTTGACCAGCCTCAGTTTGATTAAATGGTGAGCTTCTAGTATAGTGGATGAGGGACCAAGGAAGCGGCATATGAGTGAAGCACTAGGTGACCTGCGAAGAATCCTAGAGGGTGCTGACCATACGGTGCTCGGGCTTTGGGTCGCCAAAGATACCCACCATGAGTACGTCGGGGAAGATATTAGAACAAGGAGTAAGAGTTGTTTTCTGAATTCGGGCATGGATCTGGTTGATTGACCTTGCTAGTCCTCAACGGCGGATGAGTCCATTGCTCTTTTATATGGATCTGCTGGTTGATCTTGCTGATCTTCAACGGAGATTCCATTTGGATATTTTTATGTGATTATATTGTCGGGTACTATGAGCAAAGAACTATTGAAAAGGCCCCTGAGTAAACAGGTGGTGAGCGTTCTGGTTGCCAATGATGCCATAGGTACACGATGAAGGAAGGAATTGGAAATTAGGATTCAACTGGATAATTAGAGGATTATGATCAGTAACACTATGGAAATTAGGATTCAACTGGATAATTAGAGGATTATGATCAGTAACACTATGGTTTCATTAAATGATTGTTTTAAAGATTGTTGAATCTGTGAAAAGGGGAAGTTCATATTGGGTGTGTAAGTGGTGTGACCAGTTTTATGTTTGCATGAATATCCGGCTAGGGGGCCTTGGGAACTCTTTTCCCTGGTACCCGGGACAAAACCTAACAAAATTCCTAATTGGATCCCATCACTACAGTGGTTGGGCGGTTGGCTAACCCATGGGACTGGATGGGGTTAGGCTGGACTGATGGATCCCTAAATCGAGACTCAATTTCTGTATAGTACGATAGATGAAGTAAATCCCGGACAAAAATTGTTCTATGGAAAAGAATCAACGGCTATGGCTCTCGATGAGGAAAAAAAGCTTTGGTCTCTATGATCCAAGTACAATCTTTTCCCTGATCTGATTATGGGACTTACGGGTTCGGTCAGATCAATTCTATTAGATAAGGCTTTTGACTACGTTAGAGAAAAGTTATCTTGGAGGAATCGTCCGTGCTTTTCGGGCAAGGGAAGTTTTTTCGGGTTTGATTTTGGAAGAACCGATGGATTAGTCTCTTGTCCAGATATCCGTGGGGCCCCGCGAGTGTGGGATCCTGCCCCGTGCAAGAAGTGCTACTTCCGCTGCTAGCACCCTTGAATTCGTTACGCGGTGGGGTCAGGGATCTCACAAGCTGGTATCAGAGCAATTTGGCTAATGAGGATCAACCAAGAAGCCAAGAAGGTCAAAAATTTATGAAGAAGCAGTAAAGGGTTATAATTATGTGATAAAATTCATACAAATTGATATTCAAACTGAAATTCGTAAATGGGTAATTGGGTCTTCAGATGGAAGTACCGCAATTGTATGTAATCCCTGACTTGCTTGAGGCCTAGACATGATGGTATTTACCTTATAGTTCCAAGGACCGTGACTACCTGTATATACCGAGGGTATAACTGTAGCTCTTTACTATAGTTATACCGAGGGTATAACTGCAGCTCTTTACTGGCAGTATATACGAGTAAATCTAAGACTTGAAATGTAAGCATTAATACTATCTAGATGATGAATTCGAATGTGGCTGATATGATTTTAAATTCTGATTGAGAACTGATGAGTTGATTTGGATTCTGATTGAAAAATGAAGATTTCTGAATTCTGATTGAATTGTAATAACTAAGCAAAACCACAATAAGGATGAATGGGACAAGTCTGTATGATAATGTTCGTAGCTGGAATGACGTTAATGACTTCAGCAAATCACTATGGGATTAGTGGTGGATTGTGTTGGCAGATTACTGCTGTTAACACTTGACCCAGTGGATCAAGTTAAGGGGTGTCAAATTAAAACTCTGTAAAATTGAAAATTTCCATGGCGGACTGTTCAGATATAGGTCTAATGGACCATTATTGAATGTTACGATCTGAGTGAATTATTATCTAATATGAGTTTTATATAAGTGATCTTTATCCCAGGATTCTATTAGGTTCTCCAGACTATAAGGAACCTAGAATCAGTTGGATCTTAAGGATTATTGATCAAATGGAAGTTCTATCCTTTTGAAGATGCCACCTGAGAGAAAGAAGCCGAACTGTTGCTAGAATACCCCCAGTTTGCGAGATGAGGACATCTTGCATTTTTCAAGTGGGAGAGAATGTAAGATTCCTCCCCAGCCTCTCAAGATGTCCAACATCTTCCCCTGTAATCAAATCCCTCTTCAGAAATATAAAAGATCTTGTTTCTACCTATTTTGGCTAGAGAGAGAAAATATTCTAGAGAGAGGTTATTCAGATTTTGGATATTTTTGGATGGAAAAATATCTCTTCTTATTAAAATAAGTTTCCCCGAAACAAAAGTTCAAAAAGATTTTCAGAAGGTGCATTAGAAATCAAGTATAATCTGTTCAAGAGGCCTCATCCTAGGGGTCCAGATTTTTGAAAAAATTTAAATTAAGGTTTTGAGGGGCCAATCAGATTCATCCAAATGTGTGGAGAAGATAAATAGAAGAAATAATGAAAATCCTCCCAAAAATGAGTAAATACTCACATAAGATGAAGAGTGGACTAAGGACCAAAGGAATTCTAAGAAAATGGATTTTTGACACCTCAAAATGGAAATTCCCTCCCTCATGAATGAGGCGCCTACTTCACATGTGTAATGGAGTTTTAAATTATCAAAAATTGAGATATTTCATCTCTCCTCTCTCCTAATTCAAGTCTAGTTCCAAAAAGTAAGCTAAACTGGTCAAAAATTGACCAAACTGATCTGGGAAATTCTAGAATCAGTTTGCTTGGTTAGGAGCTCACTTTTTCCTACAAATAGAAGCCTCCCCCTTTGTTGAAGCTTAATAGTTTTTTATGCATTGTTACTCTACTCCACCCCAAAGTCAAGAGCTATGAATTTCTTAATAATTCATTAAGTTTTGACCATTCCCTCTTCTAAAGAATTGGTGGCCACTCTTGTTGCAAACAAGAGTAGATCCCTCAAACCATCAAGCCAAAGGAAAGCTCCCAGAATTCTTGTAAGTTAGTAATTTTACCTTTTCTTTGAATGGTTTTTTTGATCTTGTTTTGTTTAAATTGAAAACTCTGATGCTATGCCTTGCTGGAAAGGCTTTCCCACTCTCTCATTCTTAAAATCAGCCTTTCTTTATCCTAGTTAAGTGATCTAATTGTTGGAATTAAACTTTTCATATTATTTCTCCTTAAAAGTGAAAATTGATTAGTTTAGAATGCTTTAAACCAATTGGGGATAATTCCTAAGTAGATTAAGGTTAGAAAAATTGAAAAATGGTCAGCCATACAAAGGAGGTTATGGCGAAATTTTTAAAAATTTTATGAAATAAATTTCATCTTTTATTAATCAAAAAGAGTAATCGCCATCGTTTGTGTATTCTAAAAGTGTCATTTTAATTTTATGCATAGAAAGATGCATAAAGAAATTTATTTTTATTTCAAAAGAGTTATTCTCATCAATTTTCATTTTATGCATAGAAAGGTGCATAAAGAAATTTATTTTTATTTCAAAAAAGTTATTCTCATCAATTTTCATTTTATGCATAGAAAGGTGCATAAAGAATTTATTTTTATTTCAAAAGAGTTATTCTCATCAATTTTGATTTTATGCATAGAATGATGCATAAAGAAATTTATTTTTATTTCAAAAGAGTTATTCTCATCAATTTTGATTTTATGCATAGAATGAAGCATAAAGAAATTTATTTTTATTTCAAAAGAGTTATTCTCATTAAAATTGAATTTATGCATATAAAGATTTATTTTCATTTCGAAAGTGTTATTCTCCTTAAAATTAAAATTAGGCATAAATAGATGTGTAAAGAATCTTTATAAAAAAAATTTGAGGATTCTCTTGCATTATTCTAAGAATGGATGTCATGAGATGGGATGTGAATCAGATGAGAATGAATAGAGAATAGATGTGATGAAAATTGAAGTAATGAGAATGAGAGGTAGATAGATGTGATGATATGTGATATGAATCAAATAGATGAGAATGAATGGATGGATAGATGTGATGAGAATAGGAGTGACGAGAATGTGAGGTGAATAGATGTGATGAGAAGTAATGTGAATCGGATAGATGGGAATGAATGGATGGATGGATGTGAAGAATAGAAGTGGATGTATCTTAAAGAATGGATGTGGATGTATGTGAAAGGATAGATGTGGATGTGTATGTGATAAGAATGGATGTGGATGTATGTGAAGAATAAAAGTGGATGTATGTTAAAGAATGGATGTGGATGTATGTGAAGAATAGAAGTGGATGTATGTTAAAGAATGGATGTGGATGTATGTGAAAGGATAGATATGGATGTGTATGTGATAAGTATGGATGTGGATGTATGTGAAGAATAGAAGTGGATGTATGTTAAAGAATGGATGTTGATGTATGTGAATAATAGAAGTGGATGTATGTGAAGAATAGAAGTAGATGTATGTTAAAGAATGGATGTGGATGTATGTGATAAGTATGGATGTGGATATATGTGAAGAATGGAAGTGGATGTATGTTAAAGAATGGATGTGGATGTATGTGAAGAATAGAAGTGGATGTATGTTAAAGAATGGATGTGGATGTATGTGATTAGTATAGATGTGGATGTATGTGAAGATGGATGTGGATGTATGTGAAAGAATGGATGTGGATGTGTGTATGTGAAAGGATAGATGTGGATGTGTATGTGATAAGTATGGATGTGGATGTATGTGGGAGAATATATGTGGATGTAAATGTGATGGATATGAACAAGAATTGAAGCAATGAGATGTGATGTAAATTGGATAGAAATGAATGATATAGGATGTGAATGAATGATAAGGGATGTGAATGGATGTGATGTGATGTGATGTGAATCGGGATGTGAATGAATGATAAGGGATGTGAATGGATGTGATGTGATGTGATGTGAATCCGGATGTGAATGAATGATAAGGGATGTGAATGGATGTGATGTGATGTGAATCCGGATGTGAATGAATGATAAGGGATGTGAATCGGGATGTGAATGAATGATAAGGGATGTGAATGGATGTGAATGGATGTGAATTAGAATGTGAATGAACGATAAGGGACATGAATGAATGTGTTAGCATGTGAATCAGGATGTGAATGAATGAGATGTGATGTGAAATGAATATGATAAGATGCGATATAAACTGGATAGATGTTAATGTATGTGAAGTGATGAGATATATGGGTAGATGCAAGTGGGTGAGATCTGATGAGGAAAAATGAGAATGGGAAATGAGGTGGATGGATGTGTGGATAATGTGGATTGATGTGCATGGATGTTTGAATGATGTGGACTGACATGTGGATTGATGTGGATGGATGTATGGAAGATATGGATGGATGTGTGGATTGATATGGATTGGTGTGTGTATGATGAGTGAATGATGTGGATGATGTGGATGGATGAATGGATGAGGTGGATTGATGTGTGGATAATGTGGATTGATGTGCATGGATGTTTGAATGAGGTGGATTGACATGTGGATAATGTGGATTGATGTGCATGGATGTTTGAATGATGTGGATTGACGTGTGGATTGATGTGGATGGATGTATGGATGATGTGGATTGATGTGTGGATGATGCGATTGGATGTGATTTGATGTAGGAATGATGTGATGTGATAGGGATCATTGATGAAAATAAAATTGTGGTAAGATGAAAAAAAGATGGGGTCTAATGTGAAAGAATGCGGAGTAATGAGAAAAGATGGAAATATTGTTGGAACTATATTGTTTGTGAAATTTGTTTTTAAATGACTGTTTTATGTCAAGAATGTTGGGGAAGCATTTTGATCGTCTTGTGAATGAGGTCATGGAGACCTATCTGTTAAAGTTGCAATTGCTAACGGCATCGGAGGACGTCTCACGTAGCAAGGTCGGCCAGCCTCGGTTTGATTAAATGGTTAGCTTCTGGTACAATGGATGAGGGACCAAGGAAGCGGCCTATGAGTGAAGCGCTAGGTGACCTACGAAGGATCCTAGAGGGTGCTGACCATACGATGCTTGGGCTCTGGGTCGCCAAAGATACCCACGTGTACGTCGGGGAAGATATTGGAACAAGGAGTAAGAGTTGTTTTCTGAATTCGGGCATGGATCTGGTTGATTGACCTTGCTAGTCCTCAACGGATGAGTCCATTGCTCTTTTATATGGATCTGCTAGTTGATCTTGCTGATCTTCAATGGAGATTCCATTTGGATATTTTTATGTGATTATATTGTCGGGTACTATGAGCAAAGAACTATTGAAAAGGCCCCTGAGTAAACAGGTGGTGAGCGTTCTGGTTGCCAATGATGCCATAGGTACACGATGAAGGAAGGAATTGGAAATTAGGATTCAATTGGATAATTAGAGGATTATGATCAGTAACACTATGGTTTCATTAAATGATTGTTTTAAAGATTGTTGAATCTGTTAAAAAAGCAAGTTTATATTAGGTGTGTAAGTGGTGTGACTAGTTTTATGTTTGCACGAATATCTGGCTAGGGAGCCTTGGGAACTCTTTTCCCCGGTACCTGGGACAAAACCTAACAAAATTCCTAATTGGATCCCATCACTATAGTGGTTGGGTGGTTGGCTAACCCATGGGACTGGATGGGGTTAGGCTGGACTGATGGATCCCTAAATTGAGACTCAATTTCTGTATAGTACGATAGATGAAGTAAATCCCAGACAAAATTTATTCTATGGAAAAGAATCAACGGCTATGCCTCTCGATGAGGAAAAAAGTGTTGGTCTCTATGATCCAAGTACAATCTTTTCCTCTAATCTGACTATGGGACTTACGGGCTTGGTTAGATCAGTTCTGTTAGTTAAGGCTTTTGACTATGTTAGAGCAAAGTTATCCTGGGGGAATCGCCCGTGCTTTTCGGGCAAGGGAAGTTTTTCCGGGTTCGGTTTTGGAAGAACCGATCGATTAGTCTCTTATCCGGATATCCGTGGGCGAGGCCCCAAGTGTGGGACCCTACCCCGCACAAGAAGTGCTACTTTCGCTCTGCTAGCACCCTTGAATTCGTTGCGCGGTGGGGTGAGGGATCTCACAATAGCAGCGAAGCTATGGAAAAAAATTTAAGAAATTGGTACATAATTTATTCTTATGCATAACGTTAAAAGAGGACTTCCTACCATATTCTAGGATTGAATACCCTAGGCTAAAATAATGATTTTCATATGTATGTGAAATAATATGATGTAATGGATGTGGGTGTGTATGTGAAAGAATATGATGTAAATGGATGTCGATGTGTATGTGAAAGAATGTGATGTAAATGAATGTGGATGTGGATGTGAAAGGATGTGCTGCAATGTGAAGGGATGTGGATATGAAAGTGATGTGGATGTGGATGTGAAAGGATGTGCTGCAATGTGAAGGGATGTGGATATGAAAGTGATGTGGATGTGGATGTGGATGAGATGTGATGAGATAAAAAGAGATGTGGATGTGAATGTGCTGTGGATGTGGATGAGATGTGATGTAATGTAAAGAGATGTGGATGTGAATGTGATGTGATGTAAAGAGATGATATGTGATGTGAATATATGTGGATGTGAAGTGATAGATGTGAATGTATGGATAGATGTTGATAGTCGTGCATGTGAATGATTGGATGGATGTGGATGAATGATTGGATGGATGTGGATGAATGAGATGGAATGTGTATGAATGAGATATGATCTGGATGTGATGTAATGTGGATAGAATGTATGTGATGGAATGGGGATACAATGAATGTGATGAATGTGAATGGATGTGATGTGATGTGAGTCGGATAAGTATGAATGTGAATGGATGTGATGTGATGTGAGTCGGATAAGCATGAATGTGAATGGATGTGATGTGATGTGAGTCGGATAAGTATGAATGGGTGAGATGTGATGTGAAATGGATGTGATGTAAATTGGGATAGATGTGAATGGATGATATGTGATGTGAATGGATGAGATGTGATGTGATGTGAATTGGGATGTGAATGAATGAGATGTGATGTGAAATGGATGTGATGTGATATGATGTAAATTGGGATAGATGTAAGTGGATGATATGTGATGTGAATGGATAAGATGTGATGTGATGTGAATCGGGATGCGAATGAATGAGATGTGATGTGATGTGATGTAAATGGGGATAGATGTGAATGGATGATATGTGATGTGATGTGATGTGAATCGGGATGTGAATGAATGCGATGTGATGTGAAATGGATGTGATGTGATGTGATGTAAATGGGGATAGATGTGAATGGATGATATGTGATATGAATGGATGTGATGTGAATCGAGATAGATGTGAATGAATGAGATGTGATGTGAATGGATGAGATGTGATGTGAATGGATGAGATGTGATGGGATGTGAATTGGGATAGATGCGAATGAATGGGATGTGAGGTGAAATGGATGTGATGTGATGTGGATCAAGGTAGATATGAATGGACAAGATGTGAATGAATATGATGTGATGAGATGTGGATATGGGTAGATGTGAGTGGATGAGATATGATGAGCATAAATGTGAAAAGATATGATGAGATGGAAAATGATGTAATTGGATGAGAATGGATAAATGACGATGGGAATACAAATGATTGGACTTGGATTAAGCAATGTGGATTGATGTGGAACAATGTGGAAAGACGAGAGTTCGTTATAGAAACTGTATTTATGACCTGTTTTTAAATGACTATTTTATGTCAAGAATGCTGGGGAAACATTTTGACCGTCTTGTGAATGAGGTCATGTGGAGACCTAAGTGATAAAGTTGCAACAGCTGACAAAGAGTCAACGGAGGACGTCTCGTGTAGCACGGTTGACCTAGGTCTTGACCAGCCTCGGTTTGATTTAAATGGTGAGCTTCTGGTACGGTGCATGAGGGACCAAGGAAGCGGCCTATGAGTGAAGCACTAGTAGGTGACCTGCGAAGGATCCTAGAGGCTGCTGACCATATGGTGCTCGAGCTCTGGGTCGCCGAAGATACCCATGCGTGCATCGAGGAACACAATGGAACAAGGAGTAAGAGTTGTTTTCTGAATCCGGGCATGGATCTGGTTGATTGACCTTGCTGGTCCTCAACAACGGATGAGTCCATGGCTCTTTTATATATGGATCCGTTGGTTGATCTTGCTGATCTTCAATGGAGAGTCCATCTAGATTTTCTTATGTGATTATATTGCCAGGTACTATGAGCTAGGAACTATTGAAAAGGCCCCTGAGTGGACAGGTGGTGAGCGTTCTGGTTGCCAATGATGCCATAGGTACACCGATGAAGGAATGATTGAAAATTAGAATTCAAGCTAGATATTTTGGAGGATTATGATCAGTGATTCTATGGTTTCATTAAAAGATTGTTTTAAAGATAGCTGAATCTATGAAACAGGCAATTTCATATTGGGTGTGTAAGTGGTGTGACTATCTTGAAGTTTGCATGAAAATACGGCTAGGGGGCCTGGGAACTCTTTTCGCTGGTACCCAGGATAAAACCTAACCAAATTCTTAAATGGATCCCATCACTACAGTGGTTGGGCGGTCGGCTAACCCATGGGACTGGATAGGGCTGGATTCATGGATCCCTAAAATGAGGCTCAATTCTGTTATGGTACGATAGATGAAGTAAATCCCGGACAGTCCTTGTTCTATGGAAAAGAATCAATGGCTGTGTCTCTCAATGAGGAAAAAAGCGTTGGTCTCTATGATCCAAGTGCAAGTCTTTTCCTTGATCTGACCATGTGACTTACGGGTTCGGTCGGATCAGTTTGGTGAGTGATAACCTTGACTATGTTGGAATAAAAATATCCGAAGGAATCGCCCGTGCTTTCTAGGTGACGAAAGCTTTTCCGGGTTTGATTTTTGGAAGAACCGAGGGATTAGTCTCTTGTTCGGTGAGGCTCCCAGTGAGCGACTCTGCCCTGCGCAAGAAGTGCTACTTCCGCTGCTATAGCACCTCTGAATTTGTTGCGCGGAGGGAGCAAGGATCTCTCAATCCTTGTCTTCTTCCCATTTTGAATTACCAAGTGCATGCTCAAAATAAGTAGGCTCAATCTCCTATATAGCCTTAACCATGTATGCATAATGATGTGCTGCATACCCATCATACCTTAATCTATCAACATGGTATCAAACTCGAGTAGACCTACATATACCTGGATCACTACGAGGTGTTTTCAAGACCGATCTTGTGTTGTTCATGCCATGCATCCTAATTGTTGGTATCCCAAAATCCTCATCAAGACTCTATTCATAGCCACTATCCCCATCAACATAGGAATGGCATGCTGATATATCCAGCATCACAAAATGGTGGTCAACCTTCTCTTTTTCTTTGCGTGATACATGTGAATTTGTTGAATTTTTAGCACCTACAATACCACAAAATGACACATCAGAATGTCTCACATTGTAAGACCCCTACCCCCTCTGCGATGTCCCATCCGAGAGCACTGGCGGGGTGGAAGCAGCGTCAGCCTCTTGTGCGGGGCAGGGATCCACACTCGGGCCCTCACCCACGGATGTCTGGACAAGAGACTAGCCCACCAGTTCCTCCGAAACCAAACCCGAAAAAACTTCCTTCACCCAAAAGGCACGAGCGATTCTACCAAGAAAATCATCTAACGGGAGAATTGATCTAATGAGTCAAAGTCTTAGCTAACCAAACTAATCCGACCAAACCCGAAAATCACCTAGCCAGATCAAGGAAGAGACTTGCACTTGGTCCATAGAATCACTGCTTTTTTCCCCCTTTAGTGAGGCACATCCGCCGTTGATTCCCTCCCACAGAACAAGGTCTTCCTATGACTTAATCTAACTAACGTAACTTAATCGTAACTATTTGTATCGCAGGAATCCCTTGATCTAGTCTAACCGGCCCATGGGTTAGCCAACCTCCCAACCACCGTATTGGTGGGATTCCTTTATAAAAATTTGGTTATGTTTTGCCCGGGTACCGAGGAAAAGAGTTCCCAGGCCCCCTAGCCGGTGCTTCAAGCAAAATTTAAGGTAGACATACCACTTACACATCCAATATGAAATTGCCATTTGAATAGATTCGGCTGTCTTTAAAACAATCTTTCAGTGAAACCATAGTATTACTGATCATAATCCTCCAAAATATTGAGTCCATTGTTTTACAAAAATATATCATCCGGACTCTCCGCGCCGTTGAAGACCAGCTGGTCAACCAACGAGATCCAATATCAAAATTCAGTTCACAAAAGTAATTCCCTTTAGTTTATCCGTATCTTCCTCGACGTATGCATAGGTGTCCTAGCAACCGCCCGCGAACCCGTGCATCACCTGGTCAGAACCCTCTAGGATCCTACTTAGGTGTCCTAGAACTTCACTCACATACCGTTTCATCGGTCCTCGCCCATCGTACCAGAAGCAAACCATTTTAACCATGCCGAGGCTAGTCAAGACCTCGGCAGGCTTTGCCATGAGTGACGTCCCTCGACGACTCCCCGGCAGCTGTAACGAGTCTCTCCTTAGTTAATCACATACCAAATGCTTCCTCCAGCATTCTGGTGTAAAATAGTCCTTTAAAAGAAAACAAAGGTTCTATGCAATTAGAATTCTCGGTTTGAGTTTGGTTCCACAAAACCCTTTTCCCATAATCCAGATTTTCTTAATGAGAATCATTGATCCCTCATCAGGGTAATCTACCCGTCATTTGACTGAATTTCCAACTTGATTCTTGGTGATTTCATTTAAGGGAAAACTACACTAATTCAACGGTAGTCTATTCTTTGTGTCAAGATTTGGAATTGGTCTCAAGGTTTTTGCTTGATTCAGATTCGAGAGATGGGCAAGTAGTTTACTGGCCACCATTCTCACAGTCGTGGTCTAACCAAAATTATTCGGTTTACTTCTAACTTTGATTCCTAAGGATTTTCTTCAGATAAAAATCTACTAAACTTCTAACCATAAGGAATATTCTAGCTTTATGAATTTCATTCCTTCCTAACCACAATAGAATAAAGAATTAGTTCTATACGAGAATATCGGGTTTTTATAAAAATACGCTTCTTCCACTAATCCAATTTCGGGTATATATCAATTTGGTGATTTATCCACATAAAAATATCTAAGAATATTCTTTCCACCAATTTAATTATCAACATTAATATACCCTAATTTTCTAGGTGGGATTATGGTGAAAATTCCTCTTTTGTCATCAAAATTAATTAAAACCTTTTTCTACTTAAAATACCATGAAAATTCCTCTTTTTAATTAAATACAAATATCCATTTTTTTGAATATGCCAACAATTCCTCTTTTTGCATTTAAATGATTGAATTTTGAATGTCCTGGGAATTCCTCTTTTATCATTTAAAAATTCTTATGCATAAAATAAAATTATCAAAAATTTCTCTTTTTAAATTAAATAAAAATATCCATTATTTTGAATATGCCAAAAATTCCTCTTTTTTTATTTAAATGATTGAGTCCCAAATGTCATGGGAATTCCTCTTTTATCATTTAAAAATTCTTATGCATAAAATAACTCATCATAAATTTCTCTTTTTTCTTAATTAAATAATTATACATAAATATAAAAAAGTATTCGTTCATAAATATGGTCAAAATCATTCTTTTTGCTTTAAATTTCTAAACCTAAAATATGGTAGGAGTTTCTCTTTTAGTATTATGCATAAAAATACGATAAGTATTTTTAAAAAAAATTACCATAGCTTCGCTCTGCTATTACTGATAATTTTCAAATTTCCTAAAAGAATAAAAGCTTGTAATGAATGTTGGGGCCACAACCCCAACAAGGAGAATAACATACACGAGAGACTCTCAAAACAGCAAATTACAAGAAGAGAAACATACATGAGAGACTCTCAGAACAGCAAATTACAAGAAGAGAAAATAACTAATTCAATGATTCACTGATTCACGTTCATCATTGAGAAGTTACATCAATATAAAGAAGCATTGCACCCCTTCGTGCCACACACACACACCTCTTTGCATCCCTGAAGTACCTATTTTTAATGCCCTATCAATGAAAATATGATAGAAGTTCTACTTTTAAGCTTAAATTTAAACTATGAATTTAAATCATAATTTTAACCATAATTATAAACATAATTATGATTATTCCACTAGATTAAGCTAATTTTAACATTCCTCTTTTCCCAATTTGTTAGGATAATCCCTTTCTCATTTAGAATGAGTTAAAGTAGTTTTTTAACTACTTATAAACTAAAAGAATTAACAATTATTTTAATAGCACAAAATCATGAAAATATCATTTTCTTAATCTCTAGCTCATCAAGCCTAGAGTTTAGTTTTGAAATAAGAGATTATCTTTGAGAAACATTCTTTTGTTAAAGAATTAGCCATAGAGATGAGTATTATTTTTGAGATAGAGATTTACTTAAAGAAAGCATTATAATTAAGCATAAAGATTAACTTTCTCTTATTTAAACATTAAGACTCTTAGGTAAATCTTGATTTGAATTAAAACAATCATTTAGAAACCTTCTCAAGCTTGAGAGGGGTTGAGACGAAGAAAGTCATTGGAGAAAAAATGAAAAAAACCATAAAAATCATTCTTACCTCTGAGATTGGCTTGATTCTCTCGTGAAGCTCCCAACCAATCAATTGGTTAGCAAGAGGAGAAGAGAACTCCAAGAGTTGTTGAAGAGAGAGAGAAGCTCCAAGCTCCCCAAAAGTAGAGGAAAATCAAGGGATAATAGAAAATATGATTATTTTAATGTAATACTAGCATGGTATAGCCCAAAGATGAGAATACAAAGGAATGAGGGTCTATTTATAGGTGAGGGAGGCCACTAACCAAGTCCAACTGGGTTCTAGAATTTTCCAGCTTTAGTTTGACTCAATTTGGATAAGATTTGGACCAATTTGGCTCCCTTTATGATCCAGTTTTGTCCTGGAGAGAGCAAAGAGAAAAATATCCCATTCTTGGGATTAAAAAACTCAAGTAATCATGAAGAAAAAGGTGCCTCCTTGATGTGGCATTCTCTCCTTACTGAGGTGTCAAAAATGCATCAAATATCTCATGTTTTTACTAATATCTCTTAATTTTTAACTAATAAACCTTGTACTCAGTCAACTCTTCATCTTATGTGAGCATTTACTCATTTTTGGGTATTTTCTTTTATTCTTTGGATTTATCTCATCCCAACACTTGGATTAATCCTATTGGCCCATAAGAACCTTAATTGGGCCATAATCTAAAAATTTCTGAAAATCTTGACCCTTAAGCTAAGGTCTTTAATACATATTTTTAATTGATTCCTAATGCACATTAGAGAATTTATTTTTAATTTCTATTTCAGGGAATTATATTTTAGACATTAGGATAATTTTTATATCCAAAAATATCTTAATATTGAATTATCTCTCTCTAGATTTTTTTTCTCTCTAGGAAAAGCATTCAAAAATAGGGAATGATTACAGGGGATTGAGGTAAAAGCTTATTCATTATTCAGGCTGAGGAGAAATCTTACATCCTCTCCCACTTGAAAAACGCGAGATATCCTCATCTCGCAAAGTGGGGGTAATCTTTTACCAAATCTTCTTCTTTCTCCCAGGTGGTGTCTTCTAGAGGGAAGAACTTTCACTTGACTAAGGATTCTGCTCCCCTGACAACCTTCTCTCCTGAACATCAAGGATTTCTTCAGGTTGGAGTACCATCTGGCCTTGAGTCGGAGAAATCAATTGTTCATCATCAAGCACGTGACTCGGGCTGGGTACATATTTCTTAAGCAAACTGACATGGAGTACATCATGTACCTTCAGATGGGGAGGCAGAAGAAGTTTATAAGCTAGATCGCCTACTTTCTTTATAATAGCATACGGTCCACAGTATCTGGGAGAGAGCTTCATGTACTTCCCTAAAGATAAGAAACTTCTTTTGGGTCATACTTGAATGAAGACCATATTTGATTCTTCAAACACTCACTCTGATCTCTTTTTATCTGTATACTACTTTTGCCTATCCTGGGCTGCCTTAATATCTTTACGGATTGTTGCATTTGCTGGTCCATGTCATCAAGCATCTGTCTGGACGTCTCGACTATGATCAATGGGTCGGACCAAGTCAAGGGTGTAAGGCAATCTTGTCCATACAAAGCTTTGAAAGGGCTCATCCCAATGCTTCGATGATAAGAAGCATTGTAAGCAAATTCAACCAGGTGTAAATGGCTTAACCACTTCTTGGGTTCCCTCTGCCAGCATGACCAAAGGATATCTTCTATTACTTGATTCACTCTTTCAGTAGTTTGGCCATCTGTCTCGGGGGTGATAGGCTGTACTGAGATCCAAGAAAGTTCTTACTACTTCGAAGAATGCAGTCTAGAATTCGATGCGAACTTGGGATCTCTGTCACTTACTATCCTCCTGGGTAAGCCATGCAATCTGAAGATCTCTTTGAGGAAAACTCCAGCAACATCCACTGCAGTGTATGTTTCTTTCACTAGAATCAGATGGGCAACTTTGGTTAGTCTGTCAACAACTACCACAAAAATGGAGTTGTAACCTGATTGCACTGATTGCACTGAAGGTAGTCCACTGACAAAAATGGAGTTGTAACCTGATTGCACTGATTGCACTGAAGGTAGTCCACTGACAAAATCCATACTGATACATTCCCACTTCATCTATGGAATGTCTAGGGGCTACAATTTTTATGGCATCTTGACTCTCTCTGCCTTGACTCTCTAACAAATTAAGCATTGCTGCACATGATCAAGTACATCCTTTTTGAGTCCTGGCCAGAAGAAGCTTTTCTTCACAGACATATAGGTTTTTATAAACCCTGGATGTCCAGCTATCAGGCTATCATGGGCTTCTCTCAGAATCCTTCCCTTTATTCCCTCATCATTGGGAATGCGTAGCCGATTATTATAATACATGCATCCTTCATCCAATTTGTACCTAAGAACTCGACTCATTTCTTGAGGAGTCTTGCTTTCCAGCATCAGAAGGGTAGCAATAGGGGCAAAGAATTTGTCTTGCATGTTTCTCTCCCTTGCTTCAGTGATCAATGGATTTGACACCACTATAATTGCAAGCAAGGAGGCTTTTCTGCTAAGCTCATATGCTGCCACATTTTCTTTCCCTGGTTGATACTTGATTTCAAAATCAAATTCCTGCAGGGTCTACATCCATCTCCTTTGATGCATGTTGAGATCCCTTTGGGTGAAGATCCACTTCAGACTTTGATGATCTGTCATTAAGGTGAACCTCTGTCCCCCAAAAGATAGTCTACACAACTTCAGAGCATAAACTACTGAGAGTAACTCCAAGTCATGGACGACATAATTTCTCTCATGTGTTCTGAGCTTTCTGGATTCATAGGCCAGTGCATGACCTTCCTGCATAAGAGCAATGCCTAAGGCAAAACCACTGGCATCAGTAACTACCTCAAACGGGTTGGTAAAGTCTTGCAATTTAAGGACATGGTTGGTTACTAAGGCTATCTTCAGCTTATCAAAGGCACTCTAACACTTAGTAGTCCACTGAAATAGGGTACTCTTCTTGAGAAGGTTAGTTAAAGGGGATGCTATCTGAGCATATCTAGGTATAAAGATTCTATACCATCCGGTTAATCCTAGGAATCCTCTGACTTCTTTTACTGTCTTGGGTTCCGGACACTCTACGACTACTTGGATCTTTGCGGGGTCAGGAGAAATCCCATCTTTAGAAACTATGAATCCCAAGTATTCCACCTGGTCAACAGAGAAAGAACACTTGCTCTTTTTTGCAAAGAGTTGGTGCTTCCTTAGGATTTCCAGGACCTTATGTACATGATCTTCATGATCTGCAGCATTCTTTGAGTACACCAAGATGTCATCAAAGAAGACAAGAACAAAATCATCCAAGTATTCTCTGAGAATATCCTGCATAAGACGATTAAACGTTGCAAGGGCATTAGTCAATCCAAACGGCATGATGATGAACTCATAATGCCCATAGCGAGTGTTGAATGTTGTCTTTGGGATGTCCTGTTCTTTGATTCTGATCTGGTAGTACCCGGATTTGAGATCTATCTTGGTGAACATTTGGGTTCCACTTAACCGATCCAAAATTTCATCGATCCTAGGGATAGGATACTTATTCTTAATTGTTAATTGATTCAATCCTCTGTAGTCAATACAGAGTCTTAACGTTCCATCTTTCTTCTTCTAAAAGAGAACGGGCGCACCCCAAGGTGAAACACTGGGTCTGACGAATCCTTGCTCTAACAGTTGTCTCAAATGCTCCTTAAGTTCTATGGCTTTAGGGACTGGTATTTTGTATGCACGCTGGGCTACTGGCTAAGCTCCAAGGGTTAACTCGATCTCATGATCTACTTCGTGAGTCAGAGGCATCTCAGTCAGCTCTTAAGGGAATACATCTGCATACTCACTTAACCACTTTGATTCTTTAGCCTTGCATTTTATGTCTACAGGATTCATCTTAACGACATAAACAGCTTGCCTCTTTCTGAGCCCTTTTAACAATTTAGAAGCCTTGACTAATTGCAGCACTGGGGATCCAAAAATTCCAGTTCCTTGAACTTTATTCCCGTGAAGGTCAAGAAAAGAGATGGTTCCATTGTGACAATGAATGTCAGCCTGATTCTTATGGAGCCAATCCATTCCAAGGATTCCAACATAGATTCCCAAGGGTAGGACTCTGAACTGGCAATTTGTTACGTTTCCATCTAGACTAAACTGAATAGGGTCTGTCTCAAGGTGTGTGAAAAGAATCTTTCCACTGGCCAATTCCACTTGCATAGGTTTCCCTGATTTTTGATTTAGGACTAACTTACACAGACATCTTGGGGAAATAAAAGAATGAGTACTACTTGAATCAATCAAAAGCTTGAATTGCTTACCCTGGTACTCTGCTGGAGTTTGGAGGACTGAGAATTGACGATTCTGTCCCTGATGCTTAATTGCGGCATAGATCTGTCCTTTTTCTTCCTCCACTTCCTCAGCCATAGTGATGGCTCTAGCTGCTACAGTCTAAGGTGGAACTCTCTCTCTTTGGTTTCCCCAATTCTGGGAGGGAGTTCGGAGACTACTTTGCATGGAGGATGCAGGCTGAGCTGGCACTCTTCTGGGGTTGCCCTGATTTTGGGGACCTTGATTGAACTGATATATGAAGGGGTCTATCTCTAAACTCTGGGACCTTGGCCTCCTTGGCCCACAGAAGGAGATGGACAATCTTTGAGCTGGTGCCCAATCCTCGATATCCGAAACACCTTTTCTCACTTCGAAGCTCTTCCCTCTGCATTCTTGAAAGAGCCAGAGTTCCTGAAAGAGCTTTGAGGAAAATGTCTTCCTTTAAATTCTTGAAACTTCCTTTCTCCAGATTCTGGTTGGGACCTCGGTGTCTCTTTGGAGGCGGAAGGTTGGAAGAACTTCCCGGTGTTTGGAATCTCTTGAAGGATGAGGGAGCTGGCTTTGGCGACGGGACTTTAACGATAAAGGCTTTGGCGAAGTCCTTTGCCATCCTTACAGCTTCAGCCATGGAAATTGGCTTAGCATTCTTGACCACGGTGACTAAAGGTTTGTTCATTCCCCGAATGAACCTGGCCATGAGTTGCTCTTCGTCTAGCGGTGGTGTGAGTACTTCAGGAGAAGAGCAAACACCTAGTGATATTCTTCAATAGATTTGCTCCCCTGGTTTAACTCTGAGAATTTGTTCATCTTGGTTTCTAAAAATCCGGGGGGACAAAATCTCTTCCTTAGATAAGATTTGAGATCATTTCACGACTGGGTGTTCCTATCCAGCTGGTTGATGTCGCAATGGTTTCTCCATGCCTGTAAGATTCCTCCCTCTGGCTTTTGAGGTGTGCAGGTGTAAGAACCTCCCCTTTTGATCTTATAATTATTTCCCTCTCTGAAATAAAAGAAAGATCTTGTTTTACCCTGTTTTGGCCTAGAGAGAGAAAATGTCTAAAGGGAGGTAATTCAAAATTGAGATATTTTTGGATATAAAAATCCTCCTAGTGTCTAAAATGGTTTCCCTTGAAACACATATTCAAAAAAAAATTTTCAATGTGCAATTGGAATAAAATGAAATCAGGTAAAAAGGACCTTAGCCTAAGGGTCCAGATTTTCTGAAATTTTTGAATTAAGATTCCTATGGAGGACAATTAGATTAATCCAAATGTAGGGAGGAGATAAATTGAAGAATAAAAGGAAATCCCTCCAAAAATGAGTAAATACTCACATAAGATGAAGAGTTGACTAAGGACAAGGTTATTAGTTAAAAAAGAAGAGATATTTAGAAGAAATGATGTATTTTTGACACCTCAGTGTGGGGGAATTTCCCTCATGAAGGAGGCACCTATTTCACATGTGTGGTTGAGTTTTAAACCCACAAATAATGAGATATTTTCATCTCTCCTCTCTCCTACTTCAACTAGATCCAAAAAGGAAGCTAAACTAACCTAAAAATGGTCAAAAATTGACTTAACTGATCTGGAAAATTCTAGAATCAATTTGCGTGGTTAGAGGCTCACTTTTTCCTATAAATGAAGCCTCTCCCTTTGTAAATGGTTAATAGTGTTTTATGCACTGTTACTCTACTCCTCCCCAGAGCCAAAAACAGTGAATTGATTGATAATTCATTAGTTTTTGCCATTTCCTCTTCAAAAGAATTAGTGGCCACTCTTGTTGCAAACAAGAGTAGATCCCTCAAACCATCAAGCCAAAGGAAAGCTCACAAAACTCCTAGTAAGTTAGAAATTCTACTTTTTCTTATTCTATTTTATGGTTTTTTTTATTTTTGCTTTCTTTAAAATGAAAATGGATGTTATGCCTTGCTGGAAAGGCTTTCTCCCTTCTCTTCATCATTAAATTCAGCCTTTCTTTATCCTAGATGTGTAATCAAATTGATGGAATTAAACTTTTCATATTGTTTACTCTTAATAAAGTGAAAATTGATTAGATTAGAATGATTTAAATCATCTTGGATAATTTCTAGTAAATTTTAGAGTGAAAATTTTAAAAAATGATCAGCCATACAAAGGAGGTTATGGCAAAATTTTCTTAAATTTGGTGAAGTAAGTTTTATCTTTTTATTATTCAAAAAGAGTAATCCCCGCCGCTTGTGTATTCTAAAAGTGTTAAAATGCATATTAGAAATATTTTTATTATAAAAGTGTTATTTTTATTAGAAGTAATTTCTATGCATAGAAAGATGCATATTGAAAATATTGTGATTATAAAAGTATTAATTTCATCAAATTTAATTTTTATGCATAAATAGATGCATAAAAGAATTTTTTTATTATAAAAGTGTTACTTTTATTAAAATTAAATTTATGCATAAATAGATGCATAAAAGAATTTTTATTATTATAAAAGCGTTACTTTAATCAAATTTTGATTTTATGCATAGAAATATGTATAAAGAAATTTATTTTCATTTCAAAAGAGTTACTCTCATCAATTTTGATTTTATGCATAGAAAGATGCATAAAGAAATTTATTTTTATTTCAAAAGAGTTACTCTCATCAATTTTGATTTTATGCATAGAAAGATGCATAAAGAAATTTATTTTTATTTCAAAAGAGTTATTCTCATCAATTTTGATTTTATGCATAGAAGGATGCATAAAAGATTTATTTTATTTCAAAAGTGTTATTCTCCTTAAAATTAAATTTATGCATAAATAGATGCATAAACGGATTTTTATAAAAGTGTTATTTTTCAACTGAAGTTGTTCTTATACATAAATAGATGTGTAAAGAATCTTTATATCAAAAATAAGAATTCTCTTACATTCTATAAATAGATGTGATATGAATCAGATAGATAAGAATGAATAGAGAATGAATGTGATGAGAATAGAAGTGATGAGAATGAGAGGTAAATAGATGTGATGAGATGTGATGTGAATCAGATAAATGTGAATGAATAGATGAGATGTGATGTCATGTGAATCAGGATGTAAATGAATGATATAGGATGTGAATGAATGTGATAGCATGTGAATCGGGATGTGGATGAATGATAAGGGATGTGAATGGGTGTGATGTCATGTGAATCAGGATGTAAATGAATGATAAGGGATGTGAATGGGTGTGATGTCATGTGAATCAGGATGTAAATGAATGATATAGGATGTGAATGAATGTGTTAGTATGTGAATCGGGATGTGAATGAATGATATAGGATGTGAATGAATGTGTTAGCATGTGAATCGGGATGTAAATGAATGATATAAGATGTGAATGAATGTGATAACATGTGAATCGGGATGTGAATGAATGATAAGGGATGTGAATGGATGTGATGTGATGTGAATCGAGATGTGAATGAACGATAAGGGACGTGAATGAATGTATTAGCATGTGAATCAGGATGTGAATGAATGAGATGTGATGTGAAATGGATGTGATAAGATGCGATGTAAACTGGATAGATGTCAATTTATGTGAAGTGATGAGATGTATGGGTAGATGCAAGTGGATGAGATCTGATGAGGATAAATGAGGAAATAAGTGATGAGATAGAAAAAGATGTGATTAGATGAGAATGGGAATACTTATGAAATGAATATGGATGGATGTATGGATGATGTGGATTGACGTGTGGATTGATGTGGATGGATGTATGGAAGATGTGGATGGATGTGTGGATAATGTGGATTGATGTGGATGGATGTATGGATGATGTGGATTGATGTGGATGGATATATGGATGATGTGGATTGATGTGTGGGTAATGTGGATTGACGTGAATGGATGTATGGATGATGTGGGTTGATGTGTGGATAATGTGGATTGACGTGAATGGATGTATGGATGATGTGGATTGATGTGTGGATAATGTGGATGGATGTGGATGGATGTATGGATGATGTGGATTGACGTGTGGATTGATGTGGATGGATGTATGAAAGATGTGGATGGATGTGTGGATAATGTGGATGGATGTGGATGGATGTATCGATGATGTGGATTGATGTAGATGATGTGGATGGATGTATGGATGATAAGGGTTGATGTGTGGATAATGTGGATTGACGTGAATGGATGTATGGATGATGTGGATTGATGAGTGGATAATGTGGATTGATGTGGATGGATGTATGGATGATGTGGCTTGACGTGTGGATTGATGTGGATGGATGTATGGAAGATGTGGATGGATGTGTGGATAATGTTGATTGATGTGGATGGATGTATGGATGATGTGGATTGATGTGTGGATGATGCGATTGGATGTGAATGATGTGGGAATGATGTGATGTGATAGGGATCATGAAGAAAAAAAAATTTGGGAAGATGAGAAAAGATGGGGACTAATGTGAAAGGATGTGGAGTGATGAGAAAAGATGGAAATATTGTTGGAACTGTATTTATATGTGAAATCTGTTTTTAAATGACTGTTTTATGTCAAGAATGCTGGGGAAGCATTTTGATCGTCTTGTGAATGAGGTCGTGGAGACCTATGTGTTAAAGTTGCAACTGCTAAGGGAGAGTCAACGGAGGACGTCTCGCGTAGCAAGGTCGGCCGAGGTCTTGACCAGCCTCAGTTTGATTTAAATGGTGAGCGTCCGGTACGGTGGATGAGGGACCAAGGAAGCGGCCTATGAGTGAAGCGCTAGGTGACCTACGAAGGATCCTAGAGGGTGCTGACCATACGGTGCTCGCCGAAGATACCCACACGTACGTCGGGGAAGATATTGGGACAAGGAGTAAGAGTTGTTTTCTGAATTCGGACATGGATCTGGTTGGTTGACCTTGTTGGTCCTCAACGGATGAGTCCATGGCTCTTTTATATGGATCCGTTGGTTGATCTTGTTGATCTTCAACGGAGATTCTATTTTGATATGTGAATATATTGCCGGTTACTATGAGCTAGGAACTATCGAAAAGGCCCCTGAGTGAACAGGTGGTGAGCATTCTGGTTGCCAATGATGCCATAGGTACACCGATGAAGGAATGATTGGAAATAAGGATTCAACCGGAGATTTTGAGAATTGTGGTCAGTGACACAATGGTTTCATTAAATGATTGTTTTAAAGATAGCTGATGCTGAGAAAAAGGCAATTTCATATTGGGTGTGTAAGTGGTGTGACTAGTTTTAAGTTTGCATGAATATCCTAGGGGGCCTAGGAACTCTTCCCTGGTACCCCGGGACGAAACCTAACCAAATTCTTAATTGGATCCCATCACTATAGTGGTTGGGCGGTTGGCTAACCCACGGGACTGGATGGGGTTAGGCTGGAGTGATGGATCCCTAAATTGAGACTCAATTCTATTATGGTTTGATAGATGAAGTAAATCCCGGACAAAAATTGTTCTTTGGAAAAGAATCAACGGTTGTGCCTCTCAATGAGGAAAAAAGCGTTGGTCTCTATGATCCAAGTACAATCTTTTCCCTGATCTGACTATGGGACTTACGGGTTTGGTCAAATCAGTTCAGTTAGTTAAGGCTTTTGACTATGTTAGAGAAAAGTTATCCTAGAGGAATCGCCCGTGCTTTCCGGGCAAGGGAAGTTTTTTCGGGTTCGGTTTTGGAAGAACCGATGGATTAGTCTCTTGTCTGGATATCCGTGTGGGCGTGGCCCCGAGTGTGGGACCCTGCCCCGTGCAAGAAGTGCTACTTCCGCTGCTAGCACCCCTGAATTCGTTGCGCGGTGGGGATAGGGACCTCACAATGCCACCCTGAATGTTTCCCTAATCTTCAGCCTTGCGTTTTTATAAGATGAGACTAGGCCAAATTTTACTGAGATGTTTTTGATACCAGGTGTAGGAAGCTCATCAAGGCATTAGTACAAGCTTTAAAAGATGCAAGCAAAGGTCTATGTCCCTTTAAAAGAAGCCCCTTGATGAGGCCGTTAGCCCATGGAAGCTTCTGCCCATCTACTCCCCTGCTCCTGCTCCCCCTATCAAGAGGGCTTGTTGGGTTTTGGCAGCAAAAGGGTTCAAAAATTGAAGGGTAGCGAAAGGGCTAGCAAGGGGGCTCACAGGACTTATGTAAAAAGCCCTTTCATCCATAGTTTGCTGGTGAACTATGGATGGTGAGCTTGTTTGGTTTTGGCAGCACACGTGAGTAGTAGAGTTGGGGCAACAAGACAACACACGTGAGCAGTAGAGTTGGGGCAACAAGATAGCACATGTGAGCAGTAGAGTTGGGGCAGCACAAAACTCGCCACATGGAATACAATAAGCTCTCTAATGGGAATAAAATAAAGGCATCATCTTTTATAAGTCTACATCTTTTAGCCCTATTGCCCAGGGGCTATGGAGAAATGAGGCTACTGGAGGGCTTGGTATGCCCACAAGGATATGGCTTAGCAAGAGAGCAAATAAAAACAGAGTAGTGGGCTGCTACATGGTGTTTTTGCCAGGCTAGAGTTACACCCCAGAGCTGGCATGCTTGCCATTGCTTAATGAGAGAGCAAAATTGGCCACATGTAGAAACGCAGATCCAAAACGATGGAGATGGCGATGGCTTTCTCCTTGCAATGGCCTTCTTTTCTTCCTTTTTTCTATTTGTATCCCCTAAATAGATACACCATAAAGATCCTTTGTGGCATATCCCCTGAATAGCTACACCACAAAGGTCCTAAATCATATCTTTTTTTTATCAATTTTCTATGTCGCTTCCTTTTTGTATCTCTTAAAAGTTCCTAAATCACATAAAACATCAAGATTTCTATTTATTCTAAACGTTATTCATTAATTGTTAAAGATATTACTTGTAAATTATTATTGGTAAACCTTAAATATTTTATTATTTTATAATTGTTATTCAATTCTTTATTATTACTAGCTTCACACTTGTAATTAGCAATTCTAAAATAAAATTATGATAAAATCTTTAGTTATTGTTAGCAATGTTGGTTGTTAAAAATATATTGGCTTGTTTATGTATAGTAGTCTTCAATTTTTTTTTAAATGCTACAATTAAAACTTCTCTATGAAAATAAAATGGTTAATTAGGTTTAGACAAAAGAAGCTTGCTAACTAGAAGCAATTGTCATATTTGGCAAATTTTTAATGTTATTCTTTTGTTGTAAAAACTAATTATTATTTCTAAAATAATTATTATATTATTTCTAAAATAAATTTTTAACGCTATTCTTCTACTACAAAGAACAATTAATATACTAAAATTGTTTTTATATTATTTCTATAATTATTTGATGTAGCTTCCATTTTTTATTGATGTATATAAAATATCTATCAAAAAAATTATTGGTTGCCAAATATATATTATTCAATTAATCTAATTTTTATAAATTTTTTAGCTATATTGTTTGTGATGGGAAGCATTTGATATTTGAAATTTTTTTGCTTTAATTTCAATGCAAATCTCTCTTAGAGGAATGAATTGACATTAAATATTGATAGCAATGATTGCAAGAATGGGATGAATTATCCTCATTGCTCTTGATATTAATGTGAGGAGTGGAGGAATTAAATTTCGTATCTTTGGTGGTCCTATGAATATAATTGTTGTTTGCAGTCCTGAGAGAGCTTTTCACCATTTCAATTCATTGCTTCTGAGCACGCCTTCCCACAGCATTTTTTAGCTGGATTCAATTTTCCCTTGCTTGGTAAAATAAGAACTCATGGAGACAGCATGCTTGCAAGATGAGAATAGAAGAAAGCAGGTTGAGTTGCCAACTGCAAATGGAGGTTTCTAGGTAACGCCTTGCAGCTACATTTGTATTGAAAGAGAACTCTATTTCTCTTCAGTAATTATTTGTTGATGAAGCTGATGGTATATCCTTTGAGATGCCATCCGTGCAGAGGGGAGACATGGTAGTATACCATCGAGATTGGTTGTGGGGGGAGTTTTTTTTTTTGGGGGGGGCGAGCATTTGGTGGCGAGCTTTGGCACCGAGAGAGAGAGAGAGAGAGAGAGAGAGAGAGAGAGAGAGAGGGGTTTCTCTCTATTTTTATGGTGTTGCTGATGGACTACTTCGATGATGTGGCACATGACATGTCCATGTCAGCGTGTGGCGTGTCCATGTCATCATGTGACATGGTATGCACATGCCATGGACATATATAACATGCATGTACAATGGACATACATGCCATGACGGCCATGCATGGACATCATGCACATAGATTCCATGCATGGACATACATAGGATGCATGAATCCTGGACATGGAAATAGATACATCCTTACCATTGGATGCTATGCAATAGCTTGGGCTATTTTATATGCTTGGAAAGAAGCAATCTTTGCATGCCCAGCATTGTCTTGGTGAGGTCTCTATTGCCTGCACATGGGCCATAATGGCTTTCAAGGATAGCGTGTTTCACACACTCGGTGTCAGCCCAAAGTGAGTTTCACATGCCTTGGAAGGGCTACCCATGCTCTCTACAGTCCTCTTTACATTCTCCTACTCAGAATCATTATGACATGGCATGTATGGTCCGTACATGATCCCAAAGTGCTCCCTGTGATCCTTGTGTGCCCGTCATTGTCTCCATGGGGTCTCTTTCATTTGTACATGGCCTGAAAAGGCTTAACATGTGTCCCACACAGGCTCCATTTCAGTCTGATGTGATCTTCACGTGCCTAGGAAGGGCTACTCGGTGTCTTTACATGCTCGTGATGGACTGGGTGATCCTTACATGCCATAAGGGTCATTGCAGCATGGTCTGCATGGCCTGTACATGTTCCAAAAGTGCTTCTTGTAATCTTTGCATGCCCAGAATTGTCTCAACGAGGTCTCTTTTGCCTGGGCCCTGCACCTCATCCAAGGCAGAGTCGAGGGATAACACATGTTTCACACATCCTTGTGTGCCCAACATTGTCTTGATAGGGTCTCTTTCATCCGTATACAGCTCGAAAAGGCTTCTATGGGTCATGTTTTCCATACAGGCTCCATTTTAGTCTGATGCGATCTTCAGCAGATGCCTGGGAAGGACTACTCAATGTCTTTACATGCTCGTGATGGGCTGGGTGATCCTTGCATGCCTGGCATTGTCTCGACGAGCTGTTTATTGTCCGTATATGGTCCAAAATGGCTTCCAGAGTTAACATGTGTTTCACACATGCTGTGTTAGCCCGAAATGAGTTTGCACATGTTTGGGAAGGGCCATTCATGCTCTTTACAACTGTCTTAAATGCTTCTGCTCAGAATCATTGTGACATGGCCTGTATGGTTCATACCTGTTCCCAAAGTGCTCCCTTTGATCCTCAAGTACCCAGCATTGTCTCGACGGGGTTTATATCATCTGTACATGGCCGAAAAGGTTTCTCTGGGAAACATGTGTTCCATGCAGGCTCTATTTCAATCCAATGTGATCTTTATATGCTTGGGAAGGACTAATCAATGTCTTTACATGCTCGTGATGGACTGAGTGATCCTTGCATGCTGAGGATCATTCTACCATGGCCTACACAGACCGTACATGTTCCTTGCAATCCTTGCATGCCGGGCATTGTCTTGGCAAGGTCTCTATTGTCTACAAAATAGCTTCTGAGGATAACATGTGTTTCACACACACTTGGTGTCAGTCCAAAGTGAGTTTGCACATGCCTGGGAAGGGCCACTCATGCTCTCTACACTCCTCTTTACATACTCTTGCTCAGAATCATTGCGACATGGCGTGTATGGTCCGTACATGATCCTAATTGCTCCCTGTGATCCTTGTGTCCCTTGTATTGTCTTGACGGGGTCTCTTTTATCTGTACATGGCCCAAAAAGGCTTCTATGGGCAGCATGTGTTCCACGCAGGCTCCATTTCAATCCGATGTGATCTTCACATGCATGGGAAGGGCAACTTATGCCCTTTACAAGCTCATGATGGGCTGGGTGATCCTTGCATGCTTAGGATGATTGCAGCATGGCCTGCATGGCCCGTACATGTTCCAAAAGCATTGCTTACAATCCTTGCACACCCAGCATTGTCTCAGCGAGGTTTGTATTGTCTGTATATGAACCAAAATAGCTTCTAAAGCTAACACATGTTTCACATACGCTCGGTGTCAACCCGAATTAAGTTTGTGCATGCCTGGGAAGGGCCACTCATGCTCTTTACACTCCTCTTTACATACTCCTATTTAGAATCATTGCAACATGGCATGCATGGTCTGTTTCTAATCCCAAAGTGCTCCCTATCATCCTCGCATGCTTGGCATTGTCTTGACAGGGTCTCTTTCATCTGTATATGGCCCGGTAACATGTGTTCCACGCAAGGATAATTTCCGTCTAATGTGATATTGTCACGTGCATCTCGCACTTGGATGCCACATTGACATATCTAAACAAGAAGGTGCAGGACTTGGAGTGGAAACTGGTCCCATGTGATTCACATGATGTGAGCCCAGTCCGAGACAAGTCAGCCAGGGTTCCACTCTACACGTCCGAGGTCAAGTGTGCATTGTCCTGCACATGAAGTAGTGCTAGTCCGTACTGTGAGTCTCCCTTTAGGAGGATGTTAGATGATCTGTGTATCTGGTTTGCGACTGGGTGCCGGACGACTGTAGATGCATTTAGGTTGCATATAGAAGAGGGGGAAGCCCTTTTGGCTCCCCCAGAAAAGGAGGGAAAACTCCTTGTACTTTGCATGGGGTGGGTCTCTTAGGCCATCCCAAAGAGGGCCAAGAGACCCAAGTTTGGGCCAGCATGCTGTCAGCCAACCCCAGGGTAGCCTGGACAACAAGGCGGCCAGCCTTAGGGCTTGGCCAGCCTGTCGGCCGGTGTTGCAGGTCTGGGCAGCTCAGTCGGCCAGCCTCAAGGCTTGTCCAGACTGTTAAATCAGGTCGTGAGAATATTCAAAAATCCTACTCATGTTGTGCGGGCTGACCAGAGCTAGAAGGGGTATATAAACCCAACGCTGGAATTCAGTAGATCATCTCATTATTTAAGAAGGGTTGCCGCGTTCCAAGGGCCAAGCCAGCCAAGGGGAGTGCTCCAACCAAGGTGAACATTGCAGGTCAAGATTCAGTCTTTATTTTCAGATTTACATCATTCTAATAAAGCAAATATGCCATTCGTGGTGGGGGCCCTACAAGAATGATGATCCCTTTTCACCGCCGCTGAATCTGCACCAAGGAGATAATGTTCCCATGCACGATAGGCATGAACAATAGCCAAAAATTCCTTGTCATATACTGGATATCTTACTTGAATTGCAGAGTGCTTATGACTGTCAAATGCAATAGCACGTCCTTGTTGCATCAAGACAGCACCAATGGCAATATCAGAAGCATCCATATAAACATCAAAGGGGAGAGTAGGGTCAGCAATAGCCATGACAGGAGTTGTGGTCAAAGCTGTCTTTAAACTTTCAAAAGCTTGAGTTACGGCTTCAGTCCACTTGAATGCAGGAGCGGACTTTAAAAGTTATGTGAGAGGAGCAACTATTTCTGAAAATCGATGAACTTTTGTGTGATAGAAGTTGGCAAGTCCCAAGAAAGAACAAACATCATGGATGTTTGTGGGAGTTGGCCAATTGACAATAACCTATATTTTCTTCGGATCCACAGAAATACCGTCTGCTGAAACATGTCCGAGGTACTCCAAGGATGTCTTGAAGAATTCACTTTTTCCTAGATTAATGTAAAGAGCATTGTCACGAAGCACCCGGAGAACGATCTTAAGATGTGCCTTGTGTTCTTCCATATTACGACTAAACACCAGAATGTCATCAAGATAGATAATGACGAACTTGTCCAGAAAAAGACGAAAAGACTTATCCTTCTTTTTCACCAAAAGTACTGGAGCTCCAAAAGAACTTTTGCTTGGTCGAATATGTCCTTTCTCCAAAAGTTCAGTAAGTTGTCATTGTATCTTCTAAGCTTCCGTAAAAGAAACTCGATATGGAGCACAATTAGGGGAAGCACTGCCAAGAAGGAGATCAATAGCATGGTCGATTGGTCGCCGAGGTGGGAGAGCCGCGGGAAGCTTTTGAGGAAAAAGATCCAAGTATGGAGCAAAGAAAGGTTGCTTGAGGTACATCATCTTCATATCCATGTCCTCGGGAGAATCTTTGGTTAAATAGACCATTATAAGTGCTGAGGAACAACCACTCTTACGGACCCACCATTTTGCTTGAAGAGCTGAAAGGGTTGGTGTAGGGGATTGGTCTCTGATGCCTTAGAGTGCCACAAGCTTATCATTTTGAGCAAACTGTATAGAATTGTTTCGGAAACTGATGAGGGGATCATATTGGTACAACCATTCTTGACCAAAAATCATATCATAATGTGGCAAAGACTTGACTTGGAAATCCAATTTGTCACGATAGTGCTGAATTCGAAAGGAGAGGTGTTTGCAATGGTGTTACACAAGGATGTGGAACCATCGGCAAGCTCTACTTCATAAATAACAGCACTTTGAGAAGTCCGAATCTTTAATCTCTGGGTCAAGGTGGTTCCCACAAAGTTATGAGAACACCCACTATCTATGAGCACATGAATGGGATGATTGAAAATAGAACCTTGAAGAACCAAAACCTGAGTAGACTGCTAGGGTAACGGTGAAGAGGCAGATTAAGCTGTGGCAGTAGCGGTGATCACCAAAGCATGTGCAATAGCATGGTGATTAACCGCACGCTTTCCTTTGTCAACAACTGGGGGTTTCTCCTCGGAAGTGGAGGGTTCAGCATTAGAATTCTGTCGATGGGTTGGTCTTTTGGGGCCCTCAAACTGACGATGAGGTCCATTGCGAATTGTGCACAATCCTATCTTTTGTTGATCCCGTACAAAAGAAACAGTGAAAGGACGATGATTGCGAGATCGGGTCGACAAGGTTGTTGAGAATTATTCCATTGGTGATTAGGCCGGGAGGTAGAACCAAAAGTTTCTCTTCGACTATCTCAGTTCATACGAGAGCCATTGGCTTTCTGAAAGGCATTAGCTCGACCAGAAGAGGCCGAATTTCGAGAATTAATGTCTGCAACACGCTGGGCGTAACGTATGGCATCGGCAAGATCGGCAGGGTTATATTTCTGAACATTGGCACGTAGTGTGGGGTTAAGACCTTCAACGAAGGCATGGAGTTCGTCCGCTAGGGACAAGGAGTCAATCTCTAGTATCAAGTTGGTGAACCGAGAGATATAGAAGGCCAAGGAACCATTTTGGTCCAAATGGCGTAAGCGAGTACGGGCTTGGAAATCTACATCGGCAGGTATGAACTACTTACGGAGGACCCGCTCGAATTTTTCCGACGTTGTAACCGATTTTCCGGCATGCTGTCGTCGTTGCCACCACAATAAAGCAGTGTCTTTGAGGAGGGATACCGCAAAAATCACCTTTTTGGAATCAAAAAGTATCATGGTTTCAAAGTATAACCGCAGTTTGTAGAGCCATTGGTCTAAGATGCGCTTATTGCGCTGACCACCATAAGATTCAGGGGGTTTAATTTCCAATTTCTTTGTTTTACTGGCTTGTAAAAAAGGATACAAAGTTTTAAGGTCGTCACCTTTTACCTCGGAAGGAATGACGCCTTCGTCTGCTGGTACTATTGCTGAAACATCTACTGCTGGTATTGAACTTGTGTGGGAGTGGCGGTCCGTGTGGAGCTGCTGGATTTCTGAAGCCAAGGATGCCATGGACTCCTGGAGTTACTGTTGGAACTGCTGCTAAAGTTGCTGCAAAGCTTGCTGCCATTCTAGATGAGCTGGTGTGTCAACAGGTTCAGCCATGAGAGAAGCTGCTGATGTAGATGCTGCAAGGTGACAAGGCTCTGGGGGTTTCTGCTGCTGATGACACCGTTGGGCTCTAGTTAGAACCATCGACTGGAGGGTGCGGCATCTGTAAATCCAGTGAGGAGAGGCTATGTGCTAGTGAAGCGGCTATGGACCATCCAGTATAATGAGGGCAATCCTCTAGGACTGGGCTTGCACGAGTCTGCTACTAGAGAAGAAGGTATAGGGGTAGGGGCAACTGCTGGTGTCAAAGGTGTATAATCTGGTGTAGAAGGACGCACCGTGAACGAAGATGGATAAAATGTTCTCAGAATAGGTGCAATATTCATGAAAAATGATGTTGCACTCGGGAAGGATAGCACCCAGATAAGGATGACGCCTAAGTATAAAACAGTAATGATCCAGATCCTGTGCGGAAGTACAAACACGGATAACCCACACATCGAACTCTCGGAGGTGAGAAGTCAATGTGGCTATCTGAACATGGTAATGAGTGGGCTGTAAAGAGGGGGGACACACTCACTAGAACAGGGACAGAGACCGATGAAGAAACACGGGTAGGAGAGGGCACTATGGACTGTGAGGGTGTATCCTGTAAATAACTAAATTCATAGGTTTCCTCTGCCATAAGCCGCCGGAGAAGAGGGTAATGTGAGTCCACGTGATCTGGGAGGTGCTCTTAAACCCGTAAAAAGTGATATTGGCCCCTAATGAGTGGAGAGCACGCAAAAGAATGAAGTGACGGGTTTCCGATATTCTAATGTGCCACATTATGTGAGATTTTAATGCCCAAGAAAATGGAAAAGTCACACCTAGAAAATATTGCCATAAATGATGATGTTGCTGTAGGAGAAGCACCAAGGAGAAGGTGGCCGTCAATCATACGAGAATCTTCAAAGGGAAGCGGCTGGTCCAAGCAAAGAGAATGGACAGCAAGAAGCACACGGCGAAGAGCTGAAGCAGGCTAGAGCCGTGAAGGAGGAGGCAGCAGCAAGCTGGCGCACCCAGAAAGAGGCACGAACTGGCACGAACAGGTGGCGTTGGGTAGTTGTAGCTCACGTATAGGTTTTTTTTTTTTTTTGTATGCGTGGCAATTTACACTTTAGACCCGTAATGTTTTTTTTGGTTGTGTTGTGTCTGTTTTTTTTCTTAAAAAAACATCTATTCGTCGTTAAGGGGTAGGAGGGGTGCCTTTCCATGAATGGGGTACCGGATGAAGAGGTAAGCTCCCTTATTGATAGGTTGCATGCTGTCTTGCCTCTATTCAAGAGTTTTCTGCATATGGTTGGCCCGACATTAATCAACAAAAATTAGAAGTTGGAGGCTGAATTTGATGGAGCATTCTCTCCTACTCTTCCATTCAATACTTGCTAAACCCAATTTTAGGATTTGGGTTGACTGATTTTAGGGTTAGGGTTAGGACTGATTTTAGGGTTAGGGTTTGGGCATGTCACAAGGCGGAAAAAAGTTTGCTCTGATACCACTATAAAGCTTTTATAGCTTAATTAACATTAAAGACTTGATTAATGAACATAAGACAAATGCTGCACGAAAAGACTGAATGATTGCATTGAGATAGAGGCCTTTCTTAAATAGAGGCCGAAAAGGTACAATTGAAGAGGCACATCCCTGTGAAGGGGTGTGGCTCTTGAATCAATAGTTATGACCATAGGACTTAGGGGTGGGTCTTTAATGAGTAGGCATCTCCTTTGATAGTGACCCGTGTGCAAGGGTGTGACCCTTCATAGGTGTCTTTACAGTTAATGAGTGATTAAGGAGTAACTAGGGAGAGAGAGAGAGTTAGTCACAATCGTGACAACGAGCCAAGAGCATCACTAGCAAAAGGGGATTAAGCAGGACCAAAAAGCAACTCTAGGGCCAAAAAGCAAGGCCCTAAAGCTAGAAAAGCAAAGCACAAAGCATTTGGAAAAAAGCTAGCCTTATTTGAATAAGTATTTTATTGTAAAAAGTGAAAAAGAGGAAAACAAAGAAAAAGGAAAAACAAAAGCAAAGTAAAAAAAGTTGAAAACAAAAGCATGGCTAGCTTTTGGAAAAAAAGCAAGACCCCCCTCAAGTATAAAAATAGCATGAATCTCTCTTCATGATCATCAACCAAGTGTGAGTTTTCATCGCCGGCTGTCCCTACTGATCTACGTCATACGATTGCTCCCCCTGCTGATCTGCGTCGTATAACTTGCTGTTGTTGCTACCGTACTGCTGATCTATGCCGCCTGATCTGCTGATGCAGTCTGCGCCATACGGAACTGTGCGCCGCCTGCCGTACAGCTACTACCGTCGACTGTCTACGCCTTGCAGCTACCATGCTGGCGCCTACTGATTGTGCCATAAGAAATTGCTATTGTTCTGCTGAACTGCACCCGCTATCATGCTGCCATGTCGACCTAATCTGGTCCATACGCCTCTGTACGACCTTTGTGGGCCGTTTTTATTCCGGATTGGGCAACTAAACTACTGCTGAACATCATAAGCTTCATCATATACACTTATCACTTGTTTACCTCGTTGACAAGCTTGGGGTACGTTGGATTTGGTACTAGCCCGGTGAGAGATCTTGTGGGCCATCCCCGTGGTGTGCTCGGGAATAGGATCTCATACCTCGACATCGACTTCGACATTGGTTTCTACATCGGCATATTTGTTTGCTTTTGTATTCATTGATGTATTGATCCTAGCTTGCGAGCCCCTGTATTATCCCTGAAGAAATTCAGGAAAGGGAGCCCCGCTTAGTGTGTGTGTCCTATGCAAAGTTCTCTAAACCCTATTCTCTCCCTCACTCTATCTTCTCTCTCTATTTTTTCTATCTCTTGGATACATGGTGGAATTTGTCATAGCACGCCCCGCTGGGTTTACACTGATATCAACAAGATTTCTCTCAAGAAATCTTTCTTGGGGTGACAGCAAAATGTCGAGGGTAGAGGACAACCAAGAGCCTAATGAAAGGAACAATTATGAGGCCGCTCCAGGATTTCAAGATGGGAACCAGAGTCGTCGATCCATTACTCATGAGACCGCGGCTATGTCGTCAGAAGAGTACAATGATTTTCAACAATTCAGGCGTTTGCTCAAGGTTAAAGAATTCCTTGCTTGGAGAGCCAAAAGGGATCAAGACAAAAGAAGGGGTCAAATGTGTGAAGACTTCATCAAGGATAGAGCCACCAAAACCGAAGGAGTCACGAAAGCCTTTCTTCATGCCAAAGGAATCACTGTTGCGGAAGGAACTAGAGCCACCAGTTCTGTTTCCCACGGAGGAGGCGATTATTCCTAGGCCTACTCTCTCGGATGGAACCTCTTCGAGATGAGCAAGAGAAAGGAAGGCGAAGGAGCCTACAACAACCGGCAAAGTGGACTTCAAGCCAAGAGAGAAGAGTGTCAAGTTCGATGCTTTCTATGGTAAGCGTTATACTCAAAAAGCTTTATTAGATGTCGCTTTTGGAGGAGAGGACTTCTCCAAAAAGTCCAAGCTTCGCATGGTTCACATGCACTTGAAGACTACCGCCTTGAATTGGTGCCTAAAGGTGGTCCAAGAAGAAACTGAGCCAAAGACATGGATCGACTTCAAGGTTATGTTTAACAAGAAGTTTCTACCCACAACCTTTGAAGCGAAGAGTGGGATGAGGTGCAGCAGAAAGTCGGTGAGAATGTGGCAACTTATCTTAACAACTTTTCAACTGTTTCATTGAAGTTTACTCCTTATAATCATATTCCACCACTAACGGAAATGTGAAAGTTTGTGAATGGACTTCAACCTAAGCTTATGCAAGCAATGTATATGGCTGGTCCAAAATCTTTGGAGGAAGCCCAAGACAAAGCTTTGCAAGCCAAGGCTTTGCACATGCCTTGGATGGTGGGCAAGACGAAGAATAACAACCGGGATCCACCTCAAAAGAAGAAGTTTAAAGCCAGATCCCAATCAAGAACCAAGCCTCAACAGAAGAAGGATAGAAGTGGAGACAAACCTCCACTCTTTCAAAGGAAATTGTCCCACAAGCAACTTGAGGAATATGTCAAGGAAGGGATGTTTTTTCAATGTGGAAAGAAGGGACATAGCTGTAAAACGTCCCGACAAGCCAAAGCAAGAAGCCAAACCTCAAACCAAGGCATTACCAAAGGAACTTTCAACATCACGATGATACTCAGCCAAAAAGAAGGCAACTTTTCAAGGTTTGGGACAAAGTAATGCTTATTCATTTTGATAGCGGTGCTACTTCACTATATTCATCCCCAAGTGGTGGAATCTTTGAACCTCCCTCCGGAGAGGTTTGGAGCTCCTATTTCTGCAGATGCTGCTTTCGAGGAAATGTTAGTGGAAGTGACTCCTAGCTTGGGAAAGCTTCGTTTACAGATTGAGAATTATGTTCTTGGTAAAGTTGGACATTGTGATGTAATTTTGGATATGCCTTAGCATAAGAAGATTGATCCAACCATTGAGTGGGTTGGAAACAAGATTAGATTTCCTTTTAAAGGCAAAAATGTAACTTTTGATATAGGAGTTCAAGGGAATTCCATTCCTCTCATTAGTCATGTACAAGCTCCTAAAGCTCCTTGTACTTAACTTATGTCGGAATTCTAAGGAATCCGAGAGTGAGGAATCACTCCCAACGCTTGATGATGAAAGGAAAGATTTCCTTAAGAAGTATGAAGATTGTTTTGCAGATTCTCTACCAAGAGAGTTACCTCCGGAGAGATTAGAAGATCATCGCATTGACATCGTGCGATGACATCATCGCATTGACATCATTGACATCATTCTCTACCAAGAGAGTTACCTCCAGAGAGATTAGAAGATCATCGCATTGACATCATGCCAGGAAGTTCACCTCCTACCTGACCTCCTTATTATGAAGCAAGTGAATGAGTTATTGGAGAAAAGTTTGATTAGACCTAGTTCATCACCCTTTTGTTCTCCAGTTTTATTGGTTCAAAAAAAGGATGGTTCTTGGCGTATGTGCATTGATTACAAGGCTCTTAACAAGATCACTGTGAAGAACAAGTTTCCTACTCCTAGGATTGATGACATCCTAGACAGATTGGATGGAGCCACCATCTTTAGCAGGATTGACTTGAAGAGTGGCTACCATCAAGTCAGGATTGCTCCAAAGGACATTCACAAGACCGCATTCAGGACAACATTTGAACTTTATGAGTATTTGGTGATGCCTGTTGGTCTTACCAATGCCCCAGCTACCTTCAACCAAATGATGGAAAGAATCTTTCGACCACATAGGAAGTTTGTTGCCACTTTCTTTGATGATTTTATTGTGCATTCTAAAAATGAGGAAGAGCATCGAAAGCACTTGGATATTGTGTTTTAGGAACTGCTCAAGCACAAGTTGTATGTGAATGACAAGAAGAGTGAGCTCTTTTTGTCAAAAATTCACTACTTGGGCTGCATAGTGTCCAAGGGGTCTAGATGGATCCAGACAAAGTTAAGGCTATTATGGAATGGCCAGAGTTGACTAGTGTGCATGCAGTTCAAAGTTTCCTTGGCTTATGCTCTTATTACAGGAAGTTCATCAAGTGGTTTGCAACAGTGGCTAGTCCATTGCATGATTTGACAAAGAAAGCTGTGGGATTTCCGTGGACCAAAGCTGAAAGAGAATCCTTTGGAGCATTGAAATTTTACGCTAGCAGAGGACCGGTGTTGATTATTCCAGATTTGTCAACGCCTTTTGTGGTTGAATGTGATGCCTCAGGAGATTGCATTGGAGCAAACTTAAACCATGAGGGCCATGCTGTGGCCTATGAAAGTTGAAGACTTCAAGGAGCCAAAACGACCGCACCCACGTATGAGAGAGTTGATGGCTATCATTCATGCATTGAAGATTTGGAAGCATTACCTTATGGGTGTTGAGTTTGTTATCAAGACCGATCATCAAGTCTTAGATACTTCATGTCTCAACCTAAGATATCAGAAAAGCATATGAGTTGGGCTAATTATTTGGCCCAATTTCATTTCCAAATTATGCATTCTCATGGAAGAGACAACAAGGTAGCGAATGCATTATCTCAGAGACCCGCCATGTGGTTTCTATGGGTTATCATATGGACTTTACTTTGATGAAAGATCTTTATGCTACCGATGAGGATTTCAAGGATATTTGGAACAGATTGGAGAATGGAGATCTAGTGACCTCCTATGTCATCAAGGAGGGTTTCCTTATGATGCAAAGTGAGAAAGGATTTGCGAAATGGATGCTAGAGGAGTACTTCAAGGACCATCCAGAGATACTTCAAGCTGATGAGGAAACGGTTGGTCCATATGTATTTGAAGTACAGACATAGACGTCCCGAGAACAAGACAGATTCAAGAGAGAGGGATTGTACCTCTAGCCCTCTTCATTGTATATTGGAATGTAATTGATCATTATTTTTCTTATGTAATGGTTAATTGAACATGCTCTAGTTTGGGTTGGTTGTATACAAGATGACCCAAGAAGGAAGATTTGTATTTGGATGGTAGTGATGCTAGATGACCCATTGGGCGGCTTTCGTGCCATATGCCTTGGATTTCACAATCGGGCGGTTATAGTGACCAAATGGCCTAGATGACTGTTTTGGATTTGATAGTCGGGCAGTCAGTGCACAGTTGTTGTAGTGTGACATTTTCTTACTAGTTTATGTTGATTTGGGTGGAAAGATCTTCGAGACGTGTGGTGTTGTCGGAAACGGCAAGATGAAATGTTTCCCCTATTAGTTGAAACGTTTCAAGCAACCGTTTCAGGGTAACCGAAACACGTTTCAGTCCCCTACCTAATCTGAAATGCGTTTCGGCCCTCAAAAACTCGGGCCGATTCTCGTTATTATGATGGGGAAAGGGACCATAACGTTTGTTCATGGAAAAGCACCAATTTTGATCAAAAAGCAGAGAAAAGTAAAAAGTCAAACTAAGTTGACCGCGAGCCAAGAGCATCACTGGCAAGAGGAAATTGAGCAAGACCAAAAAACAAAAGCTGCTTTTTCAAAACGCAACTCTAGGGCCAAAAAGCAAGGCCCTAAAGTTGGAAAAGCAAAGCACAAAGGAGTTGAAAAAAAATAAGTATTTCATTGTAATAAGTGAAAAAGACAAAAACAAAGCAAAAAGATAAACAAAAGCAAAATAAAAAAACAAAAGCATGGCTAGCTTTTGGGTAAAATCAGGACCCCCTCAAGTATAAAAATAGCATGAACCTCTCTCTTCACGATCATCAACCAACTGTGAGTTTTCATTGCTGGCTACCCTTGCTAATCTACGCCGTACGACTGCTCCCCTACTGATCTGCGCCGTACGACAAGCTCCTGCTACCGTACTACTATCTACGTTGCCTGATATGTTGCTGTTGTCTACGCCGTACGGAACTGTGCACCGCCTACCGTTCAGCTGCTGCCGCCAACAGAATTGTTGACATTCAACTGTTGTTGCCACCTACTGGCTATGCCGTACAATTGCTGTATTGGCGCCGGCTGATTGTGTCGTAAGGACTGCTGTTGTTCTGCTGAACTGCACCGGATGCCACGCTACCACATCAACCTAATCTAGTCCGTACGCCTCTGTACGACATTTATGGGTTGTTTTTACTCCAGATTGGGCAACTAAACTACTACTGAACATCATAAGCTTCATCATATACACTTATCACTTGTGTACCTCGTTGACAAGCTTGGGGTACGTTGGATTTGGTACTAGCCCAGTGAGAGATCTTGTGGGTCATCCCTGTGGTGTGCTTGGCAAGAGGATCTCATGCCTTGACATCGACTTCAACATTGGTTTCTAAAGCTGAAAATGGTAACCTTGCATTGAGAGATGCCCTCTACAAGGCGCAATCGGGACAATTCCAAGACGAAGGTTGTAACTTGCGAGCTATAATGGATGCATATTTTGACATAGCGAGCTATAATGAATGGAGTAAGAAAGCCCTTATAAGGTTAAAGCTCATGGAATGCCACAATTACAAGTGGAAGAGCTATTTTGATACTAGATCAAAATGTATTAACTTGGAATGACATGAAGAATCACATCTATTAAAGATACCGTCCTCCTGGGTTTCAAGAAACCAAGATAAATAAGTTCATGGAATTAACACAACAAGATAAGATGCTAGAAGGCATCTGCAGGACTCTTACGATTTGCCCTAGCAATGAACGAAGTTACACTTCTTAACTCGTTCATATGAAATCTTAACCCACCCTTGGATAGCTTGGTGAAGAATGCAAAGCCAAAGTCCATATTTGAGACAGTTGTTATGATGGAAGAATTTGCCAAGGTTTTTCCTAAAGGAGGGGGGTTGAAGGATAGGAGGCCACCCATCCTTGGAAGAAAAAATCAAACTTTGATATAGGACATGATATATTTCCCTAACCCAAAGAGAAATCGCAGTCAGCACCAAGAGCAAGGAGATGTGAGAGAGGTGGCCAAACCAAGTGGAAAACTTCTCTCAACAAAGCCTATCTAAAGAGAGACCTTCTTTCAAGCACCTTACATGGGAGATCAACGCCAACAGATTTGAGAAAATAGGTGTTGTAGATGCTGATAGCCAAGACATTAGCTTAAGGATTGCCTATTATCTACCAAGCCTACCGTTTTAGTTCAAAGTAATCAATTGCCTCCATATTGGGGAAACCCAAGAGGCAAAGCTCCAACCTAGTTTGTTGTGTCTAAAGCTGTCACAATCTCTAAAGAAGGGGATCAAGACAGAGGTCATATTCATGCAATAGTTGTGCATTAGGAGCCTAATCGTCACTTCTTGGTGATTCAAGCTCTAGCAAGGTATCACGCTTAGAATTTTAAGCTTTTAATTGATTCTGGAAGTAAACATTCATTCTTATCACCTGGATGCTTGCGAAATTTAGTCCTAGAACAAAGCCTTCTTTTCACCTGCCGCGATAGAATTTTAGTTCAAGGTATTACATAATGGAATACTAGGCATGGATTGGCTCATCCAGACCCAGGCCAACATTCATTGCCATAAGAGGACTATCTCCTTTCTTGACCTTAGTGGTACTTGAGTATAGGGGAATAAAGAGAGGGGTTACCCCCAGTTACACTTAGTCAAGGCGAGTAAATTATTAAAGGGGTTGAGGAAGAAGCAAGCAATTCATGTAATTAAGCTGAACCCGGTGGATAATGAATCTAACAATAAGGAACCAAAGTGGCTAAGTGAGTATGTAGACATCTTTCCTGAGGAGCTAACGAAGATGCCACCTATCCCGTGATGTGGATCATGAGATTAAGCTAGTACCAGGAGCCCAACCCATAGCCAAAAGAGCCTACAAGATGATAGTGCCCAAAGCTATAAAGCTTAAGGAATAGTTAAGATAGCTCTTGGAGTAAAGGTTTGTGCAACCAAGTGTTTTGCCATGGGGAGCTCCAGTTCTCTTCCAAAATAAGGAGGACATGACATTTAGATTATGCATCAATTATAGAGAACTAAACCAATTAACCATCAAGAATAAGTATCCCATCCCGTATCAAATCAAAATAAAGATATTCTGAAGACACCGTTTAATATTCGCTATGGGCACTATAAATTTAGACTAATGCCCCAACCACCTTCAATAGGTTGATGCAAGAGATTTTCAGACCCAGCTTCAGAAATCCATAGCAATTTGTCCAATAAACTCTGCAACCGCACTCTAAGAACATAACATGATGTAGTCAAACTTTCATATGCCACAAGCATGTCCTACTAAATCAATACCTACAATTACACCACCCCATTAAAAAATTGTCACGTGCAAGCAAGCAACATAAAAAATTCAAGCAAGAAAAAACATTTCGTAAAACTGGCTGTGGCATTGATAAGTACACCCAATCACAAAGCTGCCCTAACAAGATATGCTATGAGAAAACCCACATGCATAGAGGCAAAGAGAGGAGAAAAAAGAATCAAAAAGGTCAAAACAGCACCACCACCAATAATATGAGCAACAATGTCATGTCCAAGCCACACAAGAAGCATGATAGTCCTCACCAATATACCAGAACAAGGACGTGACTACTCACCACCACACAACTGCCACAATAGCCATCATGTTGCTCTACCACTTGCACGTCAACAAGGTGAGCAGCAAGGGAGGGGCGACAACCATGGATTGAAGGAGGGGTGGGGTCAGGCAGAGTTTCCAAGTAGTGGTCGGTTCCAAGCCGGCCGCTTATCGGACAAAATGGCCTCCCCCTCACCCATAGCAAGACCACCCAATAAGAATGAAGTGCGCAAAGTTCCGTAGTTTCCATACATGGGACTGGTTCCTGAGCCGATCCCATGATGGACGGGGTGGAACTACACATGAGAGCGTACGACATGCATACAGGCAGGGGATACGCCAATGCACCGCAAAGGTTCCCCACAGGAGCGTGCAAGTGCGCTGCCTGACGCCGTCAGACTTATTTATTGTGAAAGAGTGTGAGTGCTTCCCATGGGGGGCGATACAATACGGCCCCTCCTCGTATGCAGTTTTCGGCCTACACGTGGTGAAGGTGCATGTGGATGGGTGGAGTGCTGAGATGAAGGAGGCCCGCTGCCCTCCTTTCGTTTCACGATTGCCTAACCCTAATCCCTCTGCTACTACTCACAAAAAGTACCTTGCATGGTGCGAGAGGATACAGGCATGATGGCGGTTGTTGCAGGTAGTGCGGCGGCAAGCACGTCATGCGGCTTTTTGCTTGCCCAGGACCGTCGTAGGAGTAGGCTGGTCGGGTTTCCAACCAGGCTGCCAGCCACTGAAGTAGCTCGCGATCTCCTGAACGACTCGGCGGCTCGCGAGCTTATGATGCTGATGATGATGATGATGATGCTGCTGCTGCTGCTGCTGGCGCGAGCTGTTGCACGCAGGTGCGCCCACTTGCTGCTTTGGGGGCTGGGAGGGCGCCATGCAGAAGAGCGCGATGAACAGGAGGAAAAATAAAGTCAAAAATGAAGAGCGCGATGAACAGGAGGCAAAGGTTTATGGGCAAGAATGTGTGTTACCTATTCTACTAAAAGTGCTCACTCCAACCTATTAATTAATTTTTTTCCGAGGTACATATTCACTCAAACCTAAACCTTAGACTTTATAAGGTTACAAACTTTTTAAAGTCTATGGTTATAAAATTTAGCCAAAGCTTTAATTAATACATACCCTATACCTTAGGGTGTCCCTCTCTCCCTACCTCTCCCCTCGAAGTGAAAAAGAATGTGCCTTCTTGCCTTTTTAAAGAAAATCGTGAGCCCAAAAAATAAAGATTATGGAGGACATCATGAGCCCAAAAAAAGAAACATTATGGAGGACATCAACCTTTAAAAATAGAACGTAATGGAGGCTAACATAGATAGAAAGAAAGCATGTGGACCCAAAAAAAGAAACATTGTGGAAGACATCAACCTTTAAAAATAGAACGTAATGGAGGCTAACATAGATAGAAAGAAAGCATGTGGACCCAACACCATTTCCATTTTTGACCTTACAAAAAACCTTAATAAACATAACAAAATTTTGGTGCGTTAAACCCAAGGTTTGTACACACCAACTAATGAATTAATCACCAAAAAAACATTTTGGGTGCATATAGTCCACTAACTGCTCATAAGATGCATTTTATGGGCAGTCTTTGATAAGTCTGGGCCTCCTTCCCCGTTGGATAGACTTTGGGGTTCCTTTTCATATAAATTTTTTGATGATGAAGGTGGCTTGGATCCAGCGGCTTAGGAAGTATGAGAGGGATTTATTAAGGTAGTGCTTCGCAATCATGGATCTGGTGGGGAGAGAAAGGGGGGCCTAATGCCATGTGTCCAATTTACTTAAGACTGCTAGGCATCCCGATCAGGTTCGAAGTCACAACAAAACAAAGATGGGATGTTGAGCCAATTCTTACTTTTGGTAGAATAGGAAAGCGATAAAATTTGCTTTTCTCAGCTCCTGTCTTGGTGGAATTAGGAAAAACCATTAGCATCGTTGCATTTGCAATCTGTTAATTCGGTTAAAACACATCCATCGACTTTGATTGAGTTTGCATGCTTAACGAGGGAATTAGCCCAAGATTAAGCCTCACATGCATGCATGAGTTCTTTGGTTTTTTTTATTGCTCTTAATAAAAAATCAATCAAGTGAATTAACTTGAAGAAATTTAGATTTAATTTAGCTAACATTAGGTGCATTTGCATTTGAGACACTTTTTCAGTAAATGCACTTAAATAACAATGGTAGAATTAAAAGCAAACATTTTAGGAATTTTGACCAATTGGGATAATTGTGCATACTTTTCTGGGGTGACTCCAAAGGTTGAGTAGTTGGCATTTCTCAAGTCATGGGAAAAAACTATTACATCACGGGTTGTGGGATTGCCCCAAAAAATTTCTCAAGTCTAAAATGGGACAAGGGAGTGAGCCCGTGAATCGCCACTTCATCATTTCTCAAATGGGCTACACTTTTATTTTTAAAGGGCACCTCAACACAATGTGTAAGTACCAAATGAAGGGAGGTTTACCTCCAAAAGGTTTGAAGAGCAACGACATGGATCACACTTCTTCGTCATTACCAAACATTTTTGCCATGAGATCATCTTTTGAATCAACTTCAAACTTATCATGTTCTTGAATTGGTTTGGGTACATTCAATTCCCTTCCCTTAACCAATTCGTCATGTAGACATAGAGTATTTGTGGCTCTGCTTACCTTAAGCTTTGCTTCATACTTGCATTGACATTCCTCAACTAAGGCTTTGGCAGTTTCCAGTTTTTGGATCTCCTCGGCATTAGGATATTCTTCTCAACTCTTCCAGGGGTTCATGGGCTTTTCCTGAGTAGGTTCCTCTGTTTGAGCTTTTAGCTCTAGCAACAAGTCATCGTCTTCACTTAACTACACGAAACTTGTTTCTATGGTTCCTTCAACTAAGCCATCTTGTATTGTGATTGTCACCTTTCCAAATCTTTTTAACCCTCCTTCTTCTTCCATAATTGGAAGTCAAAGCTGGTTCCTTATCCTTCCCTTTGTCTAATTATGTAGCTTGTGCATGGGTCACAACATTCACTAGAAGGACATTTCCCGATTACACACTTATCATGCAAAGAACTATAGTGGTATTTTCTGAAATGGAAGTGTTAAACCCATTTTGGGTTAATGTAGATGCTCCTTCACAATTATGAGAACATTAATAAGTGTCATGTAACGACACTCTAAATGTTATACATTATTAGAAAAGCTGGCCATGTCCAAGCTTCTTAGTTAATTTCAGTTTTGGGCACCCAAAATGTGAATAAGGGCCAGTTGTATATAACTCAATTTCTCATAATCGAAAGACCTAATCCCCCTTTGTGCTAATTGAAGCTCTTGTCTCTTGTCTCTTAAGAGAGTGTGAAAGAGAGTGAGAGACTTTGCTATGTGCATGTGCCTCTTCCTTGCCTTGTGGTGTGAGAGAGAGTGAGACAGGATTACCTTGAGTGGCAGTGTGAGTAGTAGACTACGCGATGACAGCATGCAAGGGAGACTTGGAGGAGTGGAGCTTCCATGAAGAAAGCTTAGAGAGCCTCAAGGGACGCAAGATTGAAACCTAGTAAGTACCCAATGACATTCGTATCTTGTTGCACTGTTGTAGGCAAATGCAGTAGAGTTCTTTGGAGGGTCGCGGACGAGCCATAACATTTTTGGTGCCGTTTGTTGAGATATCGAGCTCATCTAGTGAGGCGGTGGACACTAATGACCTGCCTGGGGGATAGGCCCCACACTTACACCACTGGCATGGTTGGTGAGATCATGGGTGATAAGCGGCCATTGGGATGACAGGCTGTGTGACAGCCATTCTAGAGATTGCCATAGTTATAGCGCCAGCTCATTTAGTTGGGTTCACACTATAGAGAACCCTAGTATGTATTTGGTTGAGTACCTTTTCATATGAGTGTACTCTTATCTTTGTATATGGTGTGTTGAGTGTTGAGTGAAGAAGAAGATTTTCAACCTCTCACCTTGTGTGTTCTCTTTTAGGGGTTTGTGAGTGTGTGTGTGCTCGCAAGAGCTCAAGCTCTCTTCTCCCCTGCATCTTTTCATGGTATTAGAGCCTAGTTCATGCTAAGGGCTGAGCTGCAAAGCAAGAGAAGCACAGGAAGCGGTACGAGGGTAAGAGCTTCAACTACTCTTCCCTATTTGTGTTGGCGACTACACCCTTTTCGGGAGCTCTATGGGAGACACCGGCAAATGATCTCTGATTGAGGAGCTTTCTTCACGGGAGTAAAGCTATAGGGCAACTAAACTGTCCTATTGGACTGTATTCTGTCTTATTGGACATTATTTTTCAGGCCGAAAACGCGTTTCGAGTGCGTTAGGACCTCCGTTTTTCGAAAAGCAGGCGATTTCAAAAGCACTGCGGGTAAGTCATCGATTCTCTGCAGAACTCTATTTAAGAACTGCAGGAAGACAGATTGGTTATGCAGACATTGTGTGTGCTGCAAGGAGGTCAACAGTTGCCATTGGGTGTATGTATACATATTGAGGTCACTGGTTGTGACATTTGAGTGTAGTACAGTACCACTGTAGAAAATACAACAGTTTGTGCAGGACAAACCAGAGTGCTGTTTCTAGTAAATTTGGGTGTTTGGCAAGATGTCAAATGATGGCATAAACCAGATTATTGCTGAGAAGCTTGATAAGAACAACTTCCATGCTTGGAGGTTCAGGTTGACAAATTTCCTGATGGGAAAGGGTTACTGGGACTATATGGAAGGTGAGCATGAAGAGGCACCGGAGATACCGGAGATCAATCCGACTGCTGCAGATGTGAAAGAGTTTAAGGATTGGAACCAAGGAGCCAGAAAAGTTATATATTGGCTCTCTATCAGTATATAGGACACCATGATTGGGCACATACAGAATGCCAAGTCCCCCAAGGAGGCGTGAGACACCTTGGTAAAACTCTATGAAACGAATACCAAGGCACAAAAGGTACACTTAAAGAATGAACTTCATACTGTGGAGAAAAAGAGTATGTTTGTGAATGACTATGCATTGAAGATCAAGGGTATTGTGGAATCCCTTGCATCTATTGGCATCTCAGTAGATGATGAAGATAAGGTGGAAGTCTGTCTCCGTAGTCTCGGGCCACAATACAAGGCATTCAAGACGTCTATTCAGACTCGGGAAAACATTCCCAATTTCACAGATTTGGTGTCTATCTTGATTATAAAAGAGAAGAGCTTGGGTGAAGATCAACAGTCTTCACAAAACAATAACATTTCAGAGCAACAGGCCTTCTACACAAGTTCAGGAAGAGGACGAGGTAGAGGAGGCTATGGACGTGGCCAAGGAGGTGGCCGAACAGGTAATCAGAATTATGGCCAGCAGCAGCAATAACAATAGTCCCAGAATTTTTTATTACAACAACAACACGCAGGTGGAAGAGGCCAATTCACAACACGTAGGTGAAAGAGGCCAATTTAGAGACAGGGGGAGTCAAAGAGGTCATGAAAATTGGCAAAGGCAGCATAATGATACACGTGGATGCTTTTATTGCGATAAGCCTGGACATGTGCAGGCAGATTGTTATAAGAAGCAGGCTAACATGCAAAATGGAAAATTGCAACAAAACAACTATGCATCCTCGAGCAAAAACAATGAGGATAATAAAAGGTTATTTGTTATGCAGCATGTCGTTAATGCCATGTCTAAAAATGTTGAAGCAGCACATAAAGATGATGTATGGTATGTTGATTCAGGTGCTTCGAACCACATGACAAGTCATGGGGAGTGGTTCAAGGAGATGAAAAACCTTGAAAGACCAGGTTTTGTGGAAACAGGATGACACTGCTCATCCAATTGCCCATGTTGGAGATGTGCCATTGTCTATGCAAGATGGCAAAGTGAAGTAACTTGTAGATATACTTCATGTTCCGAACATAACAAAGAATCTGGTTTCAGTTGGCCAGATGATTGAGCAGGGTTTGCAGGTTCGGTTTAATCCTGATGGTTGTTATGTTGAAGACTTTAAAGACAAGTGCATGTTGGTTGCAAAAGGCAACAAAGTGGGCAGAATGTTCACATTGAATGTAAACATGCCTGAAGTGAGTGCTGCGATGTTTGCAAATGGTTCAGGAATTGTTGCAGACATAGACATTTGGCATAAAAGAATTGGACATGTGAATGTGCAGAGAATGAAGTCTATGCAAACTAAAGGAATTGTGACAGGGTTGCCAAAGTTTAAAGTTGAAGGTATGTAGAAAATATGTGAAGCATGCCAATTTGGAAAGCAAACAAAGCATGTATTTCCACGTGACAGAAATGTGAGCAAAAATGCACTAGATGTTGTGCATTCAGATGTATGGGGTCCTACGAAGACCATGTCTATGGGAGGCTGCAGGTATTATGTGACATTTATTGATGACCACACAAGGAAAGTGTGGGTATACTTCATGAAGGAGAAGGGTGAGGTGTTCACTCATTTTCAGAATTTCAGAGTTATGGTTGAAAAGCAAACAGGGAAATATGTAAAGTGCCTAAGGTCGGATGGAGGGGGAGAGTACTTCTCCAATGAGTTCTCCGAATTTTTGAAGAAGAATGGTATTCGGAAACAGTTTACATGCAGATACACTTCGCAGAGCAAATTGACTTGCTGAGTGGAAAAACTGGCACATTGCTAAGATTGCGCGAGCATTGATGGGAGAGAAGAATATGCCACATAGCTATTGGGCTGAGGCTGTTTCTACAGCAGTTTACATCATGAACATGACTCCAACTGCAGCCATACATGATGTAACTCCAGAGGAGAGGTTTACTGGCAGAAAACTTGATTTGTCTCATCTTAAAGTCTTTGGATGCATTGCATATGTGCATGTGCCATATGAGCTGAGAACTAAGCTGGATGCAAAAGCTGAAAAATGTGCATTTATTGGGTATTTCCTTGAGCAAAAGGGATACAAGTGTTATAACCTTGCTACACGTGAGTTGAGGGTAAGCAGGGATGTTTTTTTTTATGAGATGAGCAGCTGGTATGCTGCAGAAAAAGAAGCTATTGGGGCTGATGTGAGTGGAAATGTGGTTGCACAGAATGTAAGTTAGCAATCACAGTCTTTGAGTGGACCAGGAGAGTCCTCATCTAGTGGTTCAGTTCATAGACCATGGAGTGGCAGGCTGTGTCATAATACCAGTCCTGCAAATGTGGTTAGTACATCACATAAAGGCAAAGAGAAAGTGGTTGAGCCCCTTAGTATGCTTGACGTTTCTGCAAGGCATTCTCATGTTAATGGAGAGTCTAGTGGTTCAGAGATGAGCCTTGATGAGGATCTTGGGATACCAGCTGTGAGAACACCTGGTGTAAAGAAGGCTATGGAAGCCATGTGCGAAGATCTGGGAGAGTAAAGAATCTTATGCAAAGGTTACCTATGATGCTTATGTGGCACATCACTATGCATACATGGCAAAAGTTGTGCAGGTTGTAGAGCCCACATACATTGATGAGGCTATTGGAAATGTGTGTTGGGAGAAAGCTATGGATGAGAAGATGGATGCACTATATGGAAATGGGACTTGGGATTTAGTGCAATTGCCTAAAGGCAAGAAAGCCATTGGATGCAAGTGGGTGTACAAAGTAAAACATAATAGTGATGGAAGCATAAGCAGGTATAAGGCTAGATTGGTAGCCAAAGGATATGCGCAGACATATGGCATTGATTATGAGGAAACTTTCAGCCCAGTTGGCCAAAATGGCAACAGTGAGAGTTGTGATAACAGTGACTACGTCAAAGCAATGGTCTTTACATCAGATGGATGTAAAGAATGCATTCTTGCATGGGGATTTGCAGGAAGAGGTGTACATGTTGCAGCCACCTGGTTATGAGGATGTGAGTCACCCCGAGCATGTGTGCAAGTTGAAGAAAGCCTTGTATGGCTTAAAACAAGCACCAAGAGCATGGTCTGACAAGATTTCTGAATATCTTGTCACTATTGGCTTTCATGTAGCCAATGCAAATTTCTCGTTGTATGTGAGACATAGTGATAGAGGGGTTGTGCTTGTTGTCATCTATGTAGACACAGTGATAGAGGGGTTGTGCTTGTTGTCATCTATGTAGATGACTTGATCACATTACGGGGGACCATGATGCAGAGATCTTTGATGTAAAGATCTTGCTTAGACAAAAGTTTGAGATGAAGGATCTGGGGGAGCTCAGATATTTCTTGGGCATTGAGGTGATTAGGTCACCACATGGTATTGGATTACTGCAGACATAGTATGGCTTGGACATGTTGTCCAAGTATGGTATGATAGGCTGTAAGCCTATCTCAGTGCCATTGGATCAAAATGGCAAGTTGAGTGTGCAGATTTTGGAGAGATTTTGGAGGATCCTACTATGTATAGGCGCATAGTAGGAAGCTTGATCTACATGACGATCACCAGGCCAGATTTGAGCTATGCTGTTGGGTTGGTGAGTCAATTTGTGCAGGTTGGGTTGGGTTGGTGAGTCAATTTATGCAGGTTCCTCGCAAGCCGCATTTGGATGCATTGAGACGCATACTGAGGTATGTGAGGTCTGCTTTGCATTGTGGACTATTTTATGAAACTCGGACAGAGATATGTGTACATGAGTACACAGATGCTGATTGGGCTGGTAGTATCTCAGATAGAAGATCTACTAGTGGCTTCATGTTTTCTTTGGGGAGTGCTGCTGTGACTTGAAGCAGCAAGAAGCAGCCTACGGTTCCTCTATCCAGTACAGAGGTGCTGCTATGGCAGCATGTGAGGTAGCTTGGTTGAGAAAGCTACTTGTAGATTTGGGTCTATCAGTGAATAGACAAGTTGTCCTTTTCTGTGATAACATTAGCAGTATACAGTTGGCCAAGAACCCAGTTTTTCATGCTCGTACGAAGCATATCGAGGTGGAGACGTTGACCTTGTTTATGTCAGCACACAGGATCAAGTTGCTGACATCTTCATCAAAGCATTAGGTACAGAGAAGCGCCCCGCAGACTCAGGGCTTCACTTGGTGTACATGAGATGGAGTCGAGCTCGAGGGGGAGTGTTAAGATATCAAGCTCATTTAGTGAGGCAGTGGGGACACTGATGACCCGCCTAGGGGATAGGCCCCACACTCACACCACTGGCATGGTTGGTGAGATCATGGGTGATATGCGGCCAGTGGGATGACAGGCTGTGTGACAGCCATTCTAAAGATTGGCATAGCGGCAGCTCATTTAGTTGGGTTCACACTATAGAGAACCCTAGTATGTATCTGGTTGAGTACCTTTTCATATGAGTGTACTCTTGTCTTTGTATATGGTGTGTTGAGTGTTGAGTGTTAAGTGAAGAAGAAGAAGATTTTCAGCCTCTCACCTTGTGTGTTCTCTTTTAGGGTTTTGTGAGTGTGTGTGTGTGCTTGCAAGAGCTCAAGCTCTCTTCTCCCCTAGATCTTTTCACCGTTGCCGGGAAAAAACCTTGTTTCTTTCGTTCTCTTAGAGTCTCCACTCCCACCATTCAAGAATTTTCATTGTCTTTGCATTTTGGTGAGTGCATTGTGAAGAAAATTGTGGATAAGGTTTGTGTGGAAATGGAAAGATTGAAGGATTTGTGGTGATTTGTTGAGTGTGAAGTGAGTGTGAAGTGTGTGTGTGTGAGTACTTGATAAGCATGGAGGAAATAAAACACTTGGTGTTTTCTTTTTTCTATTTTTTGTTTGCATCACCTTGCTTGTTCATGTAAACTAGTAGGTTGGTGGGTTTTTTATATATTTTTAAAAAATCTTCAGAAATCACAAAAACAAAGAGCCATAGTGTGCATTTAGATATTGCATTATAGTCTACATGTTCTACACACTCAATCTAGAGCATATAAGTACGAGAAACAACCTCTAGATACCCCAAAAATCGCTTTATGCTGTTGACTATTAACCACACGAAGTTCTAGAAAATATGTTTCACGTCGTGAACTTCTATGCTACTTCACATGTTGACTTTTTCTGTCAATCATGCCTAAAATTATGGGATTACCTTGCTAAAGATAGTTAACCTTATCCTGACACCTGTAACAATCTTATCTTGAAAATCTTATCACGTGAACTTCTCTATTGCTACTTCACGTCATAAACTAGAGTTCATGCGTATAGTTGTATGTTACGTCACGTGTTATTGGGTCAAAAAAGGTCAATTCAACTTCAAGTAACTTCCTTAAGTTACCCAAGGGTGAAATCAAGTAAAAAAGAGGTAAAGCTTATCAAGTGAACTTCTCACGTGAAGTAGAGTTCACGCGTGAAGTAGGTCTACTACTTCACGTGTTAAGGAATTCATTGTTTGTCTAGGAATCGACTAAATGGGAGTAAATCTAATGAGGTGAATCCTAATATATCATTTTTGTTGAAAATCTTGAGAGACCCTATCACGTGAAGTTCTTGGAAGTTTACGCAGTGGACTTCTCTCCTATCTCACGAGTTAAGGTTTTGCAATTTGGCATCAAGGTAACAAGACATCGTTTATAAGGTTAAGGGAACCCAGTATATGCTTTAAAAAGTTATCACGTAAACTTCTCAAGAACTTCACATCATGAACTTTTTGAGAATTATCAACAAATCTAATAATGATTGGATAGAGGTCCAAATATAGACCCTTTTGCCTACTAAACTACATTTTGCATGCACTTGAGATTAGGGAAAGTTGTTGGAGATGGCCTATCTCCCGAGGACATTGTATCCAATCACCCAGGATCTTCCTACCAAAGAAGTATTGGTTGAGGCTATTCAAAAAGCACTCAACTAAGTATTGATGCTTGGAGAAACCTAACTACTATTGACACAAGTAGTGAAGAGTCCATGGAAGATACTCCAAGAATTATGGAACTGGTAGAAGAGGGGAAACCCCCTTCTCGAACCAAATTTGGTGGATTATTTAACATAGTGATAGCCATTTTTTCGGCTATCCACATTACCACAAGGAGCTACCTCGGCCAAGAAAAATCACATAAACTCTTTGTCATAAATACCGTTTCACTGTAAACAGGCGTGTGTGCGTTAGGGACTTTACCCATATCTTCTATATATTTTTTATATTATTTTAAAAAAAAGTTTTTGCTAGCTACTCATAAAAAATAAATAAAATTATTACAGCCCATTTTGTGTAAATATTTCATTTTATATAAGGGCCTAAATATGGGGGTCTCTATTTTCTCTAGTTATGTAAATACTTCATTAGGTGTGTGTATTACAAAACCTAAATATATTTTTATTTATTTATTATTATTCTTCTTCTTCTTCTTCATAATACTTTTGGACCATCATTGTACATATGCTTCAACTTCACCATACATAAGTAAATCCTATGCCCTCACATTTCTACCCATACCATGTAGAAACCCTACTATCCAAATCACTTTTTTCCTTAGACTATTTCATCTTTTATTCTCTCATCTACCCTAAAATAATGAGGGTCTCCCTCCTTTTTGACTTTCATAGTTTAGTATTTTTGTATATATTTTTTATTATTAAATATTTTATATATTTTCATTAAATATTTTTTTATATATCAATTATTTTTGTATATTTTATTCACAATTAGATCTCTTTGTTTATTTTATTTTTCTATCATAATAACCATATTGTCATGATATGTTGACTAGTTAAATACTAGCTTGTTTTTTCTTATTATATGTAAATCCTTTATAAAATGGAAAAAATCTCCTCCATGCAAGTGTCCACATACACTTGAGTCTCTAAGGTGAGGGTATGATATATTGGGGGGCTCACTCTTGGAGCTATCAAGAAATTCCACCAATGGGGACCCACACAAAGATTTTAAAAATTCAGAAAATACATGATTCTGCTGAATTTTTTGCGCCCGCCTCCACTCCGAATTTGGACTGGTTATCAAAAGACAAAAGTTAGCTCGGAAGCTCAGGAATATGCTCAAATTTTTTGAGAATTTTTTGAGCTAATGGCGGTGAGATATGAATTTTTTATTGGACCCCAGTCTGCCCACTTTTTAGTAAGGTACACCTCTCTTACACATTCATCACCTACACACATTCATCACTTACTCATCAAACCTGCAAACTTCATGTCCTCTCTAACCCTCTCCATCTTTGCTCTCTCCTTCCATCTCCATTTTCTCTCATATCTACTCTACACCCATACTTCATCTCCATTTCTTTCCCTACTACTCCCATATTACTAGATTATTTTCCCAATCTCAAAAAATACATAAAAATTCAGCATGAATGTATTATATTAACCTCTGCAAATATGGGGTTTCCATCTACAAAAACCCCCATGTTCTTCACCTCAATCAACTTTTGTGGCGTCAAATGCAAGAAGGAGACCGGCGGTTAACTTAAAGATCTACACATAGGAGAATCCAAGCTTCTTCGAGCTTTCAACCACACAAAGGATCTTTCCAAATCTTTACTCCTCTCACTCAACCTCTCAGCCCTTCTCACCCATTTTGTACATTGTATTACTAACCTTTTAGTGATTACTAACTACTAACCACTAACATTTGTAAATAAGCACCCACTCTACTACTTTTGGAGTAGGCATTACTACAAGTTATTTACTCAACCTCTACATCACACTCTCCTCTCATCTTCAATAATTCTCTCACCTTGAGCCCACATCCATGTGACTCAAGGGATAAGAAGAGGCCCACTCTCGTTTCAAAATAAAAAATCCATAATCTATGATTTTCCATTATAAGATTGATTAGACTTAATCCTAATTGGGGCTTCTCAAACCTATAAGATTGATTAGACTTAATCCTAATTGGGGCTTCTCAAACCTATAAATAGAGCCCCCTCCATTCCTTGTAAAGGAGGAGATTACACACATTGTACACCACTCCCAACTCTAGTGTGTAAGGAGATAGTGAACTTGTGAGCTCTCCCTATACATTAATACCTTTGATTGCATAGAGAAGCTTGAAGCTTGAAGCTAGTTACGTCATTGTGAGGGCTTGAGTGATGCCATACTCCCTATCATAATTGTATCTTGTCTTTGTGCATAAATAAGATTAATAGTTTGGGTGCAATTGTGTATAAAATCTTGGACTCCTACATCTCCAAAGTTGATTTAGCAAAGCGATCCGCCGATGTTTGATTTAAGGTAAATTCGATCCTTGTATTTTGTGGTGTGATTTTATGCTTGGCGACTTGAGGGCCTGTTTTTGATTTGTTGCCTTTTATTCCATGGTAAGAGGGTTGTATGGTGAGAGGGCTCCCGTAACCTTAAGACCATGTGTATATCAACAACAAAATCAAGCTTATATTGTGTCTCTAAGTTCTTCTCCAAGTTTGGTGTGCATCTATTTGTGTTATGCTAATCTCCTCCACACACAATACCACACATAACTAGGTGGTGCCCCTTTCTTGTTAAGTGTGTGGTTTTGGGGTTCTTATGTTTGTGTTGCGTTGTGCCCCAAGCCCATTGAGCAACACGAGAGCCTTGAGGAGTGCTTAGAGGATGCTCTTCTTGTTGCCTGCCCCGGACTACCTCAATTTTGGTGCCCCCACTGAGGAACGAGCAGTTTTTGAATAGGTATTTAAGGTACATCGATCTCTTTAACACATAAATTTCCTTGTGTGCTTGTTGGGTATCATATTTTAAGAAGGAAAGTGGTACTTTTGTGTGATCTTTCATGAAAAATCCACCTCCTCCTAATCCTCTTGGGATTCAATTCAACCAGTTTCATTGGGTGCACTCCATTAGAGTGAATGTTTGCATTGACAGAAAAATTTTCTACCAACAACGCATGGTTCTTCTTTTTGGTCCAGAAAGACTAAGTGAGATTTTAGCATCACCTAATCCTGTCATACCCCCCATTGTAGATTACACCATTTCCTTTGATGTGCATATTTTCATCTTGTTTTAGCTTAGTTTTATAAATCAAGAAGACTTATACCGTAGGCCAATCTCTTATGCTAGGCAAGAAATACACATAGTTGTTGGTAGTAAGTTACAATTTCAGCGTGTCATCCGTCGTATGTTTGGACCTAGGCAAGTAGCAGCCATTAATGGCTTAGTTAATCCATTTATTTTGCCTTTGATTCGTTATGACATAAGCTTTGACGTCTACATTTTCATTCTACTTTGAAAAAGGAAAAAAAAAGAAAAAAAGAAAAAAAAAGTGTGAGAGAGAAAGAGAGTGAAGGAAGACCTTTGTGTAATCGTATTTGTGCTTCTTCTTCTCAAGCATGGATACCACTAGGCAAATGAGTGGCTATCCCTTATTCTTTGGAGAGCCCGGTGAGGATGCCGAGTTGTTCTTATCAAACTTTAGAATGGCACTCCACATAAAGAGAGTGGTAGGAGACCAAGAATGCTTAGACATGTTTGAGTTGGTCCTACAAAGAGATGCTTCCACTTGGGTTTCAATCTCTACCTGCACCCGCACGAGTAGATTACAAGGGGGTCATGCAACTTTTTAGAGACAATTACTTCACTCCTTTGAACACACAAAAGCTATGGCAAGAAATAGTTGCTCATAAGCAAAAGGATCTAGAGGACTACTTGAGTTATAAGCAAGAATTCTTACGTCTTTGGACTCTTTGGTTGCGTAGTCTTCCTAACCCTGGAGATGGTGCAGAATTCTTGAAGAAGGAGAGATTTATTGCAGGGATGTACCCATCACTAAAATTGCAAGTAGAGTCAGGAGAGCCCACAACATTTGATGCTGCTGAGGCTAGGGCTACCAAGAAACTCCGAAAGATGAGGTGTATGCTTGGGAGGGGCTTTATCTTTGATGACTCAAAGCCTAGGGAAGAGGTACAGTCTTGCACTCGTAGAGAATTACCTGGGGTCACAGTCAAGGTGATAGAAAAGTTAAATGAGTCTTTAAATAACTTTTCTATCCACTTTGCACAAGCTGTGGAACAGAATAGCCAAGCTAAAAGGGTTGAAGAACGAGAGCAACGACCTAGGCGACTCTTGCGAAGAGTCGAGGCATGGGATGTATAATTGTCCTTGGCCTCGTGGGGAGCCAGGGAAGCCTAACATGAATTATCCAGTGATGAATGCAGGTGAAGGCACTAGTCAACAACAACCGATGATTTTGCAGAGGCCCAATGCAACAAGACCACCTCCACAAGGAGTGGAAGGAATGCCGCCCTTGCTGGACCCAAATGTACATGTGGTAGAGGTAACAAAGGCCAAGGAGGTAGACATTGAAGCAAATGGTGTCAAAAGAGGGCGTGGAAAAGAGAAGGAAAAGGAGGGTGTGGCATCACAAAGTGACCATGGACGAGGAAAGAAAGTGAAGGAAAACAAGGAAGTCAAGAGGAGACGACGTCGTATAAACCCAAGATTTCCTTCCCCCTTGGACATGGTATGGCTCCATACAACCTTTTGGAAGACATGAGAGGTAAGGGTCCTGATATCTCGTGGCCTCAATTTCTAGCCTTATGTCCACAAGTTAGGAGAGAATTAACAAAGTCCGTGAGCACTAGGAGAAAAACAAAAGAGAATGTGCCTATTGTAAAAATTTCACAAGCCGAGATGGATGAGGACATTACACCTATATTAGATTGCTACATCAAGGGAAGGCTAGTTAAGAAGGGTCTAGTAGATGGGGGTGCACAAATTTGCATTATGACAGAGGACCTTATGCAAAGACTAGGCATGCATATTCATGAAACACGTGAAATTAAGGTGAAAATGGCAAACAATAGCAAAGCAAAGTGTCTTGGGATTTGTAAGAATGTTTTTGTGGAAGTTTTTGGCATTAAAAAGGTTGTTGATTTTTATGTTATGTCTACCAAGGGAAGTGGTTATCCATTTATCCTAGGTAGACCATGGCTAATGAGAATGCGAGCTTTGCAGGATTGGGAAAATGGAAAGTTAATTTGCAAGAATGAAAATCGTAAGAAGATTATCTTTGACATGAAGGAGCAACGACAAGAGGAGATAAATGAAGAATCTTCTCAAGGCGAAACAGAGGAGGATTGGACCGATGACACCTCAGAGGAAGAAAGCAACAGTAGCACTATGGAAGAGGAGTCTTCCATTGAAGTCATGGGGGTAAGATTCAGAGCAAAAGACAAAGAGACACCCTGTCAAGGTTTGGAGGAGGTAGGCTCTCAAGAAGACCAAATTGTGCATGATGAAGAAATGTTTGATGCTATGCTCTCAAAAACGCTTACATCGGAGGAAGGAGAGGAGTTTAAATGTGTACTAAGGAAATTTCCTAGGTTTTTTGCTAAAGATTACACAAATGTGCGTGGCGTAGAGGCCATTCAACACAAGATCGAGCTAAAGCCAGAAGCCAAACCTAAGGCACAAAAGCTACGAAGACTAGGAGTCATCAAGGAGCAAGCACTACTCAAAGAGGTGAGGAAGCTTCTAGCAGCGGGGTTCATATATCCTGTAGAAAATTCAGAGTGGGTCTCTCCCGTCGTGGTCACTCCCAAGAAGAACGGCAAATGGAGGGTGTGTGTGGACTATCGTCCACTCAACGAGGCGACAAAAAGGGACCACTTTCCTCTCCCATTTCAAGATGAGATCCTAAATGAGGTAGCAGGTCATGAGAAGTATACGATATGTGATGGCTACTCGGGTTACTTTCAAATTGGGATTGCATTGGAAGATCAATTGAAAACAACCTTCATCACTCCTTGGGGTTGTTATGCTTTTAGAGTCATGCCATTTGGTTTGACCAATGCTCCAGCGACATTTCAACGTTTCATGAACATGGTGTTTCAAGCATTCTTTAGGAAATCCATTAGAGTGTTCATAGATGATTTTTGCATCTATAGCTCTAAGTCATTGCATGTGCAGAGGGTGAAAGAAGGCTTGAAGAAACTCTACGACATGGGGGGCCCACTCAATCCCGACAAATGTCATATTGGTGAGGATGAAGTAATCTTGCTTGGTCATAAGGTTTCTTCCAAAGGCATTGAGGTGGATCCTACAAAGGCAAAGGCTCTTATCGATCTACCATCTCCAAAGAGTCTCAAGGAGGCCATCTCATTCATTCAAAAGGTGAAGTACATGTCACGTTTCATTCACTTAGCCTCAGAGTTACTTCACCCCTTGCAAAAATTGACTCAACAAGTAGAGTTTGCATGGTCTGATGAGCTTGAGGAGTACTTTTATAACATTAAAGTCATTTTGTCAGAGCTACCAACACTCATGCCTCCTTGTTGGGAGTACACTTTCTTTGTTAGCTCTAGTGTTGGAAAGGAAACAGTGGGTGCAGTTTTGTTACAGCAAGATCTCCACAATACTAGGATGCGGTCCATCTACTTTGTTAGTAGGGTCATGAATGTCTTGGAGAATGGCTACACGGAAGCGGAACTCATGATGCTTGCTCTCATCTTTGCGGTGAGAAAATTTAGCTCCTTCTTGTTACCAAAACCTTTTGTAATTCTCACTACAAAAAATTTGTTTCCTTGGGTGTCTTCTCAAATGACTATCAGTGCTAGAATCACAAAGTGGGTTATGGAATTGCAAAAAATCAAATGTAATAGATAGGTTACCTTAAGAATCTGAGTAGTCGTCGTGGTATTCTTCTTCTTCATCTTGATTGATCATATTGAGTCCTAATGAAATAAACTTTGACTTCCGTGGACAATTTGATGCAATGTGTCCAATCTCATTACACCTGTAACACTTCTTGGAATCATGTTTATTAGCTTTTTGTGAATCATCTATCTTATTGTTAATACCTGTGTTATGGTCATTAAAAGATGTGTCAAATGATTTTGAATAGGTTTTAGGGTTCAAAGATGTTGATGCTGAGGTTTGGGGAGTTATTGTTTTCTTAGAAGAATCATTTTTCTTTTCACGATTTAAAGCTAAGGAAATAGTTGAGCTAAGAGAATGTGGTCGGAACATATTTACCTCAAATCGAATTGTAGGTTTCAAACTTGCTATGAACTTTCTTCTTTGATCCTTGGTGTGAACCTTCTTGATTACTTGTATTTGTAATAAAGTTTGCCAAAACCTGTCAACATAAGTTGATATATTTTTTGTGTTAAGATGTCTGAATGTAGACCATCGTTGTCGAGTCTTAGCTTTATATTGTGATGGTAGGAAAAGTTTCTTTAAGAGTTTTTGGAACCTTTTCCATGTTGAAGATCTATGTTCACCTTGTTTGATCACATTCTACCATAAGGCAACACTTTCAATCAAGTGATTACAAGCACATTTAATTTTATCTTTTTTGGAGAACCTCGCTAGAGAAATAGTCATCTAGTCAGCTAATCCAAGCAATGAGAACTTGAGCATCCTTCTTGCCGCATCATAATTTTGGAAAGTGAATTCCTTTCGACTGATTCGTGAGTCTTTCTTAGAATTTTGAGCACACAATGTAGCTTTAACAGTGTGTCTAACTTGATCACTTTCCTCCTCATCTGAGTTGGAAGAATTTGAAGCATCACGTTTGCGTTTGGTACGCTTGACTTGATGCTCTAATTTGCATTGGAGTTCTTGTTCATTAGCAATTTGTTCTTGAAGTGCTAAGATTTGTTCTTGCACCGTGGGCGGAATGGGTAAAGCAGCCATTGCAACTAAATTAAGACGGAGAGTTTTAGCTTATAAATCAGTCAACGAAATGATGGGTTTACTTCCATCTCTAAAAGATTTGAGAGTTTTAAATTTCTTGCTGAATTGTTGCCTTTTGCTGCGGGAAGTGATGAGGATAGGCTTTATAAAATTTTTAAAGCCTTTTAGCAAAAACTTGCTCTAAAAGGAGCTATGGGGTTTCTCTCTTCTCGAAGAGAAACGATGAAGTTTCTCTCTTGAGTTTTTGGTCACAAGAATGCACTAAAAAGAGAGATAGGTAGATGGGATAAGGTATATATATATATATATATATATAAAGCTGATCAAATATTTATTCTCTTTTTAAAAAAAAGCTTAATAAAGCTTTAAATCAAAGCAAGCTTTATTAATAAAAGCTTGCAAAGCTTTTATCTCAATAATCAGCGTAGCTTTTATTAGCAAAAGCTTATAAAGCTTAGCAAAAAGCAGCGCTAAAGCTTATTAAAGCTTAGCAAAGTTTTGGGCCAACTAATCGCTGCAGCGTAGCCGGACAGAAGGAGATGTTCACGAATTGGCGCTGGCCTGAGAAAGGAGAGAGAAAAATTTAGTCTTGCGCTGTTGCCGCTCGGGAGATGGTGGAGGGAGATAATAATTTAAAAAAAAATGAAGCAACATATATATATTATATAAGTTTTAAGCTTGTTCACAAGCTTTAGCACTCATCACATAACTGAGGGAGAAAAATAAGAAATAGTAAATTGGGAGAAAAATAAATAAATTTGGGAGCCCGTCATCCATCCATGATGGATTTCATGTAGTTGGAGCAGTTTAACAATCTGGCTATGGCTCTACATGCTCCTCTCCTTGCTGATTCAATCCATACGGACAGATTATGAAGAGGATTAGTGTTGAGGAAGGTGGTTTTATGGTTTTGGAAAACCCACTAATGGTTTTCCACCTAGTTTTACCCTTTGGGTAATAGATTGATGGAGATTGGTTATCCAATGATTAAAAACAAGCCTTCTTTCAACCATACATAAACATAAATCCATAAACGTGTTCTTCTTCAATTTAATTTCAAAAAATTACCAAAATCACCTCTATCTTTGTCTCTTTCACCTCTTTGTCCACAAGTCTTTGACCGCCTTCAAGAAGATTAAATTAAACATGGCTCTGATACCACTGTCATGGGACCCTTTTGTACTTCTTGAAGAAAATAATTTAAAACTCATAAAATATATCAAAATTTAAAACAAAGATTGGAATTAAATTGAAATCAAACAATAAAGCATAACACAAAGCAAAATAATTAGAATAACATCACCATCAAAATCAAAGGATAGAGAATACCACACAGTAAACTAGATTGGGTGCAATCTCCCCCCTCAAGTGTGTAGCTCAACTTCCACGACTTGAGTATTTTTTAGAATTTTATTCATAAAAATAGCCCAAGGAGCTAAGAATAGATGAGCGAACAAATTGGGCTTGCTTTTTCCACTTTTGGGGTATTGCTTTACATATTTTTAATCATATCAAAATCCCTAAAGTTTGTACATATAAAAACCTTTACCCAAATATAATTGCTAGTGGGCCTTGTTACATAGAATAACTTTGTGCACATTTTCACATATAATAATCTTGTGCACATTTGCACATTCCATTAAGCTCATTCCTACACACATTAAATTAAGCATATTTTTCTTCGATTATTAATTCATCAAAAATATGATAAAATATATACATGTAACAAGTTGAACATGGTTGCTAAGATAGGCAAGAGAGTAACCAAAGAGTTGGGCATTACACATGGGCCAAAGTTAGCCCAGATGAAGCCTCATCATATTGCAAATCTTTTTAACCCATTCCTAGGGTTAATAAGAGCTACCACCATTATCTTACATCAAAGAGTCAAGGTAGATACACCAAGGGTCATACATTCAGGATATGAAGCAATGGTGTCCAAAGCTACAACTTGGACTAACCCATTCCTATGGTTAATAAGAGCTACCACCATTATCTTACATCAAGGAGTCGAGGTAGATATACCAAAGGGTCATACATTCAGGATATGAAGCAATGGTGTCCAAAGCTACAACTTGGATGGGCACCTATAATGTTGTGGCAGAGTATTTATGGCGATTCCCTCTTCAAGAGCATGTGGTAGCATGTAGGATGAAGTCCCAAGTGATGTACTTCATAGATATATTATGAGAGTAGTCATTGTAATAGAATTAGGCCTCTTATGAGCCTAAAGTTCCCGGCTGGCCACAGTTTAAGTGAGTGTGAACACTTATGGCCATGTATATAAGTGAATTTCTCTCATAATACAACATACTCTCCCATTGTGCAATTGAGTCTTGCTCTTGCTAATCCTCTTAGTAATCCCTCTCCCTAATGCATGCTAGTGAGTGTGTGTGAGTGAAGTGAGGTGAGAGGAGGGACGAGTACCCATAGTGCAACGCGGGGCGATGTGACAATGCTCGCGGGAGGCACAGTGGAATTGCTTCTCAAGGAGTTGTAGAGCTTGGAGACCTCAAAGGTTACGAGCTCGGCCATTGGAAAGATCCTCATAATAGTTGCAGTTCACGAGGTAATCTCTTGTGGGATTAGGGTGAGCCATAACAAACCTAATGAAGAAATTCATAGGGGATGGACCCAATTCATAATGATAGAGATCTTGGAGTCTACTTGTTGTGAGACATGTGGACTAGTTAAATGATGTGACCATGATTCACACTTTTTCCCTAATGTTAGACAGGAAGGCTCACTAGTGCTATATAATCTTGAAGCTAGAGGATAAAGTCAATTTCACTCGGCTAAAGAATGCGTTCGTACCTAGTTTTGCAAGAAGTGGTGATAGGTGGAGTCCGGTGGTACAACTCCAAAACATTAAGCAGTAAGAGCATTAGTCCATGAGGGACTATGTATCTCGTCTGAAGCACCTAAACTCCAAATGAAAATGAAGGAAAAGGCTGACTGATGATTAGTTATTGCCTTGCTTCCATAAGGGAGTACAAGATAATAAAATGCATGACTATTTGGTATTACCACGACTAGCTACACTAGATGATTACTGTAAATTGGCCATGGAATACGAAGACAACATGGTTCAGTTGCCACAACTTGAGCATGTTAAGGCAGCTTCTGTAATTTCTCCATCACAAGACTCTAGTTGTCATGACGTGGGACAATGTGAAAAGCAAGTCAGTAACATGAATGTAGAAGAACTCAACATAGCCACAAGAATTGAGAATTGAGATAATTGAGGGTGTCAAAATGGAAGGGTACATCAATGGAAGGAAACTGAATACCCTTGACACAAGAGATGCTCACTCAAGAACATCTTAAGAGACAAAGGAAACTGCCGTAACTTGAGAAAATACAATAAGTGCAATACGAGGCCAAGACTTAGGAAGCCAAGCTGAAACGAAGGTTTCATGAAAAGATATTGCATATGAACATGGCTTCACTAGTCACCTTGGAAGAGGAGAAAGTAGATATTGAGCTAGCCTGAGTCATTATACTGGTCTCAACTACATGTGGCTATGCAAGGCGCATTGCTTTGATTGATACAGAGTCAGGTCACAACTTGATATCCTATGAAACTTGGGAAGCCACAATTAGAAAAATTAGTTGCAAAAGTCCAAAGTATACTCTCTTCTATTACATAGACTATGGGATATGTTAATGTTAATATTTCCCCATCAAAAATAATCCTTGGTTGGAAAGGTATATATGATATATACAATGGAAGAAGAAGTTATACTTGGAAGAACTTGGATATTTGCAAAATAGTTGTACCATATAGTGGGAAGAAAGAACAACAAAATTAAGGAGGAATGGAGAACTATTAACCATACCACTATGGAGTCCCTCAAAGGAAGAGAAGCAGGCAATAGTTTTCTACAAAGGGGTAGACACATCACAAAAGTAGCTGCTAGCAATAGTGATGGAAGGCCCAAAGGAAGAAAATCAAGGACAAGCAAAACCAAGAGAGCAAGTACCACCACCACCAATGGATAGGAGGCTAAAAAGCAAGAAGTAGTTGGGTACCAAAGGCACAACTCAAATCTCAAGGCTATTATGATGGTGTAAGGACCATTTGGGCGCCTAAACAGAACAAGGAACAATCTAGTAGAATTCCAAGGAAATAGCAACAAGGACCTTAGATGAGCCAAGATATCTTTCACATTTAAGGCCTAGGTGTCACAAAATATAGGTACCAAAGGACACTCTTAAGACACAAGGATACTATTAGTGATAAAGACAAATATGGATGTCAAAAAACACAAGGAGAATACCAAGGTAGGATGATCAACCACACATATCTCAAAAACGCCATGGTAGGATGACCAATCACACATATCTCAACAACCTCAAGCAATAATCAAGTTGCAACCCGTTGAAGCTCAAGCTAGGAAGCAAAATCTAGCAACCAAGTTGGTATGGAGGAAGAAAGTAGTTCAACCATAAGGCTAAATAATACCAACTAAAGGAGTAAAAACAATGGATAAAGAGCCCCAAGTAAAACAATGGATAAAGAGCCCCAAGTAGATCATGCTCTCAAGATAAAGGGAATACCAAATAGGGACATGATAAATTAGTAAATACCTGGAACAAGTAGACTCTATGGACACGCTGATAGAGTGGATGGAAGATGAGTTATAGTGTTCCAAAGCTGAATAAGAGAGCCTGCACCAACACCTTCCATCAAGCTTAAAGACAATATCAAGGTATAGTTAGGTCTAAAGTCATGTGAGAGAGTATAAGAAGCTTACATGAAGATGCCATAAGAAAATAAGAGCAAAAAATAGAGACCTCTTCACGTGAACTTCTATGGTTTTTCACATTGTGAAAAACTAGTCTGTTTTTTCACGTAATAGCAAAGTTAGATTTAGGGAATGAAAAGAGCAAAGATCTCATCTATAAGTCTCAAGGAAGGGTGGTAAAGGTAAAACAAACTCAAAAGGTTAAAATGTTATCACGTGACTTTCTCATAAAAGTCACAGTGTGGTTATCCTTGAGATAACCATGTGATAGAGAAAACTCCTCCAACATGAACAAAAATGCTCAAGATGGATTCTTTTAAGTGCATGGAGTATTATTAAAGGCTTAAAACTCAGAAATACTATAGATTAAATCACATCACGTGACTTTCTCAAGAAATTCATGTCGTGGAGTAACTTTGGAAAGTCACACCGTGATTATCCCTAGATAATCACATGATTAAAAATCAACATTTTGCATATGTTTTGGTGTCCTAATGTTCATGTGAGTCTCTAATTCTTCCTAGGTACCCCTTTCATGGCCAAAATCTACATAAGCTTTCATGTAAGTTTTTCCAATTAGATAGCCATGCGTGATTATCTAAAATCAAGCTATTCAATTGTATGTTGCCATGCATTGATCTAATAATAGGCAGCTACCCTTTTCCATTATTTGCTATTTTGTTTTAAATTTTCATATGTTGTCGATGTTGATTCCATCGTACACATTGATTTTGAGCTACACACACTTCCACAACATTGTTTGCATCAGTCTCGATTCATTTGAGGAGGGAGTTCATATCATGCATGCATACCTATGCACACTTCCATAGCATCATTTGCATCAGTCTCGATTCATTTGAGGAGGGAGTTCATATCATGCATGCATACCTACTCAGTATTTGAATCCTAAACATGATATTTGTTGTCCTACATATTTCATAATCATGCATGCATACCTACTCAGTCAAGAAATTAATAATCATGCATGAATTCCTACTCAGTATTTGAGTCCCAAACATGCTATGTGTTGTCCTACGTACTTGATGATATCTTCTAATCTGCCATGCAATTAATTCCATTCAAAAAATCACAAAGTCTTAACATGTTAAAAACTAGTCTAGTTGAAAAACTAGAATGGTTTTTTCGCGTTGTGAGGAGCAGAATCAGCCCCTCCTAAGCATGATGCAAAGGATCCCAAGTGGTGAAAGGCGATGCATGGCCAAGTGGATAAGGTGCAGGCACATGAAACCGAAATAGTAAGAGTGTGGTGGAACAAAGGAGGAGAGTGGTGCAATATTCTGGAAGAAGTCAAGGCGGCGATGCGGGTTCAAGAAGCGCAATTGAGATATTTTGAAAGGACTCTCCAAGTTGCGATGGCTAGAGATCACCAGAGAGAGAGAGAGAGAGGAGAGCACCGACTACTTGAGTGGTCTATCGTAGGTTTATTTTCAATGTGTGTATGTAGGCTAGAGATCTCAAAGCTTTTTCTAGTTTGTAGTGAAGACAACGTAGTGTGGGCAAATTCGGTTGGTGGATCAGAGCAGAGGGGGCAACAAATTAGAGAATTGGCCAAGGTGGTGTGACCCCTAGGTTCTCTGAGTAGAACCTCTATTAGAGACATGATCTAGATCAAAATTGCCCAATTGTAGCTGCTTGTCAGCTAGAAGTTGGTTCGTAAAGGATGAAGATGATAATGTGAAGTTGTTGTCATGCTGAAGTCTGTTTTGGTGGAAGACCCGTGATAGTTTTTTGTGTTTTTTCTTCTTGTTTCTTAAAGTTTGAGGTTGGCTGACAGTGGAGGACATTCTGGAAGCCTGGAGGATACGTTTTTGACTGGGGGACTAGAGGTGGATTTTGGAGGCAGATTTCAGTCTATCCTGTGTCAATTGGGAGAGAATTTGGTCAGCTGGATGTTAGATGTGGTTAGGAGAGGCTCTTGAGTGGAAAATCTGAGGTGTTGGAGGTCAGAGCTAACGTGGGAGGATAGTTGGAGCCATCAGCTGGGCCAAACAGGGAGGTTGGGAGGGTGTTAAGGATTGTTGAGGTGTCCCCGTGAGTCAGGTGGTGGATGGCTGGGGATAGTTGTTGAGTTGCTTAGTGCCCTTGGAGTAGGGATTTCAGCATCTCCCAGTTTTGATCCCACTATGTCTTCTTCTTGTGTGCCTGTTGGTGGTGTAGTAGAAGCCATCAGTACCACATAACATGTTTCCCAATAAGTCAAAGTCAAGCCCTATTAGTCTAATAAAGTATTCCCCTTACCAAAATAATCAAGAAAGATAAAAAACAAAATTCATGCTTACCTTGAAGAAGTCACATGTATCTTTGAGAAAGTCATGCCAAGATTATCTTTGCATAATTATGTGATAGAAGTTGCACCAAATGATCATGCTCACCATACTATGCTCTTATCCCATCACTACTAACACCGTTTCACACAAAAATAGTCCAAAAAGTTTAAAGTCAAATCACACGATTATCCTTAGAATATCATGTTGTGATTATCTTATATAGTCATGACGTGAATAACTCTGCTAAATCACAAGATCACATATGCACACTTTTACTAACACTCTTTCCCATCATCACTAACATCAATCCATTCAAAATAAGATAAAAAATCTCAACTTCTTATCACATGACTTTCTCACAAAAGTTACGCGTGACTTCTGAAGTCACGAGTTAGCGATCATGGTGAAATACTTCCAAAATGATCTCTGAAGGTTCACTCATGTTGATTTTAGTCATATCACTCACTAGGCTGAATTCCATTCAAAAGGAGAACACGTAAAAAAGTCACTGGTTTTTCAAGTTATGAAAAACTAGCTTGGTTTTTCACATGATAAGAAGGTGGTCAAAAATCATTGCTAACTGTAGAAGGTGGGTCAAAAATCATTGCTAATTGTACCCACGAGTGTGTTACACCTTCTAATGCACAATTGAGCACAAAAAGCACAAGAGATAATCACATTATTATCTTTGATAATCATTATAATCACATGAATAAGCAAGAAAAACTTTAAAAATGGTGTTTTTCATCACATTTTCCTGGGAATTTCACCTAATTATCTTCACAACAATCATATTTGATTGACTAACCACTAATCTCTAAAATTGGAGAGTGATTTGAACTCCTACTAGCTTATCGGCTACGAACCACCTTTTTTGAGTATTTTTAGATATGGGTCCCAAGTCCACAAGAAGATCCCAGCTCGAAGTATGAGTCACTAGACTCATTAGGGACTAAAGAGAACCCCACAAAGAAAAGGCAATACTAATGGAAAAAAAGGATTAAATTGGCAAAGCACACATATCTAGGAAAATACTTGGATATGGTGGATGGATTGGTAATACAAGAGGACATCCAGACACCAAAGGACAAGGTCAAATTTCAATATCATAGCCCAAAATGTTTGCTATTCTTAGAGACCCCAAAGGGGAAGTACAAGCTAAAGAAAGTGGGTATGTATAAATACACCGAAGATTATTAACCCACAACTATGTTTTGAATACATAAAGACCTACAAAACAATAAGAACACAAATACTGGTGAGATTACAAAGCCAGATGGGGCAAAGCTTAGATTCAACATGAATGAGCATGACATGAGTGATGCTCTCAAACTGCCTCCACTAACCGGGTGGAAAGAAGCAACTTACATTTTGAAGAGATGATGAAGGAGAAGAAGTTCAACAACAACAATATGGTAGAGTATAAAAACATAAAAGACGAAGTTGACATGATGCTACTAGTGGTGGATAGGTACAACATGATATACTTGTATAAGGTGTACAAGGTCCATGAGGAGGTAACATATGAGTGGGCTTACTACATCTATAAGGAGCTGAAATATTACTTACATGCCCATCAATCGAAGGTATATAAGACCTATATGTTAACATAGGTCTTAAGTCATATTGTCAAATTCCTCTATCTATAGACCCACAAGTCTAAGAAGAGGAGCAGCTAGTGGGGAAGAAGGCAAGCAAATAGAGCCATGGGATGATAAGAAGGAAAAGGAGGCAATTGCTAAGCACCAAGTTGTGGATACAAAGACATTGTTGAAATAATTAAAGAAAGGCAAGAAGGAGGAAAATAAGATAAGGCGAAGCATCACACCACCAAAGACAAGGGGTAACCAATAATCCATAACTCTAGAAGAGTCCCCAATATAGCCAATAAAGAATTAGGGAAAATATGCTAAAGAAACAACACCTTTAAAGGTAACGGCCCAAACAGATCCTGATATACATGCCCAATAGGAAGCCGCCAACTAAAGAGCAAAATATTATAAAGTTGGAGAGCCCAATAGAAGCAACTTTACCCCTATCAAGCCCACCACTAACCAACCAGCCCACTGTTGTCTAAAAACATGCCAGGGTTTTCCCACAAGGGCTCCATTCTTACCCACACCACCCACCATGGAAGAAATGGAAGCCATTCTAACTAAGGTTTTGAAGGATCCTGTAGTAGTGGACGAAACCAAGGATGTGGCAAAGCCAAGCAATACAAAAAAAGGAAAAGAGAAGGTGAAGAATAGGTAATGGAAGTCAAGAGAAGAAGGCTCACACCCTCGAACACAAGTGTTGAACCATCAGTCTTTAGTGCTCAAGAGAAGAAGGTGAAGAATAGGTAATGGAAGTCAAGAGAAGAAGGCTCGCACCCTCGAACACAAGTGTTGAATTATCAGTCTTTAGTGCTCTATCCTCTATTGTAAAGGAGCAACCAAAATCTGCCTCTATATCATTCAAAATATTCATTAATGGGATGGAGCATATGCTCATAGAAAAATATGGTACACCTAGTCTCTACTAGGTTAAAGAAGCGGATCCCACCATCCTTGAGTGGGGAAAAAAGTTTTGGCATTGTCACGTGCTAACCACTCACATGTTAGAAAGAAATTATAAAGTGTTGTGGCATAAAGTGGCAACGACGGATAATAGAAAGATATGCAAGCTAGAAGAGAAGCTGAAGCTAAGTAAGACCACATAGAAAGAAACTATGGTGAAGTAACTAGAAACCTAGTAGAAGCAAAAAGGCAAGATAAGAGAGTTGGATGAGAACCTCACTCTAGTCAACAAGACTATGGTGGAAAAAGAAAAAGTAAGTATATAGTTAAGTGAAGAGTTGAAAAAGCTAAAAGAGGAGCTAAAAGAAAAAGCAACAATAGGTGAAAGACCTCCAGTAGCCAAAAGACCAAGAGCTAAAGGTGCAGATGGAAAAATTGGACAAAGTAAACCAAAGTCTAGAGCACGCCAAAAACAATTTAAAGGCCAAAGATGAAGAGTATGCAAAGAAGGTGGCAAAACGTTTGATAACAAAAAAGGTAATTCGAGAAAAGTTCATCTAGGTCTAGGCAAAAAGGAAGACGCTTCATAAAACTCATGCTCACGAAAAGGTCACCTAGCTCCAGGAAAAAAGGGAAACTCTTAATAAAACTCGTGCTAAAAAATTTAGGGAGTTGCAAGATAGCATCAAGGCCAAGTAGCTAGAGTTAGAGAAGACCTTAGAAAGCCATAAGCAGTGCTTGCACATGTTACTATACTGGCCAAGACAATACTCAAAAGAACGAGGCTTAGAGGTACAAAGCTAAAATGGAAATTAACCAAGAAAAGTTGAAGACCCAAATAGAGGATATTTGCTAAGCAACAAAAGAGATATGATGATTTGGCAGTAGCTCAAGATCAAAGGGAAGGTGAAATCACAGTGACACTTAATGAAAAAGACTAATAGATTCTGAAGCTCGAACAATTGTGTAAGATTCCTCCCTTCAGCTTTTGAGGTGTAAAGGTGTAAGAACCTCCCCTTCTGTTCTTGAAATTATTCCCCTCTTTGAAATAGAAGAAAGATCTTGTTTTACCCTGTTTTGGCCTAGAGAGAGAAAATGTCTAGAGAGAGATAATCCAAAATTGAGATATCTTTGGATATAAAAATCCTCCTAGTGTGTAAAATGGATTCCCTTGAAACAAAAGTTTAAAATGAACTTTCCAAGGTGCATTAGGAATTAATTGAAAATGTGTATAAGGGGCCTTAGCCTAAGGGTCTACATTTTCAGAAATTTTTGGATTATGGTCCAATTAAGGTTCCAATGGGACAATTGGATTAATCCAAGTGTTGGGATGAGATAAATTCAAAAGAATAATAGAAAATACCCAAAAATGAGTAAATGCTCACATAAGATGAAGAGTTGACTGAGTACAAGGTTTATTAGTTAAAAATTATGAGATATTACTAAAAAATTTAAAATAATGATGCATTTTTGACACCTTGGTAAGGAGAGGGGGACTCTTGAGGTAGGCACCTTTTTCACACATGTGGAAGGGTTTTTAATTCAAAAAAATTGTGATATTTTTATCTCTCCTCTCTCCTGGATCAAACCAATTCAAAAAGGGAGCCAAACTTTGTCCAAATTGAGTCAAACTGAACGTGGAAAATTCTAGAACCCGATTGGACTTGGTTAGTGGCCTCCTCACCTATAAATAGACCCTTAGTCTTTTGTAAAAATATATTGGAGCTATACTATGCTAGTATTATATTAAAATAATCATATTTTCTATTATCCCTTAAATTTTCCTCTCTCTTGGGAGCTTGGAGCTATCTCTCTCTACAACAACTCTTGGAGTTGCTCTTCTCCTCTTGGTGGACCAATTGATTGGTCGAGGCTTCACTGCTAGTAGAGAATTAAGCCAAACCTGGAGGTAAAGTTAAATTTTACGGTTTTTTCCAATTTATCTCAATGACTTTCTTCTTCTCAACCCCTCAAGCTTGAGAAGATTTCAAAATAATTGTTTTAATTCAAATCAAGCTTTCCCTTAAAGTCTTAATGTTTAATTAAGAGAAAGTTAATCTTTATGCTTATTTGTAATGCTTTCTTTAAGTAAATCTCTCTCTCTAAAAGAATAGCCATCTTTATGGCTAAATCCCTTGAAAAAGGATGCTTCTCAATGATAGTCTCTTAATTCAAAGCTAAACTCTAGGCTTGATAAGCTAGAGATTAGGAAAATGGTATTTTATGATTTTGTGTTAACAAAATAATGGTTATTTCTTTTAGATTATTTATAAGTAGTTAAAAACTACTTTGATTGATTCTAAATAAGAAATAGATTATCCTATCAATTTGGAAAAAGAGAAATAATGGAATTAGCTTAATCTAGTGGGATAATCATAATTAAGTTTATGATTATGGTTAAAATTATGATTTAAATTCATAATTTTATTTTAAGCATAAAAGAGGAACTACTATCATATTTTAAGCATAAAAGAGGAACTACTATCATATTTTCATTACAAGCTTTTATTCTTTAGAAAAATTTGAGAATTATCAGTCAGCGAAGCTATGGTAAAATTTTTCAGAAAATGATACATATCTTATTTTTATGCATAATGCTAAAAGAGGACTTCCTACCATATTCTAGGATTGGACATCCTATGCAAAAAGAATGATTTTCATCATATTCATGAGAATTTTTTTTTGTAATTATGCATAATTAATTGATTATGAGAAAAGAGTAAATTTTGGTAAATTTATTTTTATGCAAAAAGAGAAATTTCCATGATATTTGAGATCCAAGTAATTAAATGGTAAAAGAGTAATTTTTGGCATAATTCAAATTATGAGTATTTATCAAAAATAAAATTTTGAGCATTATTAATTTTATTGGGAAATATGGGTAGAATTGATTTTTGTAAATCCAATGAATCTTTTACTCAAACAGAAGAATATTGAATATATTTCACTTAAGAAATTTGAGAAAGAATATAAAAACATCCATCGAGAAAAAGTACCCTTAACTAGGTCAAGCAATTGGTAGAAACGTAGAAAAGTCCTATCGGTATCGAAAGTAGAAAACGGTACTAAATGTGAATGCGATGTGAATGGATGTGAATAAGATGTGAATGCGCCATGACGCCCCCGCAGCCCCCCCGGTGCCGTGCCGTGACTCCCCTGCAGCCCCCCCTGGGGCAGTGCCGTGACGCCCCCCCGGTGCCGTGCCGTGACGCCCCCGCAGCCCCCGTGACGCCCGGGGCCGTGCCTTGACGCCCCCGCAGTCCTCGTGACGCCCCAGCAGCCCCCCCGGTGCCGTGCCGTGACGCCCCCCGGGGCCGTGCCCCGTGACGCCCCCACCGCAGCCCCCCCGGTGCCGTGCTGTGACGCCCCCGCAGCCCCCGGGTGCCGTGCCGTGACGCCCCCCGGTGCCGTGCCGTGACGCCCCTGTAGCCCCCCCAGTGCCGTGCCGTGACGCCCCCGCAGCCCCCCGGCGGGTGCCGTGCCGTGACGCCCCCGCAGCCCCCGTGACGCCCCCGGGGCCGTGCCGTGACGCCCCCGCAGCCCGATGTGAATAAGATGTGAATGCGATGTGATAAGATGTGAGTGGATGTGATGAGATGTGATGTGATGTATATTGGAATTTATGGCCCCTCTACATGGCTTTAGTAGTGCACCTTAGTAGATTATTTCTCTAAGGTTTATTAGCTTGGCTTTAGATTTGAACCTTAGCAGATTATTTCTCTAAGGGTTAGTAGCTCCTTTTTGGATGGTCCTATTTTCAGCTTTTTTATATGCCTTAGTGGAGAATCTCTACTTCTTGCTCTCTACTCTAGGCTTTGGGTGCTCACTTCTAGGAAAGTGATAAGCATCTTGATTAGGATTAGATCCTAATCTCCTCCTTAATCCTTTTGTACTTCAGCCTATTTAAAGGCTCCTCATCTAATGAAGAAGACACTTTTAGTTTTTGCCTTATTCACATTGTCATTATGCTCATATGATTTGTCTTTAGCTAATCTAGCCATGCTTAAGCATAGTCTTGCTTCCTAGTTCTTAATCCTTGCTCTAATCATGTGCTCAATCCATCCTTGAGCTCCCATGTTTTCTAACATGGTATCAGAGCCATGCTCTAGCAGCTGCCCTTGTCTTCGTCTAGATCTGGCCGCACCTCTTCCAGCCATCTTCTCCCCACCATACCTTGCTGTAGTGCGCCATTCTTTTGTCCATGAAAACCCAAGGCTGCTGCCCGCCATATTTTTGAAACGGGCTGCTCCTGTTTGTCCCTGATGCTGGTCGCTATTATTCTGCCTGCCACAGAATTCAGACCGCTCCTGTTTTCCATCAGTCCGCTCTTGTTTTCCATTAGTTCTGCCTCGCCATACTCTAGTTGAAGGGTTCCTGTTCTTCCCCAAATCTGGCCGGCATATTTCCTGATGAATCTGCCCACCATTTTATGCACAAACAGGTCACCATTTCCCTCTTGTGCTACCCACCATCTCCTGTTTGTGAACCTCTACAGTTGCTGCCTGATCCAACCGGCTGTTTTCCAACAACTGCCCAGTTTTTTAGTTTTTCAAAATAGTGAACTTAATCACTAATGAGTGATTAGTGGACATTAATCACTATTTTTTTTGTAAGCTCAACATGCCTTCTTCATGTGATAACAATGCAAAGTATGTCAAATATATTAAAGCCGTGAAGAAAGCTAAAGTCAAATCCATCAACAAAGTTCATGCCAAAAACAAACCCACTTCTCGGATTCCATCATCCTATCTTGAAGTATTACACCTATATGGGGAAGGCAACTTTGATTTCCCATGCATGTAATTTGTTTGAGTGAGTCGTTTTTCGGTATGTCAGAACACAAGGATAAAGGGCTTACTAGGTTTGATGGCACTAATTTCTTTACTTGGTCAGTTAAGGCAAAATTCCTTCTCATAAAGAAGGGACTTTGGAATATTGTCAATGGTAAGAACAAATGTCCAAACGACAGAGACAAAGAAGATGAGAAAGCAGAATGGATAACTAAAGATGAAAAGGCACTTGCCCTTCTAGTGCTTAGTATGGATAATAATTTCATTCATCATATTAGTGCATGCAACACCTCCAAAGTAGCATGGGATACATTGGAGGAGTTATTTGGAGCCAAAGGGAAAGGCACCTTAATGAACCTCATGATAGAATTTTTTGGGATAATGATGCAAGCTAATGAAAGTTTCTCAACTCACATCAATAAGGCTAAAAGCCTTCTCTCTCAGCTTGCCGGTGAAGGAGAAGTTTTGCAAGATAAAATAGTCATTGCTGTTTTGCTTTTAAAAGTTTACCTTCCACTTACAGCACCTTGATCACCACTTTAAAAAATGTACCAGATCTAACCTTGAAAAAGGTAGAATCTTCTATCCTGGAAGAAGAAAGAAAGATGGGCAAAGAAGGTCTCTTTCAAGTTGACAATGCAATGGTAGTAGGCAAATCAAAAGTATCCTGCTCCCATTGTGGAAAGTCAGGACACAAAGTTGACACATGCAGGTTGAAGATGATATGCAGTTTTTGTGGTCTTAAAGGCCATTCAGAGAATTTTTGCTTTAAAAAGAAGGATAAAGCACACTTGGTTGAGGAAAAAGAAGTTTTGACAAAGGAAGAAGAAGCAAATTTTGCTTCTATTGATTCTGATTGGGCTTTTTGAAGTCTTTTTTGATGTATGTTACCTCTAAGCACCACATGATGTAGCTCATGTAACTTTCTTAGTAGTAGTAGTGGGACTTTTGTATGGTTACCTCTGAGCACCACATGATGTAGCTCATGTAACGTTTTAGACATTTGCCTCTTAGGAGGGCAAATCTTTTTGGTTAGTCCCATAGTTACTGTTTGGGACATGGGAGGGTATTTTGGTATTCGTTCACACTTCTTGGATGCTCTTGCCTTATTTTCAGGCCATGTTGAGGTCCAGGGAGGGTATTGGAATTTATGGCCCCTCTACATGGCTTTAGTAGTGGACCTTAGTAGATTATTTCTCTAAGGTTTAGTAGCTTGGCTTTAGATTTGGACCTTAGCAAATTATTTCTCTAAGGGTTAGTAGCTCCTTTTTGGATGGTCCTATTTTCAGCTTTTTTATATGCATTAGTGGAGAATCTCTACTTCTTGCTCTCTACTCTAGGCTTTGGGTGCTCACTTCTAGGCAAGTGATAAGCATCTTGATTAGGATTAGATCCTAATCTCCTCCTTAATCCTTTTGTACTTCAGCCTATTTAAAGGCTCCTCATCTAATGAAGAAGACACTTTTAGTTTTTGCCTTATTCACATTGTCATTATGCTCATATGATTTGTCTTTAGCTAATCTATTCATGCTTAAGCATAGTCTTGCTTCCTAGTTCTTAATCCTTGGATAACAATGTCTAAGACATTGAGTATATACAAATTTCACTACTTGAATTGTGCACATGATTACCTTGCAAAAGTCTTGCTATGCTCAACAGTATATCGGATGGGATCCCTGTCTACATACAACTGGTATGGGGAGGTTTCCTCTTGCGCTTTTGGCTCCAAGAAGATATCATTGCTAACCTCAAAACCTCCACAATCTACAACTACCTCACCTCCCCGCCTATCATACTTTGGACAAGTGGACGTACTCTCACTGGGGTGCATGAAGATAGCGATGACCAAAGCAGAGAACTACTTGCACACACTAGTAAGTACGTTAGGGAGGGAAATCATTGATCTTGACTTTGATAAAAACCAAAGAATCCAGCACTCACCTCTTCTTGGCCATCTTTTGACATGACATAGAGATATCGCGAGATGCGTAAGAACAAAGTCCTTCACAATGTGAAGTTCCAAGTTCCTGCCTCTCACATAGCAATCCCTAGGTGATCCACATGTAGAGTGCACACCATAGTGCCATTGGCATGTAGGAACTCTGCAGCAAGCACAAAAGCCGACTCCACAAGTACCTCCCGAGAAGCATTCCACCAAGGAACCTCTAAAGCGCCCTTGTGGAGACACGTATCTATAGGAAAATAAGCCCACACCAAACGCATGCCTCCAAGGCTATCGAAGGCGTCCATGCTTCCCCACCTCGTTAGAGATCCCATGAATTGTTGTTGCAATACTACAAGATTCCTGGAACAACAAAGCATGTAAGGGGAGTGAAAACACTATAATGACGATGAATGGAGAGAGTCACTTGCATGCTTGAGAGATCGTACCTGTGTTTTCGCTTTCCCATAAGCGCGAGACGGACGTGATCAATGTTTAAGCTCAAAACTAAGTGCAGGGGGTTCCCCACAATGGGATGGTAGTCTTCATTTACACAACACCAAATACATGTTATTTGAGCGTTGATGAATAAATGATCTATTGAATGCTCTAACACGTTACGCTTACTTACTAGATCCCAAGAAGTCCGCCTCATCATCTTTTAAACTCTTCGACCCCTACTCTTAGGTCCAGCCATGCGAAGGGTTCACCTGCTCTTTGCCTTGTGCATGGGACTCCCGCTCATCTTCATGCTCATCATCCTTGGAATGGATGTCCTTAGATTCTTCATCTAAGTCATCCCTTTCCCAGTCTGGCCGTGACCATTTTTGGGGCGATGGAGGTGTGGATTTCTTACCCTTTTTCTTCTTGGGGGTCAATTCTGTCTTGCTGGCAGGCTTCTTGCCCTCTCTGGCCCCACTGCATTCAACTAACATTAGAACTATAAACTCCCAAACAACAGGCTTCATACCTCGTACAAATTAAATACTGTACAAGAGGAAACATACTCTAAAACTGCTCTGCCTCCTCTGGAGGAAACTCCCCCTTTGGGTAGTCTAACCACCATAGGCAAAGTATCCATGTGTCCTTGCCCCAAAGCTCGTCGATCCACTCTTCGGGGTATAATCTTGTTTCCTCCACCTCAAACAGCACCCATGTGTCTGAAGGGTGCTTGAGAATGTAGACCCGATTACGTATACTATTTCTCCACCACCTAATACAAAAACATTAAAGAGGTCTAAGAAACCAATAGAAGAGGCAGGACAACTTCTCCACCATGCAAGGCAAAAAAAAATAGAGTTGTGGTACTTTATACTTGTACAAGGAGGTGTCGAGCTGTGCATGGTAGCTGGAAGATTCCTTCGTCCAGCTTTTGAGGTGTACAGGTGTAAGAACCTCCCCTTCTAATCTTATAATTATTCCCCTCTCTGAAATGAAAGAAAGATCCCGTTTTATCCTATTTTGGTCTAGAGAGAGAAAATGTCTAGAGAGAGGTAATCCAAAATTGAGATATTTTTAGATATAAAAATCCTCCTAGTGTCGAAAATGGTTTTCCTTCAAACAGAAATTCAAAAAGAACTTTCCAATGTGCAATTGGAATTAATTGAAAATGTGTATAAAGGACCTTATCCTAAGGGTCTAGATTTTCAGAAATTTTTGGATTATGGTCCAATTAAGGTTCCTATGGGCCAATAGGATCAATCTAAGTGTGGGGAGGAGATAAGTCCAATTTATAAAAGAAAATACCCAAAAATGAGTAAATGCCCACATAAGATGAAGAGTTGACTAAATACAAGGTTTATTATGGGTATAATGATACATTTTTGACACCTTGGTATGGAGAAGGGGGGGACTTCAAGGAGGCACGTATTTCACACATGTGGTGGAGTTTTTAACTCAAAAACATTGTGATATTTTTATCTCTTCTCAAACCAAATCAAAAGGAGCCAAAGTAGGGCCAAATCTTGTCCAAATTCAACCAAACTGAATCTGGAAATATCTAGAACCTATTTGGATTCGGTTAGAGGCTTCCCTCACCTATAAATAGATCCTTAGTTCTTTGTGAAAAAATCTGTGAACTATACCATGCCAATATTATACTAAAATAATAATATTTTCTATTATAAAAGAAAACAAGAACAAAATCATCCAAGTATTCTTTGAGAATGTCTTGCATTAGGCGATTGAATGTAGCTGGGACATTTGTCAATCCAAACGGCATGACAATGGATTCATAGTGCCCATAGCGAGTATTGATGGCTGTCTTTGGGATATCTTTATCATTAATCCTGATCTGGTAATACCCTAATTTGATATCTATCTTTGTATCTGGGCTCCATTTAGCCTATCCAGAAGCTCATCAATTCTGGGGATAGGATACTTATTCTTAACTATCAGCTGATTGAGACCTCTGTAATCCACACAGAGTCTTAACATTCCATCCTTCTTTTTCTGAAAGAGAACTGGCGCTCCCCAAGGTGAAACACTGGGTCTTACAAACCCTTATTCTAACAACTGCCTAAGCTGCTCCTTGAGTTCAATGGCTTCAGGGACAAGCATTTTGTACGTGCACTGGGCTACTGGCTGAGCTCTGGGGGTCAATTCTATCTCATGATCTACTTCTCGAATCGGAGGCATCTCAGTTAGCTCTGCTGGGAATAAATCATCATACTCACTTAACCATTCTGGTTCTTTAGCCTTTAACTTTGTGTCTATCGGATTCATTTTCACAACATAAATGAGCTGCTTCTTTCTAAGTCCTTTTAGTAATCTAGAAGCTTTTACTAATTACAGATCTGGGGATCCGAAAATTTCAGTTCCTTGAACCTTGTTCCCATGAAGGTCACGGAAGGAAATGGTTCCATTGTGACAGTGAATGTCAACTTGATTTTTGTGGAGCCAATCCATTCCAAGGATTCCGTCAAAGACTCCCAAAGGTAAGACTCTAAATTGGCAGTCAGTTACATTCCCATCTAGATTAAACTGAATACGATCTGTCTCATGGTGAGTGAAAAGAATCTTCCCACTGGCCAATTCAACTTGCATAGGTTTCCTTGATTTCTATTTTAAGACTAGCTTACGCAAGCATCCTGGGGAAATAAATGAATGAGTACTTCTTGAATCAATTAAAAGCTTGAATAGCTTACCCTTATACTCAGCTGGAGTATGGATGATGGAGAATTGACGATTTGGCCCTTGGTTTTCAATCACGGCATAAATCTGACCTCTTTTCTCTTCCACTACTTCTGCTATCGTAACTGCTCTGGCTGCTGCAGATTGGGGCGGAACTCTTTCTCTTTGGTTACCCCAGTTCTGGGAGGGAGTTCTAATATTACTATGAACAGAGGCAGATGGTTGAGCTGGAGTCCTCCTAGGATTGCCCTGATTTTGGTGAGACGGTTTGACTGATACAAAGGGGCTGGTCTCTACACTCTGGGCCCTTGATTTCCTTGTCCTCTTGACATGGCAGGAGTCGGGGGCAGTCTTTAAGCTGGTGACCGAAACACTGACACCCAAAACACTTGTTCTCACTTCTAAGCTCATCCCTCTGAATCCTTGAAAGAGGTGCGGCTCTTGAGAAAGTGTTCTGAGGGAAGGGTCTTCCTTCACTTCTGAATTTCCCAGCATCTTGATTCTGATTTTTAGGGCCTTGCTGCCTCTTTGGGGGTGGAAAGTTTGAAGCACTTCTCGGGGTTTGGAATCTTTGGGGGTGGAAAGGTTGAAGCACTTCCCGGGGTTTGGAATCTTTTAAAGTTTGAGGGTGCAGGCTTCGGCGGGACCTTAACAACAAATGCTTTGGCAAAGTCCTTTGCCATTCTGACAGCTTCTGCCATTGAGACTGGATTGGCATTTTTCACTAAAGTGTCCAATGGCTCGTTCATCCCTCGAATGAATTTGGCCATCATCTGCTCTTCATCAAAAGTGGAGAATATTTGAGGAGAAGGGCAAATACTTGATGGTATTGTGACATGAAAAATTGATATCTTTCATTTTCAATTTTGTACATATTTTGATGGTTTCTCAATGGTAATAAGGTGGAATCTTGTTCAAGAAGATTGTGGCGCCCACAATGGAATAACGATGTGGTGATGCGATGGCTTGGCGGCTACCCTGATAACAGCATTCTATCTTCAAATATAATGGTTTTACTTGATTTAGGGTGAACACATTGTAAATTCCACAAGTATGCTTGATAAATACTTTGGTATTGTATATAGGCTAGTGATGTGGAAAATAAAAGTGGGCCTTCATGCTCACATGGATTTTAATTGTATTATTAATATAGTATTCACATAAGGCTACAAGTTGGGGAGTGTGGAAGCCATGTGGAAGAGTGTGTGTAGGTGAATAATTTGGAAAGATTCTTTTAGAATGCCTACATGGAAGAGGAAAATTCTGCCATATGTAAGTGGGATCTCCACCTACATGCCACTTAGACTTGGCTATTATCTCATCACACTTTCAAAGTCAAAAAGTCTTCAATTTAATAATCAATAGAAGACTTAGCCTAGGAGGACAATTGATGGTGACATCTACCCTTATGTCACTGAAGGGTTGAAGATTTTTATGTTGTAATTTGTAACAATGGAAGAGAGGGTGATTCTCCACCTATAAAAGGATCCCTCTTCTCCCTTTCAAATGAATGAATGAAGCCTCCTCAATTGAGAATTTTGTGTCATTGCCATTCTCTTATCTTCAAACCCTTATTTAAACACTCTCTTTATATGTGAATGTCTCAATTAGCATTAGCTCCTCATGCTTAACCCAATTTTGGACCTCTTTGATGATTCATGATAAGTGGAATAAGGAGTTATTATCTTGGTGGGCCTGTGACTTCTCAAGGTAGCCCTTGCCTTATTGCCGCCCTCCTTTGGAGGTACCAATGGTTTTAGCGATAATGAGCATGTGGAAAGACTTTGGGGACCATAGGTAAATCTTTACGATTGTCTGCTGAGCAATGTTAACCCTTACCCTCTAGCTTGAATCATGAAGGAGATGAAAGGCAAGAGGCTATGTGAAAATTGAGGTTTCATGCAAAGAGAGGGAAGTGCAGTTTTTGTGGTCTAATACCCAAGTTTTAACCGATAATTACTCATCACTCGGGTATTGGTTTCTAAAATTGATCATATGGCTAGGAAGCTCTTTATATGCTCTTTCCACTCATGTAACTAATTTCTTAATCCTTTACTTCATTGATGATCAGAATTTCTCCCAACGTTGCTAAGTTTTAGGCAAATTTTGGCAGTTTTATAGTCTTGTAGTAAAACGCTCATAGCTTTTAGGCGAATTTTGGCAGTTTTATAGTCTTGTAGTAAAATGCTCATAGCTTTCAGGCAAATTTTGGCAGTTTTATAGTCTTGTAGTAAAATGCTCATAGCTTTTCGCTCGGTTGCCCGTTTTTGAAAGTTTTTATATAGGCACGAAGTTCTCTTCAAGCTCTACGTACCTATGTAATCCTCTTTTGTACAGTCTATATGGATTTAAAACTGCAATTCTCTGTGTATCTCTATTTTTATAGACTTTTGGCCATTATTTCTTCTTAATAATGATTAATTCCTCTTAATCTCTTATCAAAAAGCAAATCCCATGTATCTTATCCTCTTGTAAGTGATTGCTATATTCTTTTCCTTTAAGATGTTTTGTCCTAATCGTCCAATTCAAATGGATGAACCTTACCAACATTCCCCGTATGTTTCCGTTCACATAATCCTGAGTCGGAAGATTTTCTTCCAACAAAGAATTGCCCTCTTATTTGGAGCTGCAAGACTGACAGAAATTCTTGCTTTTCTTGAGCCTTTCATCTTTCCTTCCATGAATTATTATCTCACCTTTGATGTGTTTATCTTTATGTTAACCTAGGGAGAGAAAGGGAGGTGACGAGGCTGTGAGGTTTCATACAAGTGTGTTTTGATTCTAAGAAGTGACCGAAGTTAAAACCCCAACTTTGTGTCACAGTATTCTTCAATCGTCTGACTATCCTGCTTCAGTTCCAAGAACTCATTCATTTTGGTTTCCAGGAAGCCCGGAGGACAGAACCTCTTCCTGAGGTAAGCCTTAAGATCTGACCAGGTATGGGTATTTCGGTCGAGATGGTTTGTCTTGCAATGGTTCCTCCATGCGACCTTGACCGTTTCCACAATCTGGCGAGAGCCATCTTGCTACAATGTCATGTGAATGAATGATATGGGATGTGAATGGATGAGATGTGATGTCATGTGAATCGGGATGTGAATGAACGATATGGGACACATTCTCATCATCTCTATTCACGTCATATCCATCCATTCATTCTTTCCCATCTATCTAATTCACATTACATCTCACATCTATTCACCTCACATCTCATCACCTTTATTCACATCACATCCATCCATCCATTCATTCCCATCTATCTGATTCACATCACATCTCATCACATCTATTCACCTCACATTCTCATCATCTCTATTCACATCACATCCATCCATTAGTTCTTTCTCATCTATCTGATTCACATCACATCTTGCATCTATTCACCTCACATCTCATCACCTCTATTCACATCACATCCATCCATCCATTCACATCTATCTAATTCACATCACATCTCATCACATCTATTTACCTCTCATCTCATCACCTCTATTCAAATCACACCCATTCATCCATTCATTCACATCTATTTAATTCACATCACATCCATCCATCCATTCATATCTATCTAATTCACATCACATCCATCCATCCATTTGCATCTATCTAGTTCGCATCACATTCTCATCATCTCTAATCACATCACATCCATCCGTTCAATCATCATTTGATTCACATCTTATCTTATCACATCTATTCGCCTCATATTCTCTTCACTTCTATTCACAGAATTTACACAGCATTTAAGAGGATTCTAATTTTTGATAAAAAGATTCTTTACGCATATATTTATGCATAATTCAATTTTATGTAAAATAACACTTTTGAAATAAAAAAAATTCTTTATGCATCTTCTTATGCGCATAAACTCAATTTTAATTTTTATGCATCTTCCTATGTATAAATTCAATTTTAATGAGAATGACACTTTTGAAATAAAAATAATTCTTTTATGCATCTTCCTATGCATAAGTTCAATTTTAATGAGAATGACACTTTTGAAATAAAAATAATTCTTTTATGCGTCTTCCTATTCATAAGCTCAATTTTAATGAGAATGACAGTTTTGAAATAAAAATAATTCTTTTATGCATCTTCCTATGCATAAGTTCAATTTTAATGAGAATGACACTTTTGAAATTAAAATTAATCTTTTAGAATGCACAAACGGAGGTAATTAGTCTTTTAGAATAACCTAATGATAAACTTTAGTTCCACAAAATTTAAGAAAATTTTGCCATAACCTCCTTTGTATGGCTGACCATTTCTCAATTTTATCATCCAATTTATGACTTGAATTAATCCAATTTGAATTCTAATATCTCTAATCTACTCTATTTTCCAAAAATCATTAGAGTAAACAATGAAAAGAGTTTAATCAATCTTTTAATTAAATCGTTTAGGATTGAGAAGGGCTGAATTGTAAAGAAGAGAAGGGGGTGGCTTTTCCATCAAGGCATAGCATCAGATTTTAATTTAACATTTACAAAGCATAAAATTTGAGAAAACCATAGATTTAAAAATTCACAATAAGTAAGAATTAAGCTTACATGGAGCTTGTAAGCTTTCCTTTGGCTTGAGGGATTGAGGGTTCTACTCTAGTTTGCAGCAAGAGTGGCCACCAAATTCACTTGGAGAGGATTAGGCCAAAAGCCAATTGAATTAAAGAAATTCAATGTTAAATGGCTCAGGACAGAAGCAGAGTAACAGTGCATAAACACCATTAAGCTTTTACAAAGGGGGAGGCTTCTATTTAAAGGAAAAAGTGAGCCTCTAACCAAGCAAACTGATTCTAGAATTTTCCAGATCAGTTTGGTTACTTTTTGACCATTTTTAGGTCAGTTTAGCTTACTTTTTGGATCTAGTTGAAACAGGAGAGAGGAGAGATAAAAATATCTCATCATTTGTGAGTTTAAAACTCATCCACACATGTGAAATAGGCGTCTCCTTCATGAGGGTATTCCCCACACTGAGGTGTCAAAAATGCATCATTTTCTCTAAATATCTCTTCTTTTTTAACTAATAAACCTTGTCCTTAGTCAACTCTTCATCTTATGTGAGTATTTACTCATTTTTGGGAGATTTTCTTTTATTCTTCAATATATCTCCTCCCTATATTTGGATTAATCTTATTGGTCCATAGGAACCTTAATCCAAAATTTTTAGAAAATCTGGACCCTCAGGATAAGGTCCTTTTTACCTATTTTCAATTTATTCCAATTGCACATTGGAAAGTTCTTTTTGAATTTCTGTTTCAAGGGAATTTAGTTTAATAAGAAAGGACATTTTTCCATCCAAAGATATCTAAAAACTGAGTTATCTCTCTCTAGAACATTTTCTCTCTCTAGGCCAAAACAAGTAGAAACAAGATCTTTTATTATTCTGAAAAGAGGATTGATTATAGGGGAAGAAACTGGACATCTTGAGGGGATGGGGAGGAATCTTACATTCTCTCTCCCACTTGAAAAATGCGAGATGTCCTCATCTTGCACAGGTGGAGTATGATCTCTTTCATCTTCTTCTTCTTCTTCAATTACTTCCAGCGTTACTGTGCCTTGGAAGTGGATGGCCAATTTGGAAATATCTCTCTTTGCCTTCTCCTATTTTGAGGTGCAAGTCTTGCATTACTTTGGATTGAGAGCGCGGTTTGGTTAAAGGGTCTACCTCTGGGATTTTGTTGATTTTGGCGGAAGGAAACCTGATTACTCTGGAAGGAAGGAGCTAGAGTCTGGAATCTTGATCCTTGATTTCCCTGCCCCGAAAACTTTGATCCAAAAGGTGTTGGGCAATCCATACTGTGATGACCAAATCCTTGACAGTTATAGCATTTCACTCCCTTGTTCAAGGGTGGAACTTCTGAAGTTGAATTCCACGGGATTGAGTTTCGAGAAAAGGACATTTCTTCCATTCTGGAACTTCCCATGTCCTGGGCTTGTTGACCCTGATATCTTTTAGGCGACGGAAGGTTGGAATCACCTTTTGGAATTAAAAACCTTTTGAAAGGTGATGGTGCTGGCTTTGGTGGGACTTTGACATCAAAGGCCTTGGTGAAATCCTTCGCCATCCTGCTTCAGCCATGGAAACTGGCTTGGCATTCTTCACCAAGTTATTCAAAGGTTCGTCCAGTCCCTGAATGAACCTGGCCACATCAGGTGTTCTTCATCCAGTGGTGGTGAGAATTTGAGGAGGAGAGCGAATGCTTGGTGATATAATTCAATAGTTCTGCTCCCCTGGGTCAACTCTAAGAATTCGTTCATCTTTGTTTCCAAGAAGCCGGGAGGACAGAACCTCATCCGTAGGTAATTTTTGAGATCATTCCATGTATGGGTATTCCGCCGATCTAGATGGTTTGTCTCGCAGTGGCTCCATGCCACTCTGGCTATTTCTACTATCTTCATCTCATTGTACCCAGTGTTGTACCCGATGACATCAAAGTACTCTTCTCATTGTACCCGGTGACATCGAAGCTCTTCCATTGCTTCGATATGCTTTTCCATAGCCTCACCCAAGTTTTCCCCTTCACCCTTGAAAGGTCCAGGCTGTGATCTATGAAGAGTTTTATGAACATCCAAATCGAGCTCTTCCTCTCGTCGAGTTGGGGGTTATCATTTCTACCACGACGACCTCGATCCATGCTCCTATGAATACAAAAATTCTTGTTAAGTCCCTTTATTTATGATTCAATTCTGATTTTAGATTCAACTAATTTTGGGGTTCTTTCAATTGGTCAGTTCCTCACAGAATCATGGGATAAAGATATTCATATAGAACTCATTATCGGATAACAATTCATTCAGAACATCTCATTCATATCTTTAACACAATAATGGTCCATTAGACCAAAATTTCCATCTGGACAGTCCTCCATGAGGATTTCAATTATACAAAAATTTTTTTTGGTCATCCCTTAACTTGATCCACTGGGTCAAGTGTTAATAGTAGCAATTTATCAGCACAATCCACTAATCTCATAGTGATTTGCTGAAGTCATTATCATCATTCCAATTATGAACATCATCACAGGGACTCGTCCCATTCATCCTCATTATAGTTTTGTTCAGCTTATCACATTTCAACCAAAATTCCAATTATGAACATCATCACAGGGACTCGTCCCATTCATTCTCATTGTGGTTTTGTTCAGCTTATCACATTTCAACCAAAATTTTGGAATGATCATTTTTCAATCAGAATCCAAATCAATTCATCAGTTCTTAACCAGAATTTTAAAATCATATCAACCACATTCGAATTTATCATCTGGATAGCATTTCTGCTTATAATTTCAAGATCTTAGATTTACTCGTATATATTGCCACAGTAAAGAGCTGCAGTTATACCCTCGGTATATACGGGTAGTCACGGTCCTTAGAATTATAAGGTAAATACCATCATGTCTAGGCCTCAAGCAAGTCTGGGATTCCATATAAGTGCGGTACTTCCATATGAAGACCCAATTAACAATTTATGAATTTCAATCTGAATAACAATTTATATGAATTTTATCACCAATTTCAACCTTTTACTACTACTTTATCAAATTTTGACATTTTTGGCTTCTCAGTTGATCCACTTTAGCCAATTTTGTTCTAATACCAGCTGTAAGATCCCTGTCCCCACCGCGCAACAAATTTAGGGGTGATAGCAGCGGAAGTAGCACTTCTTGCGCGAGGTAGGGTCCCACACTCACGGCCTCACCCACCATGGATATCCGGACAAGAGACTAATCTATCGGTTCTTCCAAATTCAAACCCAGAAAAACTTCCCTTACCCGGAAAGCTCAGGCGATTCCTCTAAACCCGTAAGTCCCATAGTCAAATCAGGGAAAGATTGCACTTGGATCATAGAGACCAACGCTTTTTTCCTCATTGTTTGAGAGGCACAGCCGTTGATTCTTTTCCATAGAACAATTTTTGTCTGGGATTTACTTCATCTAGCGTACCATAACATAATTGAGTCTCAATTTAGGGATCCATCAGTCCAGCCCAACCCCATCCAATCCTATGGGTTAGCCAACCACCCAACCACTGTAGTGATGGTAATCCAATTAGAAATTTGGTTAGGTTTTGTCTCGGGTACCGGGGAAAAGAGTTCCCAGGCTCCCTAGCCGGATATTCATGCAAACTTAAAACTAGTCACACCACTTACACACCTAATATGAAATTGCCTTTTTCATAAATTTTAGCTCTCTTTAAAATAATCATTTAATGAAATCATAGTTACTGATCATAATCCTCCAAAAATTTCTGGTTGAATTTTAATTTCCAATCATTCCTTCCTCAGTGTACCTATGGCATCATTGGCAAAACCAGAACGCTCACCACCTATCGACTCAGGGGTCTTTTCGATGGTTCCTAGCTCATAGTACTCGGCAATATTCACATATCAAAATGGAATCTTCGTTGAAGATCAACAAGATCAACCAACAGATCCATATAAAAGAACCATGGACTCATCCATTGAGGACCAACAAGGTCAATCAACCAGATTCATGCCCGAATCCAGAAAACAACTCTTACTCCTTGTTCCAATATCTTCCACGATGCACGTGTGGGTATCGTCGGTGACCCAGAGCCCGAGCACCGTATGGTCAGCACCCTCTAGGATCCTTCGTAGGTGACCTAGCGCTTCACTCATAGGCCGCTTCCTTGGTCCCTCATCCACCGTACTGGAAGCTCACCATTTTAATCGAACTGAGGCTGGTCAAGACCTCGGTCGACCTTGCTACGCAAGACGTCCTCCAATGACTCTCTGTCAGTTGTTGCAACTTTACCAGATTAGGTCTCCACGACCTCATTCACAAGACGGTCAAAATGCTTCTCTAGCATTCTTGACATAAAACAGTAATTTAAAAACAGTTCAAAAATACAGTTTCTATAACAAACTCTCGTCTTTCCACATTGCTCCACATCAAACCACATTAATTAATTCTACAACCATTTCATAAGTATTCCTATTCTCATCCAATCACATCATTTTCACATCACATCATTTTCATCTCATCACATCTTTTCTATTAATTAATTCCACAATCATTTCATAAGTATTCCTATTCTCATCCAATCACATCATTTTCATCTCATCACATCTTTCCTCAATTTATCCTCATCAGATCTCATCCACTCACCATCTACCCATATCCACATCTCATCACATCACATTCATTCACATCTCATCCATTCAGACCACATCTCATCACATCACATTCATTCACATCTCATCCATTCAGACCACATCACATTCACTCACATCACATCTCATATATTTTACCTCACATCTCATTCATTCACATCTATCCTGATTCACATCCCATCACATCACATTCATTCATATCCATCACATTCTCTTTCATTCATATCCATCACATTCATTCTCATCACCCTTATATCTTATCACTTTTATCCATATCATATCTCATTCACATCCATTCTTCTCATACACATTCACATCTATTCTTCACATACACATCTTTATCCATTCTTTCACATACTCATTCACATCCATTCTTTCACATACTCATCCACATCCATTCTTCACATACACATTCACTCACATCTCATATCTTTCATTTACATTCTGATTCACATGACATCACATCTCATCCATTCATTCACATTTTTTTGATTCACATCACATCTCATCACATCTATTCACCTCACATCTCATCACCTCTATTCACATCACATCCATCCATCCATTCATTCCCATCTATGTGATTCACATCACATCTCATCACATCTATTCACCTCACATTCTCATCATCTCTATTCACATCACATCCATGCATTCATTCTTTTCCATCTATCTGATTCACATCACATCTCACATCTATTCACCTCACATCTCATCACCTCTATTCACATCACATCCATCCATCCATTAATTCCCATCTATTTGATTCTCATCACATCTCATCACATCTATTCACCACACATTCTCATCATCTCTATTCACATCACATCCATCCATTCATTCTTTCCCATCTATCTGATTCACATCACATCTCACATCTATTCACCTCACATCTCGTCACCTTTATTCACATCACATCCATCCATCCATTCACATCTATCTAATTCACATCACATCTCATCACATCTATTTACCTCTCATCTCATCATCTCTATTCAAACCACACCCATCCATCCATTCATTCACATCTATCTAATTCACATCACATCCATCCATCCATCCATTCGTATCTATCTAATTCACATCACATTCATCCATCCATTCGCACCTATCTAGTCCACATCACATTCTCATCATCTCTATTCACATCACATCCATCCATTCAATCATCATCTGATTCACATCTTATCTCATCACATCTATTCGCCTCATATTCTCTTCACTTCTCTTCACATCTATTTGTGCATAATTTAATTTTAAGAAAAATAACACTTTTGAAATAAAATTAAATCCTTTATCCATCGTCTTATGCATAAATTCAATTTTAATGAGAAAAATCCTTTTGAAATAAAAATAAATCTTTTATGCATCTTCCTATACATAAGTTCAATTTTAATGAGAATGACACTTTTGAAATAAAAATAAATCTTTTATGCATCTTCCTATGCATAAGTTCAATTTTAATGAGAATGAGACTTTTGAAATAAAAATAAATCTTTTATGCAGCTTCCTATGCATAAGTTCAATTTTAATGAGAATGACACTTTTGAAATAAAAATAATTCTTTTATGCATCTTCCTATGCATAAGTTCAATTTTAATGAGAATGACACTTTTGAAATAAAAATAAATCTTTTATGCATCTTCCTATGCGTAAGTTCAATTTTAATGAGAATGACACTTTTGAAATAAAAATAATTCTTTTATGCATCTTCCTATGCATAAATTCAATTTTAATGAGAATGACACTTTTGAAATTAAAATTAATCTTTTAGAATGCAGCACAAACGGAGGTAATTACTCTTTTAGAATAACCTAATGATAAACTTTAGTTCCACAAAATTTAAGAAAATTTTGCCATAACCTTCTTTGTATGGCTGACCATTTCTCAATTTTATCATTCAATTTATGACTTGAATTAATCCAATTTGAATTCTAATATCTCTAATCTACTCCATTTTCTAAAAATCATTAGAGTAAACAATGAAAAGAGTTTAATCAATCTTTTAATTAGATCGTTTAGGATTGAGAAGGGCTGAATTGTAAAGAAGAGAAGGGGGTGGCCTTTCCATCAAGGCATAGCAATAGATTTTAATTTAATATTTACAAAGCATAAAATTTGAGAAAACCATAGATTTAAAAATTCACAATAAGTAAGAATTAAGCTTACATGGAGCTTGTAAGCTTTCCTTTGGCTTGAGGGATTGAGGTTTCTACTCTTGTTTGCAGCAAGAGTGGCCACCAAATTCGCTTGGAGAGGATTAGGCCAAAAGCCAATTGAATTAAAGAAATTCAATGTTAAATGGCTCAGGACAGAAGCAGAGTAACAGTGCATAAACCCCATTAAGATTTTACAAAGGGGGAGGCTTCTATTTAAAGGAAAAAGTGAGCGTCTAACCAAGAAAACTGATTCTAGAATTTTCTAGATCAGTTTGGTCACTTTTTAACCATTTTTAGGTCAGTTTAACTTACTTTTTGGATCTAGTTGAAACAGGAGAGAGGGGAGATGAAAATATCTTATATTTATGAGTTTAAAACTCATCCACACATGTGAAATGGGCGCCTCCTTCATGAGGGGTATTCCCCACACTGAGGTGTCAAAAATGCATCATTTCCTCTAAATATCTCTTCTTTTTTAACTAATAAACGTTGTCCTTTAGTGAACTCTTCATCTTATGTGAGTATTTACTCATTTTTGGGGGATTTTCTTTTATTCTTCAATTTATCTCCTCCCTATATTTGGATTAATCTTATTGGTCCATAGGAACCTTAATCCAAAATTTTGAGAAAATCTGGACCCTCAAGATAAGGTCCTTTTTACCTATTTTCAATTTATTCCAATTGCACATTGGAAAGTTCTTTTTGAATTTCTGTTTCAGGGAAATTTAGTTTAATAAGAAAGGATATTTTTCCATCCAAAGATATCTAAAAACTGAGTTATCTCTCTCTAGAACATTTTCTCTCTCTAGGCCAAAACAGGTAGAAACAAGATCTTTTATTATTCTGAAAAGGGGATTGATTACAGGGGGAGAAACTGGACATCTTGAGGGCTGGGGAGGAATCTTACAAAATCCAATTCAACTCTAGGACATGTTGTCAAGCAAGCCTAACTTGTTGCTCTTCGAGTTTGATGGAACCAAGAAGATAAGAGAAATCGATGGAACCAAGGAAAGTGGCAAAAGAGGGGTCTAAGCGTCAATCCAAATGTCTCCCATAGGCATGAAACTTGGGAGTTATTGGCATCGTTAGGAGTGACGTATTAGACACGTCGTGTTCAACGCCACCCTAAACATCACTTTTTATGACGTCACAATGTCGAGTGATTTTACATAGAAAGCTTACTTGCTTTTTAGGGGCTAGATCATTATGATTAATGAACTCAAATGATGTTCATTGAAATGTTCACAATGTTTTGTGAAAAAGGTAATAAATTTAGTGATGATTTACTTGATTATGCAACCCAATCATTTGTGTTGTTTTGGTAAGCATATTTATTCCCAATGCTTACTCATATAGCCAAATAAAACCTTAATTTAGAGAGATTAAATTTGTTCTATCATGTGTCTGTGTGAATATAGTTTACTATAACAATAAAACTCATGGAATTTCATGTCTAATTCTAATGAAAAGAGGCTTCATTTATTTCCCAAAAACCAGTGCATTCAATGCTAGAGTGTGAGCGACACAAGGATAATATCACATGAATTTTATTTAGATTTTTCTAATGAGATCCTTAAAATGTGGTAACTGCTATAGTTATATTTCTCGATTTTTTGAATGCATAAGTATTAACATAAAAATTCCATCATATAAACTCCCCTTTGTGCTCTTCATCTTGTATTCAAAACTTTATGTTCATGATGAAAAGTTGTAATAAAGTAAAAGAGTCTTATGTCTATTTTGGCCCAGGTCCAAGAGCAAGTGTATATTGTAAATGGGGTCAAGGGTTAGGTTGGCCATGCCTATATTGGACACTTTTAAGTGTGGTATGAAAGCACAGTCATGTATAGAAGTGAAAACTTTAGAACAATAATATAACTAATCACTTGTTGTTGATAATGATAATTAAAGCTTGCTAATCCTAGCTATGGTGGCTTCTCCCCTTTGAGAAGATGAGTGAGCCCTCCTCCATGAGTGCTACCATACAAACTCCGATCACTGAGTGTTCTATTCTCTTTCAGTGGTATCAAACAATGCTTTTTGATCCCTTTTCTTGCTAGGTTTAGTCTAGGAAAACCTTAATTTTTCTCTCAAAACCTATAAACCCTAATCTCATACATCTTTTTCTCAAGTTTCTTCAAGATCCATACTCTAGCTATGTTTGGGAGTCTTCTTAAGCAAATTTGGACCTATTATGACTCTAATCTATGCATTTTCTAGTTTTGCCCTAATTTCTAAAATTTGTTGCATCATTAGGATGCCTTTTTCATTCAAAAACCCTAGAAATCAACACTATTATGCTTGAATCTCTTCATGAGGGGTACATAGGCAATGAAGACTTGATCTATGGGGACGTACCAAATTGTATCCCTTTAGTGATGTGGCAAGTCATCATGGAGTAGCCAACTGGAGTCCTCAATGTTGTTAGACATGGGTTTGATTATTGGTACCGCAATTGGTGACTAGGAATTATTTTAGGACTAGTGGCTGTTGTAGACAAGGTTTTATATATGCTTCCTTGGTCACACTTGTACAATAGGTTCTTGAGACACAGTGGCTATATCCTAGGTAGCTCTTCCTTCAAAATATATGGCCCTTAATCCTAGCCTAGGTGAAATGGCATGGTCACCTTCAAGGAGATCCGTAATTCGAGGACTCTGAGTATATAGATTTGGGATTGGTTTCTTCTTTGGCGATATGGCTTGTTCAAAGATTTCATCACAACAGATCTTTGATCGAGAAGATGCATCCTCATCAAGACTCGTTTTTGATACAGAGGCTAATTGTTGATTTCAAAAAAGGACATAAAGAGCATTGAGTGTTATTCCATCCTTGTCATAGAATAGCACCACCACTTCTTTGTTAGAAATCTCCATGGCACACGTCCGGCTAAAGAAGTTTGGTATAGCTTGCACGAACGTACCCCTATCTCTTCCTAGGATAAAATCCGCTTCTAACACATAGTCTAACACACAAATCTTACATTTCAAGGTGTTAGATTCCACATAAATTATGCATTCAAAATATCCTGACATGGCATGCTTTAAGTGTGAAACTTGGGAGTTACAGGCATCGATAGAAGTGACGTATTAGACACGTCATTCAATGTCGCCCTAAACGTCACTTTAAACCAACAAGCTTGTTTTTCAAACTAGTGAGATTTTGTCAATTAAAGAAAAACCATCTATTTTTCAAAAATAACAGCTACATAGAAAGCTTACTTGTTTTTTAGGGGCTAAAACATTATGATTAATGAACTCAAATGATGTTCATTAAAATGTTCACAATATTTTGTGAAAAAGGTAATAAATTTAGAACAGATGATGATTTGCTTGATTATGCAACCTAATCATTTGTGTTGTTTTGGTAATTGGAATATATGAAATGCATATTTATTCCCAATGCTTACTCATTTAGCCAAATAAAACCTTAATTTACAGAGATTAAATATGTTCTATAGTGTGTTTGTGTGAATATAGTTTACTACAACAATAAAACTCATGGAATTTCATGTCTAATTCTAATGAAAAGAGGCTTCATTTATTTCCCAACAACTAGTGCATTCAATGCTAGAGTGTGAGCGACACAAGGATAAGAGCACATGAATTTTGTTTAGATTTTTCTAATGAAACCCTTAAAATGTGGTAACTACCACAGTTATATTTCTCGATTTTTTGAATGCAAAAGTATTTAGATAAAAATTGCATTATATAAACTCCTCTTTCTGTTCTTCGTCTTGTATTTCAAAACTTTATGCTCATGAAAAGTTGTAATAAAGTAAAAGAGTCTCATGTCTATTTTGGCCCAAGTCCAAGAATAAAGTGGGGTCAAGGATTAGGTGATTGGGTGGCCATGCCTATATTGGACACTTTTAAATGTGGTGTGAAAGGGAAGTCATGTATAGAAGTGAAAAATTTAGAACGATAATATAATTAATCACTTGATAATGATAATTAAAGCTTACTAGTTTTAGCTATGGTGGCTTCTCCCCTTTGAGAAGATGAGTAAGCCCTCCTCCATGAGTGCTACCATGCAAACTCTGATCACTGAGTGTTCTACTCTCTTTCAATGGTATCAGACAATGCTTTGATCCCTTTTGTTTCTAGGTTTAGTCTAGGAAAACCTTAATTTCTCTCTCAAAACCTAATCTCATACATCTCTTCTCAAGTTTCTTCAAGATCCATACTCTAGCTATGTTTGGGAGTCTTTTTACGCAAACTTGGACCTATTATGAGTCTAATCTATGCATTTTCTAGTTTTTTTCTAATTTTTAAAATTTGCGTGCATCATTAGGAAGTCTTTCATTCAAAAACCCAGAAATAAACACTATTATGCTTGAATCTCTTCATGAGGGGTACATAGGGAACCAAGGCTTGATAAACGGGGATGTATCATGGAGTGAGCATCCTTTGACCCACGGCAAGTTGGCATCATACACACCTAAGGAGTCCTCCCACAGCTTGAAGGCAAGAAAGCCATTGGACGTAAGTGGGTATACAAAGTAAAACATAACAGTGATAGAAGCATAAGCAAGTACAAGGCTAGATTGTTTACACAAGGGAGTGAAGAAAGGCCCTAAGACCATTCTTGAAGCACATTGTGCTTTGGAGTGGCCCTATGGTCATTCCACCATGCACAATGTGCTTGAAAGATTTTCCCTAAGGCCATTCTAAACAATATCATGGATGGTATAATGGATCTAGGTCCAATCATTCAAGCCACTCTCAAGCACATTTTTTATATTTTATGGATGCACATGAGGAGTTTGTCCCTATGGCCATTCTACACTCCATGATGTGCTAGAATGTCCTAAGACATCATTGTGCTTACAATAATGGCCCTAGGGCCATTCTCCCATGGACAATATTTATGTATCTCGCATGCATGGTAGATTGGCCCTAGGTCCATTCTACCAAGCACAACATGGATGGTGTGCTTTAAAATAGCCAGAGGGTCATTCTTTCAAGCGCAATTTGTGATTACAAGAATTATAGCCCTAAGGCCATTCTTCCATGGATAATCCTGATGCATTTTGCATGCATGTGTAGAGAGAATGGCCAAAAGGCTTTTCTACCATGCACTATGTGATTTAAGAGAATGGCCTTAGGTCCATTCTAAAACACACCATGGATGATGTGCTTTAGAATGGTCACACGACCATTATTTCAAGCACAATTTGTTTACAAGAATGGCCCTAGGTGTTTAGAATATGGTGCCTAGTGTGGCAATGTGTGTATGGTAGATGTATGGGTTACAAGTCCAAGGTTAATAGGTAGAAGTAGAATTTGAATGTACATGAGGAGATTCACCTCAAGCATGGTACATGTGCAGGTATTTATGGGGCATGGACCATGTGGGTAGGTGTGTAGCATGTGGGTAGGTGTTTAGCATGTGGGCACTATATGTGGATATTATCAAATCCAACTTGTGGACATGCATCAATATACTACATATGAATGTTCCAAGCTGTAAGTCATGGGTTCTTCATTAGAATTGATCTTTATCTTAATTATTATGATTAACACTAATCTTATGCCCCCTCACTATGTCTTTCTTCACCTTCTAACCACCATAGCTTGCATCTGCAATGATCACACACCACAATGCTTGCTCAATCCACTCATTTCAAATCGGTATCAGAGCCAAGGTACCCCATTTTTACTCCTTAACACTAAGCATTAACAAGTGTCAACACCATCATTATTATTAATCAGTTATTAGCAACATTATCTCTTCATTTTTCACTTGGCTGAAAATAGAGGGCTTGGCATTGCCAACATAGCGTAGAAGCTTTTACAACGGCATTTAGCATTGCAAGGTGCAACCGTGACGACCTGGAGGAAATAAAGAAATTCGAGAAGAAGAATCACGCGAAAGAGACGCTACAGTCGGGGCTTCAATTTTTGGGGAAATCGTAAGTTTACAGCCGCCGTCAAGTAGAGAATCATCAATTCCATCAATACTTGGCTAAAGAAGCTGGTGAAGTCAGATTTGAAAAAGATCTGTTGTGGAAACAGATCTACACTTGCTACCCTTTTTTGTTGAGGTTTTCATGCTTATTTAATAAAAAATTAGTGACTCCAATCTTGGTTATCAGAGGCTTAATCCTACCTTCATCTATTTCTATTTCATTCCCCAAATGTGCTTTCCTCAATTTTATGCATAACCCTTTCAATTGCTTGCCCAAAATTTGTACTCCACCTTTTTAGGTTGTTATGACCAAGATGAGACAAATCTCATCTCAAGGGACTAGAGACTACTAAGATATTACTATAAATATCAATAAGACCCTCCTCATTGAGTCATGCCTAGTCAAATCTCAATAGATAAGTTTCGTATAGTGAAGGGTTTCATACATGGCAAACAAGGGTCTTGTATTTACTCATGCAAAAGGAACTTTGGGAGGTAGTAAATGAAGATGAGCTTGATGAAGGGAGTGATGATGAAGTCAAAGCAAGGATAAAAAAGGATAGAAAATCCATGGCCATCATTGGGTTAAGCCTCAGGGATAACATCATTCATCATATCAGCAACACAACAATAAGGAGCATGCCGAGGAAGCCTGGGATGAATTAGAGAAAGTTTTTAGAGCAAGGGGAAAGAATTCAAAGATAAATCTCAAGATTTAGTTCTATGGGCTGAATATGGAGTTTAAAGGCTCATTTGTGGATCATGTAGGACAAATGAAGAGAGTTATGATGCAACTTGCAGGTATTAAAGCTCCAGTGGATGAAAAGGCAGCTATTGTAGTCTTGATCAAAAGCATGCCTAAGGAGTTTTCATCCTAATTTGAGGAATCTACCCGATCTTACACTTGAAGGAGTTAAAGCATCTCTTATGGAAGAGGACAAGAAGAAAAAGTGTGATGAACAATCAAGCTCAACATCGAGGGAAATGGCTCTCTTGAACAAATCAAATGTCAAATGTCATCATTGTGGATGGGCCATGTAATGGCCCAATGTCGTCATCGAAACAAGCCCAATTTTGTATGTGATGCATATCGCAAGGTTTTGGTCAAACAACAAAGAAAATTCATGGTGGCAGCAACTCATGAGGATGCTCCACAAGAACACCTTTTCTAGGTGTGATGATGATTCATGTCATGTTTTATGTTGATGTCAACCTTGGGATTGAGCAATTTTTGGTGAAGATGTGTTCATTTGATGATGATGTCATGTTGTGGGATAATCACCTCTAGCCACCGATGATGTAGACTAAGTGATGTATGTGTGTGTCTCCATTAAGGGGGGGCAAAGTATGTCATGTATATCACATTACCTGCTTGGGATGATACCCATTTGGGCACTAAGAGGGGGTGTTAAAAATATTGTGCCTAGTGCGACAGTATGTGTATGGTTGATGTATGGGTTGCAAGTCTAAGTTTAATGGGTAGAAGTAGAATTTGAATGTAGATGAGGAGATTCACCTTAAGCATGGTACATGTGCAGGCATTTATGGGGCATGGACCATGTGGGTAGGTGTGTATCATGTGGGTAGGTGTTTAGCATGTGGGCACTATATGTGGATATTATCAAATCCAACTTGTAGATATGCATCAATATACTACATATGGATGTTCCAAGCTCAGTTGAAATAATGCAAGTCATGGGTTCTTCATTAGAATTGATCTATATCTTAATTAGTATTATGATTAACACCAATATTATGCCCTAACTATGTCCTTCTTCACCTTATATCCACCATAGCTTGCATTTGCAATGATCACATAACCACAATGCTTGCTCAATCCACACATTTCAACTCTAGGAACATTCTTCCAAGGACTGATGTATTTTTCATGCATGTGTAGAGATTGGCTATTCTAAAGCACACCATGGATGGAAGAATGGCCCTAGGGACTAATTTTCAAGCACACCATGGATGGTGTGCTTTAGAATTGACCTAGGGCCATTTTTTCAAGCACATTATGCTTATAAGAATGGACCTAGGGAGTTGACACAAGGGAGTGTATAATGGCCGTAGTGCAAGTAGAAGGCCCTAGGGCGTTGACAGAAGGGAGTGGAGAATGGTAGAGCCATTCTATAAAGCACACCATGAATGGTGAATCCTTTTAAGCACATTATGAATTAAAAATACAACAAGATTGGCCATGGAATAATGGCCCTAGGGCCATTCTTGTAAGCACAATTAGCTTGAAATAATGGCCATAGGGCCATTCTAAAGCACACCATGGACAATAGATTAGCTCTAGGGCCATTCTACCAAGCACACCATGGATGGTAAGCTTTAGAATGGCCATAGGGCAATTCTTCAATTGTGATTATGAGAATAGCCCTAGGGCCATTCCTCCATGGATAATCTTGATGTATTTGGCATGCATGTGTAGAGAGAAGGCCATTCTACCATTCTACCATGCATAATGTGATTTGAGAGGGCCATTCTTTCAAGCACAATTTGTGATTACAAGAATGGCCCTAGGGCCATTCTCTTATGGCCAATCTTGATGTATTTTTCATGCATGTGTAGAGAGAATGGCCAAAAGGCCATTCTACCATGCACAATGTGATTTGTGAGAATGTCCCTAGGTCTATTCTAAAGCATACCATGGATGGTGTGCTTTAGAATGGCCATTATTTCAAACACAATTTGTTGACAAGAATGGCTATAGGAGTTGAAATGTAAGCAAGAGTGGGCTATGGTGGATCAAATGCAAGAACCAACATAATTAGCAAGTGATTAGATGATGATTAAGATGTGATTAATGAGTAATTAATCTAATATGATAATGTAGGCATGGATACTCAAAAACCAGCAATTTCTCATTAGGCCAATGCCTCAATTTATAGGTTTTACATCCAGAAGATGCCAAGCATCTAATCCCACTAATTTCTCCTTGATTTGTGTCCCCTCCCCTATATATGGGGGTACATTTTCCTAGAATCTTTCCATGCCCCTATATTCACTCATGCTACCCTTGATTCTCTCATCAGTGTAGATTACTCTCACCTTTTGTTAAAACCCTAAGATCTCTCTAAACATAAACATGCATAAATCAGGCATAAACTCATCCACCCAACCACCCCCGAGCCCAAGGGATGCACACATGAATTAGAATGAAGTACATCATACCTTTACCTTAATGTCCCATACCATCTCAAGAGGTATCCAACAGCATGTAGCTATAGTGTGAAATGGTAGGTGAGTAGATATGATCCTCTACACAAGAGAACATAACATAACCTAGCCTCAAGATAACATCCCTTGAGTGTGCCCCATGTCCCTATTATATGGGAGGGCCCTCAAGTGACTCTTGACTCTCCATCTCCCATGTGTGGCCCTTGGATGCCTGACCCTAACCTCAACCCTCAAGGTTAGTCCTAACCCATGCTCCACTAGAGCTTGTTCCCATGCTCCCATGCTCACAAGCCTAATGTGGGTTAGCCTCCTAGTATATGCACATTATGTGGATTAGCCTCCTAGTATATGCACACATATTGTGCATATAACATACTTCCCCTCTCTCAAAACATTGCACTCTTACAATGAAAAGAAAGAAATATGTGCTGAACATTCTCAACCGACTTCCAAGTCGAATCCTCTATTTTCCTATCTTTTCACCTAATTTTATCCTCAGGGATTAGTTAACTACGAAGCTTCCTTTCCCTGAATTCAAGCACCTTTTCAAGTTTATGTGGAACATAGGATAAATCTTCGACTTCAACGAGTTCTTCAGGAGTCACCTCCCATTCTTCCTTTCAATCTGCTGATATGAAAGATTGGATGAACTCCAACATGTGGAGGCAGTTTTAGTTTATATGCAACCATGCCAATCCGATGTATAACTCGAAATAGGCCACAATATCTAGGAGATAAATTCGAGCATTTTTCTATTGACAAAGTCTGAGAATCTTTAGGAACTTTTAAATAAACCAATGCTCTTGGCTCAAAAGACCATGTTGAGCATCCCCTATCAGCATAAAACCGTGCTCTATCCTGAGCACTCCTGATAGAATCCTAAGCTTCGATCAGCATTTCTTGCATATCACGCAAGAAATCCCTCGATGCATCAAGCGCAATGTCCTTAAGATCGACATCAATAGGTGCCCTGGGTTGATACCCATATATAAGCATGAACGGACTAAAACCAATAGTCGTATGTTTAGAACTATTTATAGGCAAATTCCATCATTGGAAGATAATTTTCCCAATTTGAGGATTTCCAAAAGATAATATATGTGAGGGATCACTAGTGTCCCCCCATACCACCATGATACCACTCATACATACCTTACCAATTTGGAAATCCCTAGTATGCCGTCTATGAATAAAATCTTGTATAAAAGGAATGAAATGGCCTTATCCCAGACTTTCACATACTAAAACCTATCTCTATATACCTGAGACCACATCAAGGAATAACTCTTTCTGAGTACATCATTAGAAAAGAATTTTAATTATTGACGCCTTTCTAATGATAACTACCCAATAAACACAATAAAGCTAGGGTAGAAAAATAACTCACCTAGATACATAAGAAACTAGGTATCCAAGTTGGGATATGTACAAGGAATATACTATAAAGCTAGGGTAGAAAAATAACTCACCTAGATACATAAGAAACTAGGTATCCAAGTTGGGATATGTACAAGAGTACAAGGAATATACTCCAAAATTACGTGCAAAAAACGAAGGCAAAGGCTACCTTCAAAGCACATGAAATTATCCAAAAGATCAAAAAGATCCTTATAAAACCATGGATAAAAGCATCCATGAAAACCATAGTTGATCATAAAAATCAATGCATATGGTCATTAATCATGCCAAAAGAAGCATTAAAATTGGTGGCCAACTCATCAATCCGAAGTATATGAACGTGGTGTCGTTCAAGTAAAACTCCAAAGTAAGAAAGTGAAACACATATGTGTAGCACTCATTAAAAAACCACTAGACACAAGTGATCTAGGTAGAACATGATGAGTCCATATAAAACTTGGAAAACATCCAATAAAATCCACCTAAACAAACAGATCAACTAACCCATGATAGAATTTATCTTAGGCTTAAGAAATTAAGCATAGACCACACTTAAACAAGTGCAAAATAAATTATCATGGACAAGTGTTAAAGGCAAGACACACTTTGAACGCAGATTCTAGCCATCATTGAAGAAAGTAAGGAACATGTCCAGAAAGAATGGCTAAACAATGGTAAAATCATGAAAACATCGTTTAGAATTAATCCAAATAGAAATAACAATTAATACGAGGTACAATCATATTAATAATATGTGAAAAACCTGCATCTATCTAATGTCAGCATGAGAAAATGTACTTCAATATTAAATAAACCTCGAAAATATTAAATTCTCGAGAAAAAGAATTATCATGATTTTTTCCTAATTTTATAGGGCCTCAAAATATGATAATTTTGAATTCCACCAAACCTATCTTATGGCATTCCAAACCTATATTTTTCCAAAAAAAAATTAGCAATTAAATTTGCCAAAATACCATTGATATTTTAAAAAATACCAATTTTTAGGATTTTTAAAAATAATTTCTAGAATATTCCTAATTTTTCATGAGAACCCAATCGTTCACGAAATTTCCAATTCCGCTCGACAATACTCAAATCCCTCTTGATCCAATCCAAGATTCAAGGACAGTGTCTATCCTTTTACAACTCAAATCTAGTGTGAAATGATGATTACAATAGATTTACAAGGAGGAATACACCAAAAATTGTATAAAGCCAAGGGTAACTGATTTGTACTGAATGGTTGGGATATAAAACCACCTTCAAATTGCAATCTAAAGTGATAGAGATATGTATCAAATATCCAATGGTAAATTTGAACCATCAATTGCACCAAAATGCAATGATTAGTACTAATTAATGACTGATTAGTGAAATAATCCCTTGTTTTGCGTGCAAAAAATAAAGTGTACGGGGAGACCAGATTTGGTGCCTTGAGGTTCAAATCAGCTCAAATCCTTTCAAGTGCATCAATAGCAGTTAGTCTAGTAGAGGATCAAGCCAAGAAACAAAAGATTTGACTAAACATTAAATGCTTAATCTCTGTTTTAGCAAAGTCAGATTTGATGCAGAGCTTGATTCCACTTCTCCTTGAAGAATTTCTTAAATCTGAGATCATAGGCTTATAGAGCACCCTTGAAAACACCTAGGGCTAAGAGGAATTAGCTTGATTCTCCTTGAGTGAGTGTAGATCTAAGATTTCCTCCAGAATAAGGGTGCTAGTGAAAATGCGAATTTCTGCAGATCTAGGGGGCGATTCAACGAGCTGATTCAATGAGCCGATGCGTGGGGAGTATGGCTAGGTGTGGCTAGAAGCATTTTGCCTAATGTTGAGGATGGAGGGAGATCAAGCCCCTCCACCAGCTGGGGGTGCAAAGGTTTAGTTAAAAAGAGTGGATTAACTCCTAATCATGATTAGCAAAGTAGTTATGATTTAAAAAATTGGATGGATTCCTAGGCTATGGATCTGATACCAAGTTGAAATGTAATCAAGAGTGGGCTATGGTGGATCAAATGCAAGAACCAACATAATTAGCAACAAGTGATTAGGTGATGATTAAGATGAGATTAGTGAGCAATTAATCTAATAGGATAATGTAGGCATGTATACTCAAAAACCAACAATTTCTCATGAGGCCAAGGCCTCAATTTATAGGTTTTACATCCACAAGATGCCAAGCATCTAATCCCACTACTTTCTCCTTGATTTGTGCCACCTCTCCTACATGGGGGGGCACCTTTTCCTAGAATCTTTCCACACCCCTATATTCACTCATGCTACCCTTGATTCTCTCATCAGTAGATTCCTCTTACCTTTTCACTGCTACCCACTTAATAACAGATTAATAACAGACTCCCTTTTACAGTCTCTTGCTAAGGGCTTGTTCCCGCACACATCCATTCACTTGCATATTTCAACACTATGGGCATTCTTCCATGGAAAATCTTAATGTATTCTGCATACATGTGTAGAGATTAGCTATTCTAAAGCACACCATGGATGGAAGAATGGCCCCAGGGCCATTCTTTCAAGCACACTGTGCTTACAATAATGGCCCTAGGACCATTCTTTTATGGATAATCTTGATGTATATTGCATGCATATGTAAAGATTGGCCCTAAAGAGTTGACACAAGGGAGTGGACAATGACTCTAAGACCATTCATGCAAGCAAGCACAATGTGCTTTGGAATGGCCCAAAGGCCATTCCACCATGCACAATATGCTTGAAAGAATGGCCCTAGGGCTATTCTAAAGAACATAATGGATGGTATAATGAACCTAGGTCCAATCATTCAAGCCACTCTAAAACACAATTTTGATATTCTACTGTTGCATATGTAGAGTTTGACCCTATGACCATTTTAAAGCTCACCAACAATTGACACAAGAGAGTAGAGAATGGCCCTATGAGTATTCTTGCAAGCACACCATGGATGGTGTGATTTAGAATGGTCATAGGCCCATTCTATTCATGGAGAATCTTGAGGTATTTTGCATGTATGTTTAGCATACCATGCATGGAAGAATGTCCCTAGGGCCATTCTTTCAAGCACACCGTGGATGGTAGAATGACCCTAGGGCCATTCTTACAAGCACACCATGGATGGTGTGCTTTAAAATGGCCATAGGGCCATTATTTCAAGCACATTGTACTTACAAGAATGTCCCTAGGGCCATTGTTTCATGAACAATCTTGATGTATTTTGCATGCATGTGTAGAGATTCACTATTCTAAAGCACACCACCATTGATGGAAGAATGGCCCTAGGGCCATTCTTTCAAGCACACCAGGGATGGTAGAATGGCCCTATGGCCATTCTTTTAAGCACACTATAGATGGTGTGCTTTAGAATGGCCATAGGGGCATTCTTTCAAGCACATTATACGTACAAGAATGGCCCTATTCTCCATGGACAATCTTGATGTATTTTGCATACATGTGTAGAGAATGGCCCTAGGGATTTGACACAAGGGAGTGGAAAATGGAGCTAGGACCATCCTCTCAATTCTTGATATTTCAATATTTTATACATGCTTATGTTGAGATTGGCCAGAGAACCATTCTAAAATTTACCAACACTTGACAAAAGGGAGTGCTCAAGCAAATTGTGTAGGTAGAATGGTCCTAGGGCCATTCTAAAGCACATTGTGCTTACAAGAATGGCACAAGGTCCATTCTACCATGCACAATCTTGATATTTTATGCATGCATTTGTAGAGATTAGCCCTAGGGCCATCCTAAAATTCACTATCATGGATGGTAGAATGGACCTAGGTCCAATCTTTCAAGCATATTGTGCATGGTAGATGGCCTTAGGGCCATTATAAAGCACATTGTGCATGAGAGATTGGCCCTATGACCATTATTGTCATACACATGTAGAGATTGGCCATAGGACCATTTTAAAATTCACCCGTTGTTAACACAAGAGAATGACAAATTCAAATTTTGGGGGGGATTCAAATTTCAAATTTTGGGATAAACTTTGAATTTCAAATTTTGGAGAGAAATTTGAATTTCAAATTCGATCATGTAACTTTGTTCATGGTAGCTTGGCCCTAGGGACAATCTAGATTCTCTTGTGTGTGAGTGTCACTCTAGATTCTCTTGTGTGTGGTAGCTTGGTCCTTGGGCCACTCTAGATTCTCTTGTGAACCCTAGGGCCAATGTAAATTGAGATTGGTCCTAGGGCCAATCTACACTTTCAATGTATTTAGCCCATCTCTCCCAAAGTTTAGACCCAATATTAAATTCACACTCTCAATTTAGACTCTTCAAATTTAGACTCTTTAGCCCATCTCTCCCAAAGTTTCCCACCCAGTTTCAAATTCATAAGATTTTAAAAGTTACCCCAGTTTTGGCTCAAAAGTTTTCCCTCCCAAGCCTCTCGTGCATCGACGTCATCAACATCCAACAGAAAAAATAAAAGGTGCACTTCTTTCTAGGTTAATTTTCTTATGTATGTATGTACGTACATACACATACATAAGAAGGTTCCATTAAACTAGGATTTATTCGTGTGCATATACTAATTTAAATTAAATAACTCTAAACTAAACTAATTAAGCACTAAACTCAATCTACAAGGTTCTTTGTAGCATTGCACATATGGTTGATTCATTCTAAATGGTGCTTTGAAGCATTGCAGATATGCTTTAAACGACTACACATATGCTTCATTCATTCTGAATGGTGCTTTGAAGCACTGCACATGTGCTGACTCATTCTGAATGGTGCTTTGAAGCTTTGCATGTGTGGTTGATTCATTCTGAATGTGGATACATATTTCATGCTTTGAAGCTTTGCATGCTGGTTGATTCATTCTGAATGTGGATACATATTTCATGCTTTTTTTATTATGATGCATTTCATAAAAGTAATAAATTTGCTACTTCTTATGTATGCAAACAGATTTGTTTTTGAGGTTCAAAGCTGCAAACCCACAGTTGGTTATTGGTCAACGTAGTTTTGAAAAGTTTAAGCCATTCTTTGTGCGCAAGCTAAAATACACAAACACTTGTTGTTGCATCAAGCATATGCAGATGATATATCTCAAGGAGGCAGACAATCGAATTCGGACATCCTCGTATGGACACTTTGAACCATCGTGTGGATGCAATTGCAGAATTTGCTTTAAAGTTGACATGGTTGGGAAGTGCGCTGCCAAAATGAGCATGTGTTTAGTGGGGTCACACAGATTTGGAAATCTTCTGTGTGTCCCAAACCCTCTGATTCTGCATTTCACAAGCTAGGATGCCTAATGGGTGAGTGCAAATTGTGTGGACTAGAAATGAAGCTAGATATTTATCCAACTGAGCAAGAAAGCTCCATGAAAGTATGCAATGTAAAAATCTTTGAGGACATTATTGTGGGTGGTGACGATGAGGGTAAAGCAAAAGTAATAAAGGTTCTCTCTCAAAAGCACATGCTTGTTTTCTGATGGATGGAAGATGTTGAAAGTTCACACTAAACAGTTCATGGCACACAATTTTGTGTACAGGTGGCAAGCCGAGCAATTTCAATAGTGCATAAAGAACTTTTCGTGATGTAATTGTGTCAATTGTGGATTTTGTAGAGAATTACTCGTTTAAGGAGCAAAATGAGATACAGTCCATGCATTGGTAGACCAATCAAGTCACGCTGTTTGTACACATAACCTATCGTCTCGCAAGGCTGAAGATGACACAATGATTAAAGAGGTGCAATTTTATGTCTCAAATGATAAAGCTCATGATACACTCTTTGTGCAACATTGCTTCTTGATGCATTCACAGTGGTTATAGAAAGAAGGCTTGGAATTCAAGAAGCATTGGGTATGGTCTGATGGATGTGCTGCTCGATTCAAGGCTAAACGCCCATTTTATTTTGTGAGCAAGTACTATGCCATTACCAATATGGAGATGACATGGAACTTTTTTTGAGTTTGGCCATGGTAAAGGTGAGCATGACGGAACAGGTGTGCGGTAGTCACCAAAAGCTGTTCACATGGAACTTCAAAGCTGCATAGTGTTTCAAAACTTTTGGACAAAAGGGGATTCATCGACAACTAAGATCTACCGGCTTTATTGTAGTCAATTACAAGTTGACTGATTTGATCTCGACGGTTCTGTATGGGGTTGAAAAAGAGCAACATCTTTGGGAATGATGATTGCGCCCATCTACTTAACCAAGGCAAAGTACTTTGGATCTTGTGCATCATCTTTGGGAGTAAACTCCTCTGGACAAACGTAGGTGTTGTCCAGATTCCACAAACTTTTGTATCTACTGTCATCCCCACTAACAGGGTGTTGTTGCTATCGTATTGTGGCAACTTATGCCAAACAATCTCGATAAGTTCTTCAAAAATACTGGCTCTGCCAAAAGTTTTGAGGAGCACCAGGCACACACTTGAAGTTTGCCAATAACATCTCACAATCCTCCTGCGAGACGAACAGCACTGCTATAGCAACACAATATGAAATTAGCCATTGACATTGTAAGACATAATTAAGAGGTTAGATTAAGTACAATCTACTAAAAATTTAGAGTCCATACCTGAAAAAAACCATTTTCATTCCATAAAGTTAATAATCAGCAGGTCACATTAGGGAAAATTTGGGCTCATTTTTGGACCCTCTAAGGAATGCCACATCATCAAAAATGGGGCCATGGTATTTTTTTTGTAAATCAACTCTAATTTTTTCAGAGGTTGCATATATAGAATCTACTCTTCAAGATATTTCCATTGATATATAACATGATGGGGTTTGGACATGACCCATGGAAGATGTATAAAAAGTAGGTTCAAAAGTGATGATGTGGACCGTTACGATAGCCTTTAAACTTGATTTTGAGGAAAATGGTATATCTTGAGCTTAGAAACTCCAAATGTTTCGGAGTTTGAAATTATAAGATCAACTTTTCATGATCTTTCTAATGATATGTCATATGATGGGGATTTAACGTAAGGTAAGAAATGTTCATCGTCGCGGCCCCCATCTTCAAGGCAAAGATGGCAAAAAATTCCTTAGAGGGCCCAAAAATAAGCCCAAATTTCCCCTAATGTAGCAGATGTAATATTGTGGTATGTGCAAGTGCTCCACAAAACAATATCCCCCAACTCTTTTAAGCCTTTTTAGAAAACTCTATGAATCCACTTTTGATATACACCATAACTTGTTGTCCACCCTGTCTACTCTAAATTCATTCAAATTTTGAAACTTTTAATGACATGGCCGTGTGCCCTGCACCCTTTTCATCAGTAGCCCATTCATATCCACCACAAACAGTCTCCTCTTCTTTGGAATCCCATTAACTATATCTTTCATAACATGACCGCTCACTTCAGGACCAATTGAGAGCTCTTCCATAGCACTAATTACTTCAGCACCAACTGATGAACTACACATATTGGTAGCACTAACATGCTCCTCATGCTGCTCTTGAACCTCTGCAATCCTGGTTGAACCTACATATGAACATCGACACACTACTACTTAATTCACAAAATTAGGTCATTATCAAATACAAAAAAAGAGAGTCATGTTTCAAATACACAATAGAGGCATAAAGACACATGATTTTGCAAAAGATTAATACATTGAAGACAAATTGTCAGTACATGAGGTGGCAATGATTCCATGGTAGAGGATGCACGACTCCTAGAGGTTGCAACTAGAGATGATAAGAGGTGTCGACGATGCCAGCGCACACACCCCCACACACAGGCACATACAATCACACACTAGGATAGAGATTTTCTAGATGACTTGCATCTAATGGTTGCAACCATAGATGACAAGTACACATCTTCTTCATCCTCATTAGCACTAGGTGCTTCTTTCGGGGGGAGGGGGGGGGGAACGAGGGGAACATGATTCCTTTCACTTGGGACTTTTTGGTCTTTGCAAACCTTGATCTCTGAGTGTTGCACGGTGATGTCCCATTTGTGGAACTGTGCTTAACAGGTGATCTAAAAGTGGACCTTCCAAGGGACTTTGCATCTATACATCTGTGCTTTGGAGGTGACCTCACAGGTGGTTGCAACTGTATATCCAATTTTGTGCACTTCGGATCGCTGCGTGTACCCCTTTGTTTGGGTGTATCTACAGGTATGTTCTTCTTAGCCTCAGTTGATGTCCCACTAGAAGCACTTCCATCATCCTGAAAACCCAGATTAGACTTTGCAGGCTTCTGTGCTGGTTTAGGATAAACCTCCTCAAGGACAATATCCCTCTCTCCTAGATTTGTGACCTCCTTGACTGCATACAACAATATTCATATCTAATATAAGCTAACAAACATGATAGGGAAAGAAACAAATGAGAAGACTGCCAATGTATCGAGCATGTCACCTGGTTCAAGAGTCTTCACATGCACAACCTTGTTGATAGATTGCCTCCTTGTCTCAGTCGTCTCCATTGTCTTACCATCTCCCACTACACTTCCATGAGAATATGTGACTGAAAAAAGTCAAGACAACAGATTAATCTTCAAATCCTTCAAAACAACAACATAGCAAAACATATTAGTTCACATACATTTGAATACATTTGGATGGTGTGAGAGTTTCATCCAATTTATCACCAGAGTTGTCCTTGAAGTCCTTAGGCATATATGTTATGGCTGTAATGTGCAAGAGAAGAATAAACACATAAGCAAACATAAAAATTCAAGAATTCTAAATGTGCATCTGCACAAACATGCATAAAAGAAATTATTCAATACCTAAAGCATTGGCACACTCTTTACCCATAGCATCAAGACCTAACATCCTCACAGTCCTGTCGGGGGAACAATCTGGTCACACTCTAGAGCTACACATTTCTTTACCTCCAAACATATGTGCACAAAGCACATGAAATGATAAACGTGTCGGCAAGGCAAGGAAAACACCTCAAGTGCACATGCGTTGAAGGCATGACCACACCCACAGCACTCACTAAAGCCATAAGTGCTTATACCCTCTCACCATTCCACACGTGAAGCTGACAAAAGAGGCCGAGCCAGGATACAAGCGCTTCCATTAGCCTTATTCTATAGCTCTAACGCAAAGCTGAAATTCAATCTTGCTTTTTCTAGAGTTCTCTGTTTGGCTTCCAAAGTAGCCTGCCGCCATAGAGTAGTGCGCCATAATCAGAGAAACATGAAATCTGTATGCACATCATTATTAGCACCATGTGATTGAATCAAGCATATGTGCAAAGCCTCAAATCACCATGCAAAAGTAGTGAAGCACAGCATTGAGCTAATGTGCTATGCTTTAAAGCACCATTGAAACAAGCATTTTTGCAGTGCTTCAAATGCACTATCCAGTATATCATCTTACATGTGTAGTGCTTAAACGCACCATGTAGATTAAATGAAGCATATGTGTAGTGCTTCAAAGAACCATGTAGTAGGGAAGCATATGTGCAGCAGTGCTCCAAAGCACCCTAAAAATTGAGTCAAGTATATCATTGAGCTCATGTGATGTGCTTTAAAGCAACATGCTCATTAAAACAAGCATGTGTGCAGTGCTTAAGCACTATCCAGCACATTATCTTGCATGTGCAGTGCTTCAAAGCACCATGCACATTGTCAAGCATATGTGCAGCAGTGCTTCAAAGCACAATGCATATTGAGTCAAGAACATCATCTTGCATGTACAATGCTTCAAAGCACCATGCAGAAAGAAGCAAGCATATGTGTAGTGTTGCAAAGCATCATGCAGATTATATCAAGCACAAGCACAGAAGAAACGTTCTCCTTCAAGAACCTCGAATGGTAGACCAGCACCTGGGTAGTATCTGAGGGACTTGCTGAGCAAGGAGTCATTTCCCAATCTTGCCACATGACAAGCTCCAGAGGCACGAAGGATAAACGGATCCGACTTCACATACAGTTGGAAGATAAAATTTTAGAAATGATTAGAACTTGCCAAACTGTATCGCTATAAATCAAAAGAGCTACTAGCAATGCGTACCTTTCTGATTTTTGTCTTCAACAACAATGTTCAATTTCCATAGATTGAGACTTGTGTTTTCAACCGCGCAACTCACCGTTGCAGCATCCACTCCCATATGGGAAATGTTCAACCTCTCTTGTGTTAAATTTGCAGCAATGTGATGAGCTATGGAGGATCAAATGCTAGAATCAACATCATTAGCAAAGAGATTAGATGATAATTAAGATGTGATTAGTGAGCAATTAACTGATAGCTTAATGTAGGCATGGATAATCAAAAACCAACAAATTCTCATTAGGCCAATGCCTCAATTTATAGAGTTTACATCCAAGCATCTAATCCCACTGATCTCTCCTTGATTCACTTCACCTCTTTTGCTTGATTCTCTCCACCTCTTCCCCCAAAATATCTCCACACCTCCTAAATCTTCTCATGCTACCCTTTATTCTCTCCCAGTAGAGATACTTCTCACCTTTTCACAGCTTCTCACTCATTTACAGATTCTCTTTTACAGCCTCTTGCTAAGGACTTGTTCCCGCACACACCCTATTCACTTGTATATTTCAACACCTCCCCTCAAGTGAATACTCCTAGCACACCTGGACTCTATACCAAGTTTCCCTCTTACTTTTGGTAGCCCGCAACCAGTGCCTCAAGTCCCTAAACTCATAGTCCTTGCCACACACTCTCTCTCTCTATGTGTCCAAGGCTACTACAAGTTCCTGTGACCTTGACTCAAGTGCTCACACATACATCTACCACATGGCCTACATCATCGGTGTGGCTCAGAGGTGGTTTTACTCTGTTGGGGCAGGTTACATTAGGTTGTGGGGTCTCTCTCTCTCTCTCTCTCTCTCAGAAAAGATGATCTGACTACACTTCCTTAGGAGCCTCCATGAATTTCACCGATGTCGTTCCTTCTCCACTGGGTTTGCTGTAGCAGTCTCGTACCATGTGTCCTGGCTTTCCACCACAGTTGTGGCAAGTGAAGGTCCTTCCTCCTACTCTGCCTCTTCCTCGTCCTTGTCCTTGAGAGAATCCTCCTCGGGTGAAGAATGCTTTTTCCTCTCCAGCTGTTCAGTCCAGCCATTTCTTCTCTTTGACCTTGGTCTCTTGCTCTAGTAGAGCTCCTTCTATCTTGTGCAGCTTCAATTCAGGTACATTCTTTAATGTCGCTACAATGTTTTCATATTCACCTTTGTCCACACTCTTCAGAAGCACTGCTAGTGCCTCATCATCTTCTATTTTTTTGCCAATGGTGGCTGCCAGTTGCTTAATGCTTTTATATTTGTTCAAGTGTGTGATTAAAGATTCACTTTCCTTCATATCTAGTTTGTAGAATTGCATTAATAGATTTATCTTTGAATTTTTTCCTTGAGTGCCAAATAATTTATTGAGTTCATCCCATGCATCTTTTGCCCATTGTATCCCTGTGATGTGATGAATGATTTCATCATTTAAACTGAGTGCGATAAGTCCTAATGCTTTCTCATTCCTGCTCTTCCACTCATTTTCCCCACTCACCTCTGGGCATTCATCTCTTCCTTCAATAGCCCCCACAGATTTTTCCTCATGAGCAAATACATGGTTTTTGTTTGCCATGTATAAAGCTGCTCCCCATTAAATTTGGCTATTTGTTGTGCCATGCTCATGATGATGTGGAGGGGGTCTTATCTCTTGATCCAATTTCAAGATTCAAGGGCAGTGTCTACTCTTTTACAACTCAATCTGGTGTTTAGGTGATGATTACAACAGATTTATCAGCATAAATTCACCAAAAATTACATTAAACCAAGGTAAACAAATCTGTACTGAATGGTTGGAGTATCAAACCATCTCCGAATTGCAATATGAAGTCATAGGGATCTGTATCAGATACCCAATGGTTAATTTGAACCCTCAATTGCACCAAAATACATTGATTGGTATTGATTAATCATTGATTAACAAAATAATCCTCTATTTTGTGTGCAAAAAACAGAGTATGTAGGGAGTCCAGATCTGGGGCCTTAGAGTTTAAATGAGATGAACCCCTTTCAAAGACATCAATAGCAATTAGTCTAGTAGGAGGATTAAGCCAAGAAACACAAGATTTGACCAAACATTGAATGCTTAATCTCTGTTTTACCAAAGTCACATGCAGATTTGATGGAGAGCTTGGATCTCACTGTAGACTTGATGAAATCAAAAACTGTCTTCACCAGCTCTTGTAGAGAACCCTTGAAAACCCTTAGGGTCCAAGAGGAATTAGACCCATTGTATCTGCTGCAGACAAGATCTTCATTTCCCTTCAGAAAAAAGGCGCCTGAAAAAACGCAAAAATCTACAGCTCTGCGCGACGGTTTGATGATTTGTCTTGATGGGCTGAAGCATGGAGAGTGTAGCTACATGTGGTTAGAAGGTTGAAGCCTATTGTTAAGGGTGGAGGGAGATCAAACCCCTCCACGAGCTAGGGGTACAGAAACTCTTTGAAAAAAAGAGGTTAAAAAACTTGATTATCTACTACTAATCTTGATTAACTATATGATTAGCAAGATAATGGCTCATAAATTTGATGGATTCTAAGCTAGGCTCTCATACCATGTTAAATTTGCAGCAATGTGATGAGCTATGGAGGATCAAATGCTAGAATCAACATTATTAGCAAAGAGATTAGACGATAGTTAAGACGTGATTAGTGAGCAATTAACTGACAGCTTAATGTAGGCATGGATAATCAAAAACCAACAAATTCTCATTAGGCCAATGCCTCAATTTATAGAGTTTACATCCAAGCATCTAATCCCACTGATCTCTCCTTGATTCACTCCACCTCTTTTGCTTGATTCTCTCCACCTCTTCCCAGAATATCTCCACACCTCCTAAATCTTCTCATGCTACCCTTTATTCTCTCCTAGTAGATAATTCTCACCTTTTCACAGCCTCTTACTCATTTATACATTCTCTTTTATAGCCTCTTTCTAAGGACTTGTTCCCGCACACACCTTATTCACTTGTATATTTCAACACCTCCCCTCAAGTGAATACTCCTAGCACACCTAGACCCTATACTAAGTTTCCCTCTTACTTGGTAGCCCGCGACCAGTGCCTCAAGTCCCTAAACTCATAGTCCTTGACACTCTCTCTCTCTATGTGTCCAAGGCTACTACAAGTGCTAGAAGGTTGAAGCCTATTGTTAAGGCTGGAGGGAGATCAAGCCCCTCCACCAGCTAGGGGTACAGAAGCTCTTTGAAAAAAAGAGGTAAAAAAACTTGATTATCTACTAATCTTGATTAACTATGTGATTAGCAAGATAATGGCTCATAAATTTGATGGATTCTAAGCTAGGCTTTGATACCATGTTAAATTTGCAGCAATGTGATGAGCTATGGAGGATCAAATGCTAGAATAAACATCATTAAAAAAGAGATTAGATGATAATTAAGACGTGATAAGTGAGCAATTAACTGATAGCTTAATGTAGGCATGGATAATCAAAAACTAGCAAATTCTCATTAGGCCAATGCCTCAATTTATAGAGTTTACATCCAAGCATCTAATCCCACTAATCTCTCCTTGATTCACTCCACCTCTTTTGCTTGATTCTCTCCACCTCTTCCCAGAATATCTCCACACCTCCTAAATCTTCTCATGCTACCCTTTATTCTCTCCCAGTAGATACTTCTCACCTTTTCACAGCTTCTCACTCATTTATAGATTCTCTTTTATAGCCTCTTGCTAAGGACTTGTTCCCACACACCTTATTCACTTGTATATTTCAACACCTCCCCTCAAGTGAATACTCCTAGCACACCTAGACCCTATACCAAGTTTCCCTCTTACTTGGTAGTCCACGACCAGTGCCTCAAGTCCCTAAACTTATAGTCCTTGACTCTCTCTCTCTCTCTCTCTCTCTCTCTCTCTCTCTCTCTATGTGTCCAAGGCTACTACAAGTGCCCGTGACCTTGACTAAAGTGCTCACACATACATCTACCACATGGCCTACATCATCGGTGGCTCAGAGGTGGTTTCAGTCTATTGGGGCAGGTTACATTGGGTTGTGGGGTGTCTCTCTCCCTCTCTCTTTCTCTCAGAAAAGATAATCTGACTCCACTTCCTTATTAGGAGCCTCCATGAAGTTTGCCGATGTCGTTCCTTCTCCACTGGGTTTGCTATAGCAGTCTCTTGCCATGTGTCCTGGCTTTCCACAGTTGTGGCAAGTAAAGATCCTTCCTCCTACTCTGCTTCTTCCTCATCCTCGTCCTCGAGAGAATCCTCCTCGGGTGAAGAATGCTTTTTCCTCTCCAGCTATTGAGTCCATCCATTTCTTCTCTTTGACCTTGGTCTCTTGCTCTAGTAGAGCTCCTTCTATCTCATGTAGCTTCAATTAAGGTACATTCTTTAATGTTGCTACAATGTTTTCATATTCACCTTTGTCCACACTCTTCAGAACACTCTTCAGAAGCACTGCTAGTGCCTCATCATCTTCTACCTTTTTGCCAATGGCTACCAGTTGTTGCTTAATGCTTTTATATTTGTTCAAGTGTGTGATTAAAGTTTCACTTTCCTTCATATCCAGTTTGTAGAATTGCATTAACAGATTTATCTTTGAATTTTTTGCTTGAGTGCCAAATAATTTATTGAGTTTATCCCATGCATCTTTTGCCCATTGTATCCCTGTGATGTGATGAATGATTTCATCATTTAAACTGAGTGCGATAAGTCCTAATGCTTTCTCATTCCTGCTCTTCCACTCATTTTCCCCTCTCAGCTCTGGGCATTCATCTCTTCCTTCAATAGCCCCCACAGATTTTTCCTCATGAGCAGATACATGGTTTTTGTTTGCCATGTATAAAACTGCTCCGCATTAAATTTGGCTATTTGTTGTGCCATGCTCATGAAGATGATGTGAAGGGGGTCTTATCTCTTGATCCAATTTCAAGATTCAAGGGCGGTGTCCACCCTTTTACAACTCAATCTGGTATTTAGGTGATGATTACAACAGATTTATCAGCATAAATTCACTAGAAATTACATTAAACCAAGGGTAACAAATCTATACTGAATGGTTGGAGTATCAAACCATCTCCGAATTGCAATATGAAGTTATAGGGAACTTTATTAGATACCCAATGGTTAATTTAAACCCTCAATTGCACCAAAATACAGTGATTGGTATTGATTAACAAAATAATCCTTTGTTTTGTGTGCAAAAAATAGAGTATGTAGGGAGTCCAGATCTGGGGCCTTAGAGTTCAAATGAGATCAACCCCTTTCAAAGCCATCAATAGAAATTAGTCTAGTAGAGGATTAAGCCAAGAAACACAAGATTTGATGATTAATCATTGATTAACAAAATAATCCTCTGTTTTGTGTGCAAAAAATAGAGTATGTAGGGAGTCCAGATCTGGGGCCTTAGAGTTCAAATGAGATCAACCCCTTTCAAAGACATCAATAGCAATTAGTCTAGTAGAGGATTAAGCCAAGAAACACAAGATTTGACCAAACATGCTTAATCTCTGTTTTACCAAAGTCACCTGCAAATTTGATGGAGAGCTTGGATCTCACTATAGACTTGATGAAATCAAAAACTGTGTTCACCAGCTCTTGTAGAGCACCCTTGAAAACCCTTAGGGTCCAAGAGGAATTAGACCCATTGTATCTGCTGCTGTAGACAAGATCTCCATTTCCCTCAGAAAAAAGGCGCCTGAAAAAACGTGGAAATCTGCAGCTCTGCGCGGCGGTTTGATGATTTGTCTTGATGGGCTGAAGCTTGGGGAGTGTAGCTAGGGGTATAGAAGCTCTTTGAAAAAAAGAGGTTAAAAGACTTGATTATCTACTAATCTTGATTAACTATGTGATTAGCAAGATAATGGCACTGCTAATGCCTCATCGTCTTCTACCTTTTTGCCAATGGCTGCCTGTTGTTCCTTAATGCTTTTATATTTGTTCAAGTGTGTGATTAAAGGTTCACTTTCCTTCATATCCAGTTTGTAGAATTGCATTAACAGATTTATCTTTGAATTTTTTGCTTGAGTGCCAAATAATTTATTGAGTTCATCCCATGCATCTTTTGCCTATTGTATCTGTGTGATGTGATGAATGATTTCATCATTTAAACTAAGTGCGATAAGTCCTAATGCTTTCTCATTCCTGCTCTTCCACTCATTTTCCCTACTCACCTCTGGGCATTCATCTCTTCCTTCAATCGCCCCCATAGATTTTTCCTCATGAGCAGATACATGGTTTTGTTTGCCATGTATAAAACTGCTTCCCATTAAATTTGGCATGTATAAAACTGCTCCCCATTAAATTTGGCTATCTGTTGTACCATGCTCATGATGATATGAAGGGGTTCTTACCTCTTAATCCAATTCCAAGATTCAAGGGTAGTGTCTACCCTTTTACAACTCAATTTGGTGTTTAGGTGATGATTACAACAGATTTATCAGCATAAAACCAAGGGTAACAAATTTGTACTGAATGGTTGGAGTATCAAACCATCTCCGAATTACAATATGAAGTTATAGGGATCTGTATCAAATATCCAATGGTTAATTTGAACCCTCAATTGCACCAAAATATAGTGATTAGTATTGATTAATCATTGATTAACAAAATAATTCTCTATTTTATGTGTAAAAAATAGAGTATGCAGGGAGTCCAGATCTAGGGCCTTAGAATTCAAATGAGATCGACTCCTTTCAAAGCCATCAATAGCAATTAGTCTAGTAGAGGATTAAGCCAAGAAACACAAGATTTGACCAAACATTGAGAGCTTAATCTCTGTTTTACCAAAGTCACCTGGTGCAGATTTGATGGAGAGCTTGGATCTCACTGTAGACTTGATGAAATCAAAAACTGGGTGGTTGCAAGATCAGGGTGCCCAGTTTTGTCCACTCAGGCACCCTGTAAACAATAAAAAAACAGGCATTTGTTTACCTTTAGTGGCTAATCTCTCCTAGTAAATGAAGGAATTTCGTTTCAAGTTCTTTTGTTGGAACATCATATTCAAAGTTGGAAATATAGTTGCATAATTTGATTAAGCATTAGATAGTCAAAAGTCCTCATTTTCGTAGGTACAAAGTCAATGTATACACCCTGTCCCAAATTTGAACTGATTCCATAAAATGCTAATATCTTTTACATATAAAATCATATGAGATTCCCACTTTGTACCTTAGATCTTCACATAATATGGAGCTTAACTTGATTTTTTGAGAAAATTTTAAGATATTTGCTTATTTTCTTTAAATATTTCAAGGTCTTTAAAGTGTTATAATATACGCCACTTTTTGTACCCTCAATAGCTACAACTTAAAATCCTCAATCTTGTAGATCAAAAGAGTGGGTAGATACTGAGACATTAGTAGAATGTGGTGGTTAGTAAAAATTACAAATCCAATGGTTGGATTTTTAATGATCTCTCTTTCAAAATTCTTCCAGACTATCAGAAGGCCTGCAAATATCAATAATCTAATTAGTAAAATTACATTTTTGATGTGAATCATCTAAAACCTATAGGGACTAGTGTACTTGTAATGGTGCATCTATGGAAAAATAAATTGGATCACTCTAAGTATGGAAAGTTCATTTGTTTATCATTTCATCATATTTTTGATTAATTTTGATTAATTAGACTAATTTATATTAATTTAAGTTATATTGGGTTAATTTAAGGGCAAGTGTATTGTCTATTATTTGCTTGATCCCATTTTAAGTACCTTGCCCCCCAAAATTTGCTCTCCAAGCATTGTCCCAGTCCAGCATAAACTGGATAAAACTGGGCACCCTGATCTTGCAACAACCCAACTGTCTTCACTAGCTCTTGTAGAGCACCCTTGAAAACCCCTAGGGTCTAAGAGGAATTAGACAAGATCTCCATTTTCCTTCAGAAAAAAGGCGCCTGAAAAAACACGAAAATTTGCAGCTCTGCGGCGGCGGCGGTTTGATGATTTGTCTTGATGGGCTGAAGCTTGGGGAGTGTAGCTAGGTGCGGTTAGAAGGTTGAAGCCTATTGTTAAGGCTAGAGGGAGATCAAGCCCCTCCACCAGCTGGGGGTACAGAAGCTCTTTGAAAAAAAGAGGTAAAAAAACTTGATTATCTACTAATCCTAATTAACTATGTGATTAGCAAGATAATGGCTCATAAATTTGATGGATTCTAAGCTAGGCTCTGATACCATGTTAAATTTGCAGCAATGTGATGAGCTATGGAGGATCAAATGCTAGAATCAACATCATTAGCAAAGAGATTAGATGATAATTAAGATGTGATTAGTGAGAAATTAATTGATAGCTTAATGTAGGCATGGATAATCAAAAACTAGCAAATTCTCATCAGGCCAATGCCTCAATTTATAGAGTTTATACCCAAGCATCTAATCCCACTGATCTCTCCTTGATTCACTCCACCTCCTAAATCTTCTCATGCTAAATCTTCTCATGCTACCCTTTATTCTCTCCCAGTAGTTACTTCTCACCTTTTCACAGCTTCTCACTCATTTACAGATTCTCTTTTACAGCCTCTTGCTAAGGACTTGTTCCCGCACACACCCTATTTACTTATATATTTCAACATCCTGGATAGCCCTAAACTTATCTTCGGAGGACAGAGTGGACTTATAAGCAGTCACATCTTAAAACATTTGACAAAGGGTATCTGCCATAGACAAGAACTCCCTTTCCTCAGGTTTTCTATCTATTTGGAGGTATTTGTTGTCTCCATGTTGGACAAACCCTTTCATCTTCGTCGAGATGCTGAGTAATGATGGCAAGGTAGTAGTCTTGCCGTAAATTGAATAGAGCCTGTATGTTTGACAAGTGGACGTAATGCCTACCTTCAATAAAAAATGAGGGTAAAATTGACAAGGGAACATTCCCAACGTCCTCTTCTGCATGCTGTGTGTGTCCTACTTTGAAAGGAATGATGGTATCACAACAAAGAGCCTGGATGTCGACATTCTGGGCCTCCCTCCTCTCCTCCTCCTAATCAATATTGTCCTCTACTTTCTAAGCTTCCTAAGCTCCATCTTGGAGAAGACCACCTTCTCCTTGAGGTACAGGAGGAAAATCCTTGGAGTTCTTATCGAGTTTGCAATTGGAGGTAGACGATGAATCCCTTATAAAAGCAAACAAAGCTACATTTTCTTTTGTGGAGTGGGCATTTCTGCTCCTCTCGCAAAGAGCACTGGACGGCAACCTACTAAGAAGGTTTCTAAGCTTTTGTATGACTTCCTTTGTTTGCTTTAGGTCAAGGGCATGAACAAACGAAACACCTTCAAACTTCACTTGACCAGCACAAGTAACATTTGTGAACTCAAGGTGTTGAGTAGCAAGCTAGGAATCAAGGGACCTCAACACGTCTGCACAAGAACAAACTTGGTGTTGAACATTTTAAAAATCTTTGATTGGCGATGGTGCTGTTTGACTTTGTAGATAAAGTCAAATAGCTTGACTTCAGGTGTCTCAAAAACAGTTTCATTTTCCTCCTCCACAACTGCAGAATTGCTAGGGCCAGCCTATATTCGACCAAAAACCAACAGTAGCAAACAAGCCGTCAATGAGCACCAAAGTTCAATAATGTGAAGAATTTATCGACAAACACAGCGATAGAACAGAAATGATCATAACAATGTGAAGGGAGCGTGTTGTACACAAAGAAATATCTCTCATCACGTTGTTATGGTCATTTTTTCAAGTAACTAAATAACCCTCAACGACAGCAAAAAGCGAGATATAACGACTCTACAACTGGTATGCTCACAAAACGTCACATAATCTCATTGTAATAATCAAGTTCCATACACCCATATTTATAGTCTTGGGAATGACTCCAATCTATATTTTTTGTGCACCCTAGTGCCAACCATGTGTTCATTAATGCTCACACTACATGTGCAACCTTGTGCTTTCTATGTGTCACCTTTTGACCATTGACTTCACTTTTTACAAGTGACCATACAACCTTCTTTGGCTCACGCACCTGTTGGCTATGCTGATAAGCACATTGTTGTGATGAGGGGAGCTTCACACACACATAACAATTGTGTTGTAGAACATTAAGCTTACTCAGAGATCTGCAATACTAACGTTTACTTAATCACCAATTTGTGACTAAAAATGGACTAATTACTTGCTAATGAGCTAGCCTAACCAAGCTCTGATACCATGTTACAAAATGTGGATCTAAGGAGGCTCAAAGCAAGTGAGCAAAGATATGATTAAAGAGAATAATAAGGTGATTAAGAAATTAAACAAGATGTTAACAAAATGGTATGCTCACACACACCCTTTGAGACAAAATTAAAATTGGTGGGAAAATGCTCCATACAAATGCCCTTATTTCTCAGCTCTTTGCCTGAGTCTCACTCTCTATCTGAGGAAAAAGAAGTAGACACAACAAAATTTCAATTGTTGGTGGGAAAAGTCCTTTAATCAAATGTCCAATTCTCTTAGATCTTTGGACTCTCTCTCTCTCTCTCTCTCTCTCTCTCTCTCTCTCTCTCTCTCTCTCTCTCTCTCTCTCTCTCTCTCTCTCCTTGAAATGATAACCATTTGGCGTGCATACATTTTTTTGTTTCACTTGTAGCGTTTCTATCGTGCCATTTGGCTATGAAGTAGTTTTTTAAAAAAAGTTAGTATGCTCCTTTGTCACATTATTGTGGTCTTTTATAATAAACATGTCTTTTTAATAGTACCATCTTATAGACAAGGACAAAATGATGATCAACTTCCTTAGTTGTAAAAGTGAATGCAAACATGAGATACTAAACATGATTTTTTGGTATCATTATATGGTAAACACAATTTTTGTGAGCGACCACAATAACGCGATACGGGTTCTCTTTCAACACACAGGACTACCCCTTGCCGTGTTGTTATGGTCTTTTGTAATAAACATGTCTTGTTAATAGAATCGTGTTATAGACAAGGAAAAAGATGATGATGAACTTCCTTGGAATTATCTCCGTCCAGATACAAAAAGGCTTGTACATACTTCCTCTTGCTATTTTAACATACAAATTTTTTTCAAAAGAGCAACTTCATTCTGTGCGGTCTACCTAGCGTTGATTGATGCACACTTTTTGTGATCGCCACTCTGAGTGTTTTTGTGTAGCATTTGACCCTCTGTATACTTGTTGCCTTTTTGCTTTTTGTGCTGCTCGATGTGCTCTGTAAGGCCTCATGTGCTCCAATTCACTTCTTATTCATAATTTCTGTAGAACCCTCTGGTAGAACCATTGGAATACTTCATGTAGATTGTTTGCTCTCACTTTCCCTCCTGGATGTCTAGTGTGGCGAAAGTATGCGTTTCTTACTTGATAGTGAGACTTCTCCATTCCTTGTGTTTACCATATTGACAGAGTTCCATACTCTTTCACAAACCATGGTAGATGGCTGTATATTATGTGCTGCAGAAAGACAATTATGAATGAAATGAGTTCTTACCTTATAATGTAAGAGATGAATGAATCGAGTCTTTATTGAATGAATTCAACCATATAATGCATGATGTTTAATTCCCTCCATGCATCTTTCATCGATTTCTGAAATTTCTCGATGGTGGCTTCGAAGATGTTAAGTTCATTCTTGTCCCAACATCTCTTCGCAGAAATGGAAGATCTTGTCTATGGATTTCCACACATTTGCCTTCTTCATTCTTGCACTGCCAAATCATCCCCATGATCCTTTACTATATTATGCAATGCCTTTTCTCATATGGTATTGTAGTGCTCCTCCTTCTTTTTTCTACATTATTTTTTATTGTTGGAAAGAAAGAGCCTTGCTTTCATTCCACCAATTGATGGCTTTGATGGTACTTGGATACTCTTTTTGTTGACCTCTTTTCATCGAATCTTATCTTGATGTTGCCCCCATGCAAGCCAATGTCAGATAGAACTTTTGGAGGAAATTGTGTAGTGAGATCATTACTATGAAGGATAAATTGATGTGGTCTAAGTACATATAGTAAACAAGGCTTTGATAGCCCTTTTTCTCCTGCATATAGGCAAGAGCTTCCAAGCAAATCCAATGTACAAGAATATGACTTTCTCAATTATCATGCACAGTGTGTGCAATGTGCAAATATGTACTCTTACAAGAGGAATATCTAACATAGGTCAAAACTTTGGATCTTTCTCATGCTTGTTGGGGTCCCATGACTAGTTTCTTTTGTCCATCGTACTTGCATGTTCCATGCAATATAGGCAGGGGCACTTTACATTTCTAGCCTTTGAAATATTTTACATACTCTTGAGTGTTTTCAAGTCTCTTAAAATATAAACGAAAAAGAATATATTAAATGCTTCCTGTTTAGAAGAACTATTTGGGAATGCTTTTTCTATCATTCTCTTAATACAAGCCATACCTGCCCATATGCCATTCCACAATGAAAATTCCTATATCTTCTACATGAAGCGTTTCTCCTTCATTTTGCCTCATAACTAGGTTAGGTATATCTATATTATGGAACCCCCAATGGCCGGTATCATGGTTCTCCATCACAACCTACATGATAAATTGAAAGTGAGATTTCTTTAATGAAAGAGTTCATGAAACCAAAAATAAAAAGAATAAATTCATACCTCAAATGACCCAAACCACCAAATATTGTTCTCTGATTGCTCACTAGGTTAGGTATATCTATATTATGGAACCCCCAATGGACGGTATCATGGTTCTCCATCACAACCTACATGATAAATTGAAAGTGATATTTCTTTAATGAAAGAGTTCATGAAACCAAAATTAAAAAGAATAAATTCATACCTCAAATGACCCAAACCACCAAATATTGTTCTCTGATTGCACACTAAAATGTATGGGATCTTTTTTTTGTATTGTGTTATCCAAATCCCTGTTCATTAATGTGGTTGTTATTCTCTCTGTTTTCCTTTGCTTCACAACTTCACATTCATCAAGTTTGATAACAAACTTAAGGGCTCCTCTAGTCTCTACCAAGGTAATTCCAAAAAATTGGGCCATTGCCTTTTAATGTAATATTTTTAAATCAAAGAAAATATCGTTGGTCTTATCATATCTTATTTCTTCACCGCCCGTTAAGGTAGGTGTCTTCGATGTGAAAAGTTTGACCAAACCAAGTTCTGATTCACTCATTGAGCGCCACACGTTCTCTCCTAACATGATATGGTTTCGGAAGAAGGCCCGAATTCCATTTTCTTTGTATTTTGAGTGTATTAGCTTGAAAATCTCGGAATACCCCTTTCTCCCTATGCCAACATCATCAAGACATTTTTGTATATCAAGAGCTGACACCTGGCTTTTCTTTGTAAACTATTCTATGAATGTTCTTCGTACTTTCTAATATTTCTTCTCCTTGAGCATATGGCCTACCATATTTGAAGATAAAATCATGGAATATTGTTTGGCTATCCAATTCCATGTTTTCTTTATTTGGATGTAGAAGACACCTGAATTGAATTGTTTGGCCACTGAATCCAATTCCATGTTTTCTTTATTTGGATGTAGAAGACACCTGAATTGAATTCTTCTTGTTATAAATTTACAAGTTACATGCACTAAATGTTGTATCGTAGAAATGTAGAAGTTTATTACCTTGCGGCTTGTATTCCTTTCTTGACTTCTCCACCACTTGGATTAAGTTGCTCTATGTTCCTCAGATTCCTTTTTCTTGCTCTCATGCCAATGCTTATTGCTTTTACATGTGCAACCCATAATTTCTTGTCAAGATCATGTATTGTTTTAGATTGAGACTCTATTTTGCTCAAGGGTTGTGAACTTCTTTCTTGAAGAGAGGCGTACATTTGTTGCAAATGACTATACTCCAACTATGCTACACAACTCAAGTCTTTTAGAACTCTATTCATTTCGCTTAGTGCATTACAATAGCAAAGCAGTCCTTGGTGAGTGACCATCGTCGCTAACATATCTAATCAATGAGGTTAGATTTGAGAATGAGTGTGTGCTTGAGGGTTAGAGGATTATTTGGATAAATAGATCCATCATACCATAGGTCTATATACTTTGAGCTTGAAGCTCTCATATCTTCCTTCTCTCTTCCATTGATTGAAAGTTGGGGCTGATTTATTTTCTTCAAAGGTGCATATTCTTCTTCAAGATCAATATGCATATGATACGCTTCCTCTTCTTTCCCATTTCAATGTGATGCAACTAAGTCACAATGTAGCACAATGATGAGCTCACAATAGCCTCAGTTCACAAGAAATGCACATGAATGTCTAAAATGGGAGGGAAAAGTCGCTAGAAGGGAAATCCTTCGCTAAAGAGGAAATAAACACACTCAAAAAGTGCATTAATGAGAGCTCGTTTACCTATAGATGCATATTGCGCCTCTATTCCTTCAATATTTATTATGCACCCGTAGGACAACGGTATATTTTCTTTGTTCTTGAGCATTTAAGAAGGTCTGGACCACCATGTTGATTATCTCTCTATAAAAATACACAAAATGGGTAAAAAATTCTTCCTTTTTTTAAATTTTGGGCCACAAAAAATAGGGTGATGTGGATTATCTTACAGGGCCCCAAAATGAGTCATGATTTCCCCTAATGCTAGTTGCCTTTTTCTTTTCAGTGCCTCCAGTTGGTCACTCCACCTTTTTCTTCTCTCTTTCCTCGCATAAGCTCTCAGCTTCCCTACCCTTCTTATGACTCCTTGCATTTCATTAGCAAAAGCCCTCTAGGCTCCTTCCCCAATGCCTCTTCTCCTTAATCTACTAATAGCGTCTTTAGTGTATTTTATGAACAGTTCATCTTTCAACAACAAGGAGTTATTTACCCTTAATTTCCTAGTAGGAGAGTGACTCAGTTTCTCATCTTCCCCATCTCTAACATGCCACCCCCACTTTAAGGGCATATGATCTGAGAGAGCAGAAGAGTTTTCAATCTTAATCTCTAAGGTAAGAGGCACCCAAGAGGCTTGGTGGCTTAAAAAAACCCTATCCATTTTAGAAGAAGAACCAAAGTATTGTAGATTGAAGTATGTATGGCCAGGATCAGCAGATCTCCATTCCCCTAAACTCCAACGATCCACTAGACCCAACTTTCCTCTAAATTCTCCCCATTTCTTTTTCTCATGCCCCATCAGGATGGTGCTTCCTGCACATTTGTCAGCTGCCTACCATATTAAAGTCCCCCATTAGAATCCAAGGGAATTACACATTGAGACCACAAATCCAGTCCCATCACCCTCCCCTTTATTATGGGCTACCACACCTCCAAGAGGGAACTCTACACATTCACCTAAAGGATGAGCAATAGATCACAACTATCGTAGGGTACTTACCAATGCTTTGAACTTGAGTCCCTTGAGGCCTCCAAGCTCACTTGTTAAGCTCCAAACTCCAAGCTCCACCTCCACGCTGTCACCATAGAGTCGCTCACACCGTCGCATAAGGCAATCACTCTCTCTCTCTCACTCTCACACAAGCATGAATCACACAAGCATAAAAGAGGAACAATGCTAGAATGCTCTCATTCCTTCAATCTCTCTCAAGACACAAGGGAGAGATCTTTATATCACAAAGGGGATTGTGTCTTTTCATTATGAGAAAATGCCTTATACACATTTGGCCCTTATTCACAGTTGGGCGCCCAAAACTTACTTACTAGGCCTTGGGTGGCCAATATCTCATAATGTACAACTTTAATAGTGCCATTTCATGAGACTTATTAATGTCCTCAATTGAGGATCATGTTTGTTAATCCAAAATGGGATTAACACTCTTTCTTTTCTAATTGTGAGCTCCATAGATATTGACAACCCAAAATCTCTCACCCTCAACCAGACATTCTACTACCAAAGCTCTACCATTGGGAGATTGTTAGCAATCAGGTAGGGATTCATGGACTCTCCTTTATGGTCATTACCCCACTATATCCCTTGTCAGTTTTCCCATAGTAAACTACCCAATCCTTTTTCACGAAAAAGATTATGTTCCTGGATAGCCAACAAGGACAACTTCTACTCTTTAACCAGAGTCCAAAAAGTTACATCTTCTTTTTATCCATAATGCCTTTTACATTCCATGTGCATCCCCTCATCTCAACCTTGTTATTCATTTGAAGAGCTGTTGCAGGGACCATCTCCACCTCTTGACTATCTTCCTCATCTGGAGCAGGGTTCTGGACCATCTTTCAAGTCGTCTCCACTTGCCAGTTGAATTTTTCCATGGAAGAAGTCTCACTTTGTGTTCCCCCCAAAGGGTTGAAAGGATTAGAGTATATCAGAGGATTGTTATCCTTGCAAGTTCTTCCTGTAACCTTCCCCTTCTCATCAGGAGATTTACTTTGTGGTCTTCTAGCTTCTTCTTTAGTTGTTTTAAGACTGGTTTTCCCTCTAGGTTTTTAAGTAACTTTAGTACAACCCCCTTCTATAGGCACACTTCCCTATGAATCTTGCTCAAGGAAATATGTAAGCTTAGCACATGGATTCAACAAAAGGGATTTTAAATATGTAAGCATAGCACGTGGGTTCAACAGAAGGGATTTTAAAAATCCCTTTTTAACACATTTTTTACATACAGAAGGGTACCATTTAAAGGGGGTATTTACATATTTAATAGAAAAAGGGCATGATTTATTAATGAAAAATGTATAGATAAGGTATTTTTAAAATAGGCCTTGAATGCACGTGCTATAGAGGGTTTACACATAGTGAACCCCTCAAGGAATCTTGTACCCCTTTCCCCTTGTCTTCTTTGCCCTTGTTAACTTCCTTTTCTGCACTATCCAAGTCCTTCTCACCCCCTAGATCCATGACCTTCTTACTATCTTCCCTCTCTTTACCTTGGGATTGAACATCACAGAATCTGGCTATATGACCAAGATCACCACATTTATAATAGGCTCCTAGAAAAGGGCCAAACTTGAGAGCTAATTCAATTTTGCCAAGTTTCTCAAGGTCTACCTCCAAGATTTTTAGGGTTTTAAAGCTATTATTCCAAGATATGCAGACATTGTTTGCTTGGCGACCATAGACTTCCACCTCAGGAATAAATAAAGGTGGACCCAATGATTTTGCCAAATCACCCAAAGAGCAGGCTGAAGCCAGGGAACGAAGTCCTACCAACTCAACCTAGAAAGGATAGGCTTTTTTAAGGCTATGGTTCATGTGGAAGAGAGTGTCAAATGGGATTGTATGCACCAGCTTGGGGCCCATAAACAAAAGAGGATTTGGAGAATAGATCAGAGACATCCTGTCCTTTAGAGAAAAGGACATTAAAGAATCCTTTCTCCAGGTAAAATATCTGAAGCACCACCTTTTCATGCAAAACTTCATCAAGCCATTTGCCAAGCTCAGCTGTAGAGGGGGGCCTACTAGAGCAGAATAATATAACATTGCAAAAGGAAAACAGATTCACTTGCTTCTTCACCAAGTTGATAGAAACCTTGGTACATTCCTTAGGAACTGATGAGTGTACTACAGAGGGATTGAGATGTAATCTATCTACTAGCCAATCTATCTATGTCCTCTTCTTCTCTTGAGTCTCCTCTACTTCCTGCAAGACCTCTTCATTTTTCAGAATCTTCAGCACCCTAGTCGCCCCAAGTTTGGGCGTCTTGGTCCCCTAGCTCCCCAATATCCTACATCCACTCTACCATGTTTGCCTATAGACACCCTGCATGCGTGACGTACGTTGCCCATGCACCCCACTAGCCAAACTTGAGTGCCGCCAGCCACATTCCCACTATCCATTACCATGCAATGATACACACTTTGACGTCAACTCCATGAAGAAGGTGATTTCTTAGATGATGCCCCACATGCTAAGTTTTATGGCCATTCAATGTCAGATCTGGGTGGTGATGCACTAGAATCTTTTTTTTTTCTCTTAGTAGCCCATATGGCCCATATGGAAAAATTTGGGGTTCTAGCACAGTAGACTACTCCGAATCTTCGTTCTTGAGAAGGATAATCAACTCCATGAATATCGATCAAAATTTCGAGACGTGTATTGGTATGATCACCCAATGTGTGAGACATTTGATGGCCGTGATACTTGGAATGTGGGTGAAGGGTGTCACTGCCTCCACCCACATTCCAAGCTTCATGGCTCAAGCCTACAACTCAGCATGGGGACATGTTGTTTAGGCATCACTATAACTCATGTGCACTCTGCAGTGTTATTGTGGTTTCCATAGATGGGCAGCCTTGTTTGACAGATCTGCTGATCTTAAATTCATATATTAGTCTACAATCTATGCCAACAAAAGAACATGCATTTTGAGCAAGTAAAACAATAATAGTTGCCCATTTTGGCCCAAATCCCATATGATGCATCACTATTTTTATGAAATTCCAATCAACTATATCAAACTCTTTTGCAAATTCTAGCTGTAGCATAATGATCTCTTGCTGAGAGGACCATGCATGCTCAATACCCAATTGTACTATTAAGATATCACTTATCTAGGATGGATTTGCCTCCCACAAACCTAAGCTGACTTTAATGTACATGCTATCTTAAGACAAGGTTTATCCTTAAGGCTACATTTGCCTTAACCACAATTTTGTAAATGATTCCAAGCATTGTAATGGGTGTCTGATTAAGCCTATTACCAAAGACTTTAATACGTCCCATAATGTTTATTTTGTTGTAACAGCTTTTCAAGATGGGATCCATATATTGATGATGCGAGATATTAGTAATCAAGACTATTACCAGAGGATTTAATACATCCCAAGTTCAACCATAAATCCTTAGGTAAGTGATCCATACTTGGATCTTTTTAATTACCAAGATGATTTAATGCATAATATAATTCTTTTTCATTACCAAGATGCTTTAATGCTTTAATCCTCGTCGTCAAATGGCTATTCCAACCTTTTAGTAGTACCATCATCAATACCTATTTGCACAACCTAAAGCAAGGCATTAATGGCATTATATTTTGGCAATATATCAACACCATATTAGATTAATCATATGGGAAAAAACTTGCATTTTGGGAATTTCAAAATTGAGAGGTTGTGTATAATTTGGCAATTTCCCACTTAATGTGGGAAAACATTCATAGGCATAAAGATTCGTATTTGCAAGGTGTTTGATTAGATCATGTAGGAAGGTGGTGTTGAAAAATACCATAACAAGGAAGTGGTATGCATCTCTTACATATACCTGCATTAATTACATTCAACATTGAGAAAAGTAAAACTTACAAATTTAAAAAGAAACTTTATAGTCAATGTCACAAATGTTATGAAACAATCTAATAAATATCAACACTGTTAAGACAAAAAAACATCATAGACACAAAATATGGTTCATAATTAAGTGCAAAAAAGATACAAAAAGCATAACTACAACACCACAAAATTGAGTCAAGATTCTACTATTGCTTAGGGTGGGCATCATTAAGTTCATCCCCATCTGGATCGTGCATGCTAGTGAGGCATAAGCCTTCTTGTGCTTTTTTGGCTTCCTTTCTGGTATCTTGATTCTTGTATATGGCCCTGGTTTTTGGGGTCTCCATGACCAAACAATTATATCAATCGTTTCCCACACTCATGGATTTGCCTTGTTCTCCATCCAAAACCCCTTCCAACAATCAATATAGGCCTCTGCATTAGTCATACCATTATTCCTTGAACAAGGTCCCCAATATTATATCAAAAGCTTGTTATAGTTTAGTGACATCCTATCCATATCAATCTCTGATTTAGCCATAGACAACCAAATGGGATGGATGTCTCTATTATCTGCCTAGGTGCAACAATATAAAGTCCCCTTGCTTAATATCATACATTGGGTTGAATTCTTCCCTTGGTTTTTATAGTTGAGGGCCACAATAATGATCATTGTGCTCTTCGTAACCTATGAATCTTTGAACATCCATTTGAGCATCCATATTATCCAATTGTTGGCCAAAAAATTATGTACAATCTAGCCTATGATGCTATTGGTTTCTCAAGCTCTTGGATTACATTATTCCAATAATCACAAGCCTATAATATCTTGGCACACCTGAACCATTTTTAAGATTCTGCCAAAATTTTATGTAAGATTTTATTTGTGATATCACATCTTCATGCCCCTTTGCATACTCTGCCATTGGCAATAGAGGTGGATTCCTCGGTGGTGGTAGCATCAGTTTGCCTTCACTATCTTTCTTCCATAGTGTGATACCTCCCTCACTAGGTTTCCAATCAATTGTCGCTAGATGCACTTTATGTTGCATTATCGGTGTGTCCCCCTTCATGTGAGGAACTAAAATTGAAACAGTTTTGAGTGGCCTATACATGCTTCTTGCCCATCACAAAGGTAGCCATCACAATATCTCTTGAAGTTGGGGACTTTTGTAAGCAAGAAGGGCGTTGGAGAGGAAGTGAGCTAAACCTTAAGGTATCCATCAACAAATGTGGTAAAGTGAACGTCTGGCCAACTCTCAATTTCTCAGAAAACCTACTAAACATTGCATCAATGTTCTCAGGTGTGTGCACCCAACCATTAAAAATCCCAATAGGACAACCTTAAAAACATTTCCTTGCAACAAGAAGTGACAAAAATGCAAACAAGTACCGGTTTTTGTTTTCACCTACATAGTTATCTAGCTATAGGAGCAAGTTCTCTGGCAACTTACAAAATGATGAAGCCCCATTGTTACCCTCATTTGTAGATGGTTGGTGCACTGGAACAGGCATTGGTGTGATTGGTGCTCTTAATACTATGGGCCCTGCATTGGGAGTAGAATAACTTGCTTGAGCTAATTCAAAAGGTGGTGTGGGATACCTAGCTATGGAAGTGGCATGCACATTATCACTTGACACCTATTTAATAATAGGCACTTTACTATTGCTGATATTGTCGTAGTCTAAAGCTTCCCTATTGAGTTCAAAGCACCAAGAAGTGAAACATTGCTTCTTTGAAGCCCATTTGTTGCTAGATCACTAACAGGGTGCTTATCCATCCTCTATAGGTTATGTAAATAGAATGCAATGGAGCCAACTATGAGATTTGGGTCAAACGGCCATAAACCATTTAGCACAAAGTGCCCATAATGACCCTCCCCATGCCCATGAGTGATCATACCAATCAAATGCCACCTATAGTTGCCATGCCTAAATGGAAGAAATTAAGAAAATCCCCCCAAAAATGAGTAAATACTCACATAAGATCAAGAGTTACTATAAGGACAAGGATATTAGTTAAAAAAGAAGAGATAGTTAGTGAAATGATGAATTTTTGACACCTGAGTATGGGGGAATTTCCCTCATGAAGGAGGCACCTATTTCACATGTGTGGGAGAGTTTTAAACTCCCAAATAATGAGATATTTTTATCTCTCATCTCTCCTGTTTCAACTAGATCCAAAAAGTGAGCTAAACTGACCTAAAAATGGTCAAAAATTGACCAAACTGATCTAGAAAATTCTAGAATCAGTTTGCTTGGTTAGAGACTCACTTTTTCCTATAAATAGAAGCCTCCCCCTTTGTTGAAGCTTAATAGTGTTTTTTGCACTGTTACCGTGCTTCTCCCAAGAGCCAAAAACTGTGAATTTACTCATAATTCATTAGTTTTTGACCTTCCCTCTTCTAAAGATTGGTGGCCACTCTTGTTTCAAACAAGAGTAGATCCCTCAAACCATCAAGCCAAAGGAAAGCTCTCGAATTCCTTCGTAAGTTGGAAATTCTCTCTTTTTTCTGTTCATTTTATGGTTTTTATGATTTTTGTCTTCTCTAAAATGAATATGATGTTATGTCTCATTGAAAAAAGGCATTCCCCTCTCTTCTTTATTAGTAAATCCAACCCTTCTTTATCCTTGATGAATGATTAATGGATAGAATCAAGTTTTTTATAATGTTTTTCTTAAATAAGTAGAAATTGTTTACATTAGAATGATTTAAATACTCTTGGTGAAATTCTAGTTGATTTTAGAGAGTTAAAAATTGAAAAATGGTCAGTCATACAAAGGAGGTTATGGTGAAATTTTCTAAAAATTGTGTAAAATAAGTTTTAACTTTTATTATTAAAAAAAAGTAATCCCCATCGTATATGTATTCTTAAAGTGTTATTTTTCATTCTAAGTATAGAAAAATGCATACTAGAATTATTTTATTATAAAAGTGTTATTTTCTTTAGAATTAATTTCTATGCATAGAAGGATGCATATTAAATTTTTTATTTTGATTATAAAAGTGTTACTTTTATCATAATTATATTTTTCTGCATAATTAGATGCATAAAAGAATTTTGTTTTTATTATAAAAGTGTGACTTCTATCAATTTTGATTTTATGCATAAATAGATGCATAAATAATTTATTTTTATTCCAAAAGAGTTATTCTTGTCAATTTTGATTTTATGCATAGAAAGATGCATAAAGAACTTTATTTTTAATTCAAAAGAGTTATTTTCATCAATTTTGATTTATGCATAAATAGATGCATAAAGAATTTTATTTTTATTCCAAAAGAGTTATTCCTATCAATTTTGATTTTATGCATAGAAAGATGCATAAAGAATTTTATTTTAAATTCAAAAGAGTTATTTTTATTAATTTTGATTTTATGCATAAATAGATACATAAAGAATTTTATTTTTATTCCAAAAGAGTTATTCTTATCAATTTTGATTTTATGCATAGAAATATGCATAAAGAACTTTATTTTTAATTCAAAAGAGTTATTTTCATCAATTTTGATTTTATGCATAAATAGATACATAAAGAATTTTATTTTTATTCCAAAAGAGTTATTCTTATCAATTTTTATTTTATGCATAGAAAGATGCATAAATCATTTTTTTTAAATTCAAAAGAGTTATTTTCATCAATTTTGATTTTATGCATCAATAGATGCATAAAGAATTTTACTTTTATTCCAAAAGAGTTATTCTTATCAATTTTAATTTTATGCATAGAAAGATGCATAAAGAACTTTATTTTTAATTCAAAAGAGTTATTTTCATCAATTTTGATTTTATGCATAAAAAGATACATAAAGAATTTTATTTTTATTCCAAAAGAGTTATTCTTATCAATTTTTATTTTATGCATAGAAAGATGCATAAAGAATTTTATTTTTAATTCAAAAGAGTTATTTTCATCAATTTTGATTTTATGCATCAATAGATGCATAAAGAATTTTATTTTTATTCCAAAAGAGTTATTCTTATCAATTTTGATTTTATGCATAGAAAGATGCATAAAGAATTTTATTTTTAATTCAAAAGAGTTATTTTCATCAATTTTGATTTTATGCATCAATAGATGCATAAAGAATTTTATTTTTATTCCAAAAGAGTTATTCTTATCAATTTTGATTTTATGCATAGAAAGATGTATAAAGAATTTTATTTTTAATTCAAAAGAGTTATTTTCATCAATTTTGATTTTATGCATAAATAGATGCATAAAGAATTTTACTTTTAATCCAAAAGAGTTATTCTTATCAATTTTTATTTTATGCGTAGAAAGATGCATAAAGAATTTTATTTTTAATTCAAAAGAGTTATTTTCATCAATTTTGATTTTATGCATAAATAGATGCATAAAGAATTTTACTTTTATTCCAAAAGAGTTATTCTTATCAATTTTGATTTTATGCATAGAAAGATGCATAAAGAATTTTATTTTTAATTCAAAAGAGTTATTTTCATCAATTTTGATTTTATGCATCAATAGATGCATAAAGAATTTTTTTATATTCCAAAACAGTTATTCTTATCAATTTTGATTTTATGCATAGAAAAATGCATAAAGAATTTTATTTTTAATTCAAAAGAGTTATTTTCATCAATTTTGATTTTATGCATCAATAGATGCATAAAGAATTTTATTTTTGTTCCAAAAGAGTTATTCTTATCAATATTGATTTTATGCATAGAAAGATGCATAAAGAACTTTATTTTTAATTCAAAAGAGTTATTTTCATCAATTTTGATTTTATGCATAAATAGATGCATAAAGAATTTTTACTTTTAATCCAAAAGAGTTATTCTTATCAATTTTGATTTTATGCATAGAAAGATGCATAAAGAATTTTATTTTTTATTCAAAAGAGTTATTTTCATCAATTTTGATTTTATGCATAAATAGATGCATAAAGAATTTTACTTTTAATCCAAAAGAGTTATTCTTATCAATTTTGATTTTATGCATAGAAAGATGCATAAAGAATTTTTATTTTAATTGAAAAGAGTTATTTTCATCAATTTTGATTTTATGCATAAATAGATGCATAAAGAATTTTATTTTTATTCCAAAAGAGTTATTCTTATCAATTTTGATTTTACGCATAGAAAGATGCATAAAGAATTTTATTTTTAATTCAAAAGAGTTATTTTCATCAATTTTGATTTAATGCATAAATAGATGCATAAAGAATTTTACTTTAATCCAAAAGAGTTATTCTTATCAATTTTGATTTTATGCATAGAAAGATGCATAAAAAATTTATTTTTATTTCAAAAGTATTATTTTCATTGAAATTGAATTCATGCATAGATAGATGCATAAAAGATTTATTTTTATTTTGAAAGTGTTATTCTTATTAAGATGGAATTTATGCATAGTAAAATGCATAAAGGTTTATTTTTAATTCGAAAGTGTTATTTTCCTTAAAATTGAATAGTTTAAAAAAAGGTTTATTTTTAATTCGAAAGTGTTATTTTCCTTAAAATTGAATTTATGCATAAAATGCTTGATTCTATGTGCATGGTGCTCTGAAGCACAACACATGAGCTCAATGATTGCAAGCTCAAGCCATGAAACTTGGAATATGGGTGGAGGTAGTCACCCTTCACTCACATTCCAAGCATCATAGCCATCAAATGTCTTACACATCTTGGATGTGAGATGTTGTTACTAATTTTATGCTTCAGGTTGGCCCAAAGATTACAAAAGAATGCAAGCTCCACTTTAGGATAATAAATGATACAATTGATAAATATGTTGCTAAAATAGAATGCCATTAATGCTTTGCTTGAGGCTGTGGAAACAAGTTATTGATGATGGTACTGCTAAAAGCTGGAACATCCGTTTGATGAGGGTTAAAGCATTAAAGCATCTTGGTAATGAAAAAGAGTTATATTATGCATTAAAGCATCTTAGTATTTAAAGAGATCCAAGTATGGATCACTCAACTAAGGATTTTATGGTTGAATTTGGGATGTATTAAAGCCTCTGGTAATAGGCTTGATTAATGATATATGGCATCATCAGTATATGGATCCCATCTAGAAGCAAGGGATCATTAAGCTACTAAACCAAAACAAACATTTTGGGATGTATTAAAGCCTATAGTAATAGGCTTGATTGAATACCCATTACAATGAGTGGAATCATTTATAAAATTTTGGCTAAGGCAATAGCCTTAAGGATAAACCTTGTCTTAATGTAGCATGTACATCAAAGTCACCCTGGGTTTGTGGGAGGAAAATCCATCCTAGATAATTGATATCTTAATTTAGTACAATTGGATACTAACCATGCACGGGACTCACCAAGATCTCATTATGCTATAAATAGACTTTGTAAAATATTTTGATATAGTTCACTGGGATTTCATAAAAGTAGTAATGCATCATATGGGATTTGGGCCAAAATTGGCAACTGTTATTTTTCTGCTTGCTCAAAATGCTTATTCTTTTGTTGGCATAAATGGTAGACTAACAGATGAATTTAAGATCAACAGATTTGGCAACCCATCCGGGGAAACGAGGATAACACTATGGAGTGCACATGAGTCACATAGGGTTGCCTAAACAACATGTCCCCATGTTGAGTTGCAGGCTTGAACCATGAAACTTGGAATGTGGGTGGAGGCACTCACACCCTCACCCACATTCCAAGTATCATGGTGGCCATCAAATGTCTCACACACTGGGTGGTGTGCCAAAATCCCAGTTTTTGCAATATGGGTCGTATGGGGGGCTAAGAGCAAAAAATAAGAGTTCGAGCATGTCACCACCCAAATCTGACATTCAATGGCCATAAAACTTGGTGTGTCAGTGGAGGCTAAAGTGTGAGAACAAGGGATAAAGAGAGGGGGAAACGGGAATAAATAAAAAAAGGATGTGGGGCGATAAAATCAAAACAAATTAAAGGGGACAGGGATGATGCACAACAACAAGAGAAGCAAGAGGAAAGGCAATAGGAGGGGGGAGAAGGCAATAAAGAAAGCAAGAGGCATAAGTGGGCCTTTTTCCTATGCCCTCTGTAAGATTTTGGTTATTGGCAAATTTGTTTCCCATGCGGGGGACAAACAACTTTGGGTGTTGTTGGATGAGGGGGACAGTTCCAAGGATCATCGGGGGATCCACAACCTCTCGGGGGTGCACTACTAATAAATCCTATGTATCATGTGCATTCAAAGGGTATTTATAAAACCCCTTTCTTGTGAATTTTTCATCAATAAAATGATCCCTTTTTCTTCATAAACTTATGGTTTTTATTTCAAAATTGATTTAAAAATCCCCATCTACAAATGTATTTCTATACATTTTCCTTAAAATTGTTAAATAAAAAACCCCTTCTTATGAACTCATGTGCTACACTTACATATTTCTAGGTGAACCCCTTGAGGGCATCCTTATCCCCCCTCACATGAGTCGCTATGGTGGGCTTCCCCACCCTTCCTCGGGACCACTCTCCTCTTGGTACCCCCCCTCCCCTGCCACCACTCCTCGATGGCCCCTACTTGGGTGTCGCCCGGTGGGTGTCGCCCGGGGGGGGGGGGGGGGTTGAGTGTCTCTTGCTTGCCTTGCCATCCTGCTAAAACCCCCATCCCCACCCCCCATACTCTTGTTGGAATAATTCACATTATTTGAAATTTATGGATTATTTGATGGATATTTATTTTATGTGCAAGCGAGACAGATCACCTCTTTAACTTGTCACATATTTTGAGCTTATATTGTGAATATCAATGCAGATCAGTGGTGGCAGGGTTAGTGTGCGGGATGTGCATGGATCCATTGGGCTTGCTTCGACGGAAATCTATTGATGCATGGCACGTGGCAATTATTTATTCGACAATGGCAATGATATTTTATGTGCACATTAGTGTGCAACATTTTGATATACATTAGTTCTATTTTATGAGTGAACCTTAGAGTGTTCACACTTTTGTATTTAGGCTTATGCAAGCCCAATGTGGAGATTCATATTTTTGGCTACATGTATTTTTGCATCTTGCTTTTTGTACAAGGAAAATATATTTAAATACACCATGAAGAGGACGTGAGCCACTCTCATGGTGGGGGAGATTTAACCCATTCTTGTGCCACGTGCATAGCTCTATTTTAAGCTTGTGTATTTCATCAATGTCCATAGCCCTAGTTGAGCTCAATATCTCAACACTCCCCCTTGAGCTCAAGTCCACACACTGCACTCCAAGTAAGCTCCTAAACATGTGGAGCTTCTCTGTTCCCAATGCCTTCGTGAAGATGTCAACCACCTGATCCTCTGTGTGCTGACATATACCAGATCTACATCTCCTACTCGAACCTTCTCCCTCACAAAGTGATAATGCACCTCAATGTGCTTTGTTCTAGCATGATATACTGGGTTACTGGCCAATTGTATGCTGCTATGTTGTCACAATATATGACAATTGCTCTATCCACGGGCTCTCCCATGTCACCAAGTAGCTTTTGAAACCAAGATACCTCACAAGTTGCCATAGTAGCAGCACCCCTACACTCTACCTTTGTACTCGACAAGGCAACTGTTAGCTGCTTCTTACTGCTCCAACTCACAACAGTGCTCCCAAATGAGAACATAAAACCACTTGTAGATCTCCTATTTGCAATACTACTAGCCCAATCAGCATCTGTGTACCCATGCAATACTACTAGCCCAATCAGCATTATCTATACCCATGCAATTGTATCTCTGTACCCATACTACTAGCCCAATCAGCCTCATAGAAAAGTCCATAATCAACTGTGGACTTTATGTACCTGAGGATCCGTCTAGCCGTATCCAAGTGTGGCTTCCTAGGAGCATGCATATAAACTGACTCACAAGTCCAACAGCATATAAATCACAAGTCCAACAACATAGCTCAAGTCTGCTGGCCTTGTACTGGTCATGTAGATCAAACTACCCACTATGCGCCTGTATGTAGTGGGGTCCTTCAAAATCTCACCTATATCTGCGTAAAGCTTTGTATTCTGCTCCAATGGCACTGAAATAGGCTTACAGCCTGTTATACCATACTTGGATAACATGTCCAAGCCATACTGCCTCTGCAATAGCAAAATTCCATGAGGTGATCTCACCACCACCTCTATGCCTAAGAAATATCGCAGCTCACCCAAATCCTTCATCTCAAACTTCTTCTTCAAAAGAATCCTAACATCATGTATGTCTACACAACTATCACCAGTGATAAGCAAATCATCCACATAGATGACTAATAGCATGATCCCTATATCTGTCTTTTTCACATATAGTGAAAACTCTGCATTGGATATTTGAAATCTAATGGTAACAAGATACTCCACTATCTTGTTTGACCATACTCTGGGTGCCCTATCTTCATGCTCTGGGTGCCTGCTTCAAGCCATACAAGGCTTTGCGTAACCTTTACACATAATCTGAATGAGCATCACTCTCATAACCTGGTGGCTGCATCATGTAAAATTCTTCTTGCAAATCATCATGCAAGAAAGAATTCTTTACATCCATTTGATGTAAAGACCAAACCTTCGCTGCAGCCATAGCAATGACAGCTCTCACGGTTTCCATTCTTGCAACAACTGGGCTGAATGTCTCCTCATAGTCTATGCCATAAGTTTGCACATAGCCCTTGGCAACCAATCTTGCCTTGTACCTGCTCACACCACTTAACCATCAGCATTGTACTTGACTTTATACACCCACTTACATCCAATTGCCTTCTTTTCCTTAGGCAAAGGCACTAACTCTCATGTTGCATTTGCATACAATGTTGCCATCTCCTCATCCATGGCATCTTCCCATTTCTTTTTTCCAGTTGCCTTCTCAAAGCAAGTGGGTTCAACCTCCTGTATTGCTTTTACCATGTAAGCATAATGATGGGCTATATATCCTTCATATATCAACCTGTCAACAGGGTATCTAACCCTCATAGACCTGCGCACACCTAGATCACTACCAGGTGTCCTAAAAACAACCCTGGTTCTCCTTACACTAGGAGTAACCATAGAAGGAATGCCAAGCTCCTCATCAAGGCTCTGCTTAGAGCCACTAGAGTCACCATCCACATATGAGTGACCTGCAGATCAGGCACAAAAGGTTGATCTACTTTTTCCTTCCCTTTTCATGATACATGTGTACCTACATCATTCCTCAACTTGCCTGACCATGGGGTAACATTGGATCCATTGCTCTCGAGGACTCCCCAAGTCCACTCAGCACTTGTGATTGCTACTCTACATGTGGTGCAACATCAGAACTTCTTACATCTGCATCTTCTATTGCCTTCACTACTGGTGCATACCAGCTACTCATCTCATCGATGACAACATCTATGCTTACTCGCATCTCACGAGTGGTAGGGTTATAGCATCTATAACCTTTTTGCTCCATAACATAACCAATGAAGATGCATTTCTCTACCTTTGGATCCAACTTCATCAGGAACATGTACATATGCAATACGTTCAAGAGTCATACCATAAATAGTTGTAGTGAGTGTCATGTTCATAATGTACACAGTAGTTGCTACTGCTTCTGTCCAAAATTAATGTGGCATATTCTTTTCAGCCATCAAGGCACGTGCCACTTTTGCAATGTGCCTGCTTTTCCGCAAGACCATTCTATTGCGGAGTGTACCTGCATGTAAACTGCCTCTTGATTCCCTGCTTTCTCATGAAATCGTTGAACTCATTGGAGAAATATCCTCCCCCACCATTTGATCTTAGGCATTTTATTTACATGCCTTTTTCCTTCTCAACCAAGGCTTTAAATCTCTAAAAGTGAGCAAACACCTCACTTTTCTCCTTCATGAAATAAACCCACGCTTTTCTAGTGTGGTCATCAATGAATGTAACATAGTACCTGTAACCTGCAATTATTGTAGTCTTGATCGGTCCCCATACATCTAAATGTATGACATCCAATGGCCTTGCACTCACATGCTATTCATGTGGGAAAGCATGTTTGGCATGCTTACTATTGAGATATCAAGCTCATCTACTGAGGCGGTGGACACTGATGACCCACCTGGGGAATAGGCCCACACTTACACCACTGGCATGGTTGGTGAGATCATGGGTGATATGCGGCCAGTGGGATGACATGCTCTGTGAAAGCCATTTTAGAGACTGGCATAGTTATAGCGCCAGCTCATTTAGTTGGGTTCACACTATAGAGAACCCTAGTATGTATTTGGTTGAGTACCTTTTCATAGTGTGTACTCTTATCTTTATATATAGTGTGTTGAGTGTTGTGTGGAAGAAGATTTTCAGCCTCTCACCTTGTGTGTTCTCTTTTAGGGTTTTGTGAGTGTGTGTGTGCTTGCAAGAGCTCAAGCTCTCTTCTTTCCTATATCTTTTCATGGTATCAGAGCATGGTTCATGCTAAGGGCTGAGCTGAACAAGCAAGAGTGCACAAGCAAGAGAAGCACATGAAGCAGTACGAGGGTAAGAGCTTCATTTACTCTTCCCTATTTGTGTTGGGGCGACTACACCCTTGTCGGGAGCTCTATGGGAGGCACTGGCAAACGATCTCTGATTGAGGAGCTCTACGGGAGGCACCGGCAAAACGATCTCTGATTGAGGAGCTTTCTTCGTCGCGGGAGTAAAGCTATAGGGAAACTATATTGTCCTATCGGACGTAATTTTTTGGGCCAAAAACGTGTTTCGGGTGCATTAGGACCTCCATTTTTTGGAAAGCAGGCGATTTCGAGCATTACGTGGGTAAGTCATCGATTCTCTGCAGAACTCTGTTTTAAGAACTGCAGGAAGACAGATTGGTTGTGCAGACATTGTGTGTGCTGCAAGGAGGTCAACAGTTGCCATTGGGTGTATGTATGCACATTGAGGTTACTGGTTGTGACATTTGAGTGTAATACAGTACCATTGCAGAAAATACAACAGTTTGTGCAGGACAAACCAGAGTGCTCTTTCTGGTAAATTTGTGTGTCTAGTAAGATGTCAAATGATGGCATAAACCAGATTGTTGCTGAGAAGCTTGATAAGAACAACTTCCATGCTTGGAGGTTCAGGTTGACAAATTTCCTGATGGGAAAGGGTAATGGTCGGGGACTACATAGAAGGTGAGCATGAAGAGGCACCGGAGATACTGGAGATCAATCTAACTGCTGCTGCAGATGTGAAAGACTTCAAGGATTGGAACCAAGGAGCCAGAAAGTTATGTATTGGCTCTCTATAGTATACAGGACACCATGATTGCGCACATACACGATGCCAAGTCCCCCAAGGAGGCATGGGACACCTTGGTAAAACTCTATGAAACAAATAACAAGGCACGAAAGATACAGTTGAAGAATGAACTTCATACTGTGGAGAAAAAGAGTATGTCTGTGAATGACTATACATTGAAGATCAAGGGTATTGTGGAATTCCTTGCATCTATTGGCATTTTAGTAGATGATGATGATAAGGTGGAAGTCTGTCTATGCGGTCTCGGGCCATAATACAAGGCGTTCAAGATGTCTATTCAGACTCGGGAAAACATTCCCAATTTCACAGATTTGGTATCTATGTTGATTATAGAAGAGAAGAGCTTGGGTGAAGACCAACAATCTTCACAAAACAAAAACAGTTCAGAGCAATAGGCCTTCTACACAAGTTCAGGAAGAGGACGAGGTAGAGGAGACCATGGATGCGGCCAAGGAGGTGGCCAAACAGGTAGTAAGAATTATGGCCAGTAGCAGCAACAACAACAGTCCCAGAATTATGGCCAGTAGCAGTAACAACAACAGTCCCAGAATTCATACAACAACATGCAGGTGGAAGAGGCCAATTCAGAGGCAAGGGGAGCCAAAGAGGTCGTGGAAATCGGCAAAGGCAGTATCATGATACATGTGGATGCTTTTATTGTGGTAAGCAGTCCATAGCCATTAGTATGGCCATTCACAAGCTCACACCATTGAGCTCCTCACAAGCATGCATCCATTGTTGCATGCCCCAAAGGGTGCTTCTCCTTAAGGCTTTCCACAAGAAACCATAGGTGCACTCCACATGAAAGCTTTGTAGCTTTCACTCAACTTTGTCCATCTTATACGACGAACAAACCAAGTGAGCTCCGCCAGTCCGCGACATGCTCCAACATGAGCTGCAATCTCAGCCCATTACCTCTTACACCAATGCTAACACCGACAAGCATGCACCTTCCATACTTTTGCTCAATTACAAAAGCTATGAGATCTGCAAATCTCATCTAGTAACCCTTCATACATAAGCATTCTTCCATGCTCAAACACTAAAATCTTGAGCTAAAACCATAAAATACCTTACTTGATAACCTTTTTGTTGGTAGCTCCTTTGATGATGATGGCTCCTCTTTCAACCTTCTAGTGGCTTATCTCCATGAAAACACATTGGCAACTCCATTTGCATAGACCATTGATGTATGGCCTTCACTCCTTGATGGCAGCGGCTTCAAATCTCCCTAGAATGCAATCACAATAATAATGAGCGTGCTTAAATTTTATCATGATAAAAGATGTAAAATCATACAATATGCTTAATCAAATGAACTCTCACAAAGGCTACTATACATAGATATCCACCATAATCAAGAGCCCATCCTAGCCCTGATACCATGTTAATAATCCTAATATGAATTTATTATGGTGATTACCATAGATTAAGCATAAACACTAATGTGGCCGGGTTATACCTCATCACCACCACGAAAGCCATTACTAGAGAAAGAGAGTAGCACACTCACTAATACTCTATTGCATATGATGTTATGAGCCATACAAATGTGGCTTCTAATACAGATAGCCATTGACCCAATCTCATCATGCCATGTGGCAATCTCTATCCAACATCTTCTTGTGTGACTCTCATAAATCACATCCCACATAATATCTCATCTCACCCATAAGGTGTGTCCTCACAAAAACATAAACTCACACATCAAAACCCTACAATTTTACATTGCACATTTCAACATTAAATAGCAAGCTAGTTTTATAATTCCCCAGGCTAGTTTGAATAAGCAAAATGGACGTTTGTTATTTATAAAAAGAAAAAATGACAACAGGTTATCATCCTCTTACATGTCCTTGCCACCTCTCTCTCTCTCACTCTCTCACTCTCTCACTCTAAGATACCACTAAGGTTATCACACTAATAATGGATGCTAAATCACATATTTTCTAACACCCTCCCTTGATCAAGCATCCACACCATGTGGGGTGTGCTTGGATCATATCTACCATGAAGGTAAAGATCACCAAAACATCACTAAGATAAAAAAATGCCGCACGGGCTATAAATGTCAGATCACAACTACTAGAAAAATATGTCAGACAACATTAGGAAACCTTTAGACATATTTTGGGCCTTTTGCTAATGACCTTCATTAGCTATGGACCAATAGGAAGAGAGGACTATGCACATTTGGTCTCCTCCAAAAGTAGGGGGCAACTAGGCTTATCTTCCTCATTACTACATTTGTGGGGTTCAAAAAGTAGGGTGTGGCCTTCATAAATTAGGGAGGTAGAGTGTAAAGAGTAGGGAGGGTGCCATAAAGCAAGAGGGTAGCTTCTAACAAGAGGTCTCCACCAATTTCAGCCCCATCAATCTCGTGGGTCAAAAAACCCTAAAAAATAGGATTTTTTTTTTAAAAGGGCATTTTGCCCTCTTAAAACCCAACCCAAACCATATTATATCAAAAAAATTCTTTTTTCACCTCAAATTTCTCTCCCTACACATTATTGTTCTCTCCAACATCATCCTCTTCCCCCCAAACCTCAAACGTCCTTAGCTCATTCTCTCTCTACTATGCAACCCTCTCTCTCTCTCTCTCTCTCTCTCTCTCTCTCTCTCTCTCTCTCTCTCTCTCTCTCTCTCTCTCTCTCTCTCTCTCTCTCTCTCTCTATATATATATATATATATATATATATATATATATATATATATATATATATATATATATACTGTGAGTAGATCTTCAACCTCTCTCTTTACTGTGCAACCTTCTCTCTCTCTCTCTCTCTCTCTCTCTCTCTCTCTCTCTCTCTCTCTCTCTCTCTCTCTACTGTGCTCAGATTTGCAACCTTCTCTCTCTCTCTACTGTGCTCAGATTTGCAGTCTTCTCCATCTCTATCACACGCACGTGCACACATTCGAATCTCCTCACACCCACATCTACCTCCCTCTCCCCAACAACCTCAAATCTGTACTGTGCAACCTTCTCTCTCTCTCTCTCTCTCTCTCCCCCCCCCCTAAAACCTTTCTAGCAGAACACACCATGGAGGGTATTGCATCTTTGTTAAGGAGAATGCCAAGGGAAAAGGTTGGGGCTCTGCTCATGCACAATACGAGGGATGAACATGGTGATTCGGTTGAAAAAAAAATCAAAAGGGAAATTGGGTGTATTTGTGGTCCAGTGCCACTGGACCGCATCGAGTTCGATGTCGAGATGCGGTTGAGCACCATTGGAAGGGGCATCTACTAGGATTCAAGGAAACAAGGCATGATGTATTAGTGGCCCTAATGCAACATGTGTACTCGGCATCGAAAATTTCTTTGAGCCCACATCGTCATAGTCCTTGTTTCCCTTGCAGCAGGCTGTAACGGTTTCACTTTAGTACATTAGTGTACATGGTATGTGAACTGTTCTTTTCAACTTTATTTGACAATTTCCTCATTTCCAGATATTTTTCCTTCTAACATCATTAAGGAGCAGCCCATAAGGAACCTAATAGGAAGATTCTATGCCATACATGTGCACATTGGGGATGGTGTATTCTCTGACAACGCTCCTTCTAACCTTGCTAGTGGGAAGAGTTTCTTCTACACCCACAAAAATGTAGTCCCGACACATGTCAATGGGTTTGGTAAGCTTAAAGAAGTCCCCTCTCCTTCCCTCTCTAGTGTTGAATGGCCAATGCCTGATGTTTGGATTATTAATGCTCTTAAAGAAGTCCCCTCTCCTTCCCTCTCTAGCGTTGAATGGCCAATGCCTGATGTTTGGATTATTAATGCTCTTAAAGCAAAGACGGCCAATGATATACATTCTTCTTTGAAGTACACAAAGGCCTTGAGATTTTAGCTGGGCATGCCCTTTGCATGTGCTTGCCCATATGTTTCAGGCCATTACTTGCACACGAACGCCAACAATGTACATGTGCAAGGTGGTAGATGTTGAAGAGATTGTCAATTTGCTTGGCCAAGGGTGGGACATTATGGAGAGGGAGCACAAGGGAGATAATTTCAAGTGCAATGTAGTGCATTCCAGTGTCTCCTTTTGATTCTTGCGAGCTCGTACCACTTTGTATACTCATTTTTGTTACGAGCAGTGGATGAGGAAGAAGGGTGCATGGATACCCTTACAAGCTCAAGAGGAGGTTGTAGAGCCTATATATCTCTCTATAGGCCTACCTAATGTGAGCTTCCCATAGCTAAGAAGCGACGAACCTCTCTTGTAAAAAGTATTCCCAAACCCCACATGTAAATTTTCATATCAATACAAAGTTGAAAGTTGCTTTTAAGCATATGTGTTTGATTTGTAATGTAATAAAGAGGAGGGCCAGAAGGGTGTGAGAAAGGGCTATCCTCGGGCTGTTCGGAGGGCCCCACATAGGGCATTTTATTGGTCCAGAAGGGTGCAATAATAGCCTATCTAGCCAAATTGCACAGTGAATTTTTGCATCCTTCTGGACACTTATCACAAAGCATCAAAACACACTAATATGTGGACTACAAAGCATGTCATATTTCAAAAATCAACATCTTTTGACTTCTTCGAGTACTACAAAGCATCGTAAATCTTTGGGATACAATTCCAGTCATCAAAAAAACTATATTTGAACGTATTACAAAGCTTCCTCACTACCAATCAAACCTAGTAAGGGAAGTATATCAATCTAACAAAATTAGTAATGACACATGACTTCATGGTCCTCGAAACCAAGGGGGACTCCAAAAACCGCAACAGAATTACACCATAGATTGTCAGTGCTCTGCAATGTTCCTAGCAAACCGCAATGCCCTCATGCGGTCCGTTTGTGGTATGGAGGGGTCATTACATGGCCTCTCGCTCATCAGCATGGAGAACTAAGCCCTACTCATACTACATGCAAAAACAAAATTGTTGATCCAGGCGGCAAGGTTGTGCAAATCTGTGACTTCTAGCTCCTAGGCTAAGAGGGCATCCTCATCAAGCTGGATGGGGACCTCGATAGAGAATAAGTATCGTGTTCGGAAGTAGTGATTGTGCCCATGAGGAGTTGAGTGCTTGTGTGCTCTCAAAAATCTCAAAGTGCTTGTACAAAATGGACAAAAAGAGAGAGGGTGCTCATTTATAGTGGCCAATGTAATCATTACATGAAACCCTAGTTTTTAGAGAAATGTCACGCACCAGAAAAACGGGTTTTTAAACACAAAAGATAACATGGTTCCATATGAGGCAAAAAGGAACCATTTACATTCTCAATTATAACACCTGATTACATTCAATAGATAATATCCCCATAGATCAACTACACATCAACCCTAGGCCTCATTTAAGTCTACAGGGACCCATACTTTACCAATTCTCCTACGTATAACCCTCCATGCCGCATGGCATGCAGGTCCTTTCCCTGCCCTCCACCTTGCTGTTTTTTGACCCTTACTTTTCATTTTGGCAATTTGGGCCAATTTGGACATTTGCGCCCTCTCCCTTTGAAAGGTTTCTTCCAAAGGTATAACGGAAGAACCAACCAAATATTTCTTTGAGATAGTTTGATCGAGTCCTACCACCTCCATGTCTTGTGTTCTTGAAATAAACTCCCCTTGCATGATAATGACTTTTCTCCATTCCTTGGGTGCTCCACAAGTCAAGCGAGCCGTAGGTGTTCATGAAATATGCACCATGAGTGTACAAGATGTGCTGCAGATACCAAACAAAACCACCATTTAGGAAAAGCACATTAGAAGAAGCAATATGTTTTACAAAACCTTCAAAAGCATTATATTACCTTGTAATACACAGTATTCAATTCACCCCATGTGTGGACCATGGCTTCAATGAAGCTTTACAACTCTACTTGAAATTGTTTGTGGTTTTCATCTGTTGTGCTTCTTTGACTCATCAACCGCACTACCTTATTGAAATTTGCCCACACTTGCTCATGCAAAACAACAATATTTTGCATCCAAGCAGTCTAAAGTAGTACAATCACAATGTTTTTTCCACAGCTCCCATCTCTTTGCAAGAACATTTTCACCTTCCTTGACATGTTGCATGTCTGCATTTCTCTGAATCTTGTCCCATTTGTTGAAAGGCTTCTGGAGAAACCTTCTCGCCTTGCCTCCACTCATTGAAACCTTTTGAGAAACCATATGTGAAACTCCAAAGGTCTTTTGGTTAACTCGTATCTCCATGTTGCCCCCATGGCAATCAATGTCATTTAAAATCTTCTCCACTCTAGCAATCACCTCATCTTGTCGAGTTTTACCAGGCCTAGTGAACACATAGTCTATGTGACACTTTAAGAGGCGGTCAAAGATACGTATGGAAGCATGCAACGTACAAAAGTGAACAATTATGGGCACCTAGTGATAATAGCTAGAACCCCATAATTCCTAAGAGGGAAAGGAATTATGGGGTTCCAGCTATTATCCCTTAAGTCCTTATTTGGAGGTGCCAACATAGGTGATGGAAGAACACCACCGTCCCACTCTCCCTCACAATTTCCTATTTCCTCGCATTCCTCTTCACCATTAGCCATCCCCTTGCATTTCTTCTTGGTTTTTTATTTCAATCCATGCATGCACCAAGGGCATGGGTGAGCTATATTTGCACCTTAAGTGCAACCTAGCAATCACTTTATTGTCTTCAGATCCTGCCAAGATGTCAATCAATGTCAAAGCTCCCTAAACCATTAACATCCATCTTATCACCCCTTTGTGACTTTATCACATCACTAACCCAAGGCAACCTCTCAAAGACCCATGTTAGCACCTCGTGTGTCTCCTTGGGAACCTTAAATGCTCCTAACCACCATATATATTTCTTTGATTGAACATTGAACGATGGTCTAGAGTGTGAAATATTGTCATTCCCTTGCTCTTGAAAATCAATTGTGCTCTCTCCCTCATCATCGGTCCATTCTGTAGTAACAGTAGTAGAAGATGGAGACTTAAAGGCTGCCGCCATAGCGTGGTTTATGAGTGTGACACTCATTCTCTCTAGCCTTCTTTCCTTCACAATCTGGCACTCGTCCAACTTCAACATGAAGGAGACCTTGGAACCTATAACACACGAAAATCAAACAAAATGTTAAGTCCTTCCCTATAAATGAGCACAGATCTAATGCATGCAAGGTTACGAAACCTACTTACATCCAGAAGGCAGCCCATAGAACAATATCATTGCCGTAGCATTTGCATTTCAACAAAACTGTTGTTGAACTCATTGAATTCGAATGAAACATTACCATCCGTAGTCTTCTTCTTTCCCCATGCTACAATGCAAAGTGTATCATTGATGTGGTAGTAATCCCCAATCCTGCATTTTACATCTTCATTTCTCACTTCCTTCGCTAAACGAACCCTCTTTGGTGGAGGGAAAAGGGTTACTCCCCCACAAATGATAATTTAATATGCCAAAGGTTTAAGGGACCTTTTATCACAAAGCTTTGAAGGTTAAAAACTACTAATATTTAAATATGGAAGCTTTTAATTTGAATTTTAAACGTTTTTCCTCTTCTCAAGGAGAGAAAGGGAGAGAATTCCTTTGATTTATGCACCGTCGTCGAGTTGTTTCCTTGCGCACCTTCCTCAAAATTTACACCCTAGCGCACCAAATAGAAGAAGTGACTGGATTGATTGTGGTGCTCGCTGCTATTGTAGAGGATTTCTATGAGTCTTGGAGCTCAACACCGAACTTGCTCACACAGAGCTTATTGAGCTTGAGATTACTGCAGACTCAGCCACGTACTTGGCTCATGCAGAGCAGCAGATGCGATCTCAACTTCAAAGACTTTGCTGCTGCTAGCCACTAATATTGTTTGCGTTGTGTTGAGCTATCTCTAGCTTAGAGGTATGACGTATACAGAGGGCCTTGGGGACCTTGTTTCAACTCACTTAGAGTTGGACACAACCTGTAGGCGCAGCCACATGTGTTGTAAGACAATGCGCACGAGAGCTACCTTGAGGTCAATGAAGGATAGAGAACATGATGTGACAGTCTGTTTACCACAAGGATTGATACCACTCTCTCTCTTCCAAGTATCCAGAAGTTCTCTCACTGTTAGCACTACTTTCTTACTTAAAAATGTAGAGATTACTCATAAGGAATTTAATTGTTCTTATACTACCTCCCTCACTCTCAAGATGAGATAGAGAAGTCTCATGTAGAAAATATTTCTCACATAGAGATGTTCACAAGATGGAAATAATCACTCTCAATCTCTCAATGTACCACTCACTAAGCCTTGGGCCATTTTCGGGAAAAAGTGCTTCAAACATTTCTGTGAAGTCAAAAAATTGCGGGTGGAAAGAAAAGCGCAAAGTAAGAATGAGAATGCCATGACATCAATTTGCTGAATGCTCTCACAAAGAGTTTTATGGACTATTTTATAATAGATTTTTAACCCTCTCTACTATGCTCCAAGGTTCCACTCCATGAAGCAATGCAAAAGAGTGCAACCTTCACAAAGAAGCTAGGAGATGGACTGATTTGACACCTTCTACTTCACTTCAAGGTGCCACTTTTAAGAAACAAAAATCAACACTCAAATGCAACAAATGCAACCAATGAGTCTCTCACCAAAATGCCACTGAATGATAAGAAAAACTGCTTGTGAACAAATCACACATACACCCACACACTTCTCACATAGAAAAAGCTCCCAAGAAGGGTAGCTTTGATACCACGTTAAAAGACATGGTGTAAGCTTAGGCTTGACAATGGAGATGATTATCACATAAGCAAATTCACACCAATAGAGCAACACAAGCAACCACTTAGATAAAGATGAGATGTGACCAATGAGCAATGGAATGTACTCAAGAGTCACCACTAAGCATAACATAAACACATGCTAATGAAAAAACCAAAGAACAAAGTATTTCCACAAAGGACCACTCAGTATATTAGCCACTAAGCAAGTACACAAAGCATGGACTTTAGTCTCTCCACTTAGCTCTCTGGAGAATGAGTAGTGTGCCATGTTTATATAGGCTCAAGAGAGGGGGGTGCCTAGAGCCCGTGAATCTCTCCACCTCCCTTAGATTTCTCACCGGCCTCACTTAAAAGGTGATGCCTCAATCAAGGGAAAGTATCTACTAGACCTACACTTTAGTAACTCTAGTAAATGAGCCTTCTAACCTTAGAACAAGACACTTTAAGGTACCACTAAGGATCTCACACTAAGAATGGATGCTAGATCACATATTTTCTAACATCACACACAAACACACACTCACATGCACCTACATAATACACATGCACCTACGTAACACACACAAACACACACTCACATGCACCTACATAATACACAAATAACACACACAAACACACACTCACATGCACCTACATAATACACACAAACATTCACATGCACAAACTTATTCAAGCATATTTTTTTCTTTGACTAATATTTTGTCTCTTTTGGTCTCTATTCATTTGGTGACACTTTGGCTTGCACATTGCAACCAAATGTGTTCCAATTGTTAACTAAACTTTACAAGAGTGAGGGTGAGGTCCACATATACACACTTGAAAAATTTAGTCACTATCAGAGCAAATTTATTTTAGTCACCATCAGAGTACATTTGGTTTCAATGTGTGTACCACACATGTCGTGGCCTTGGAGATCCCCCTCAAAATTGGGCCTTAGCCCCGCACATTGTCATCAAATATGTTACGATGGTGATGAAACTTTACAAGAGTAAGGGTGGGTCCACTTACAAAGTTTGGACTCACCATCAGAGCACACTTGGTTTCAGTGTGCGTGCCATTTGATTGAACATCCATTATTTATAAAAAAACAAAAATGGCAGCAGGTTATCATCCTCTTACATGTCCTTGCCGCATCTCTCTCTCTCTCTCTCTACTAGTGGGCTGACCCGTGCTCTGTACGTATATAATTCTCAGCTTGATATTTTTCAAATTCCTAGAGTAATAGTAGCCTACCCCTCCTCTTGCTTCCTAAACCTCCAAATTCTTGTCACGTGGCATCTTTGTAGAGGAGATAAGAGATGAGATGAGATGAGATGCATCTTTGTAGAGAAGATAAGAGATGAGATCAGTAATATGAACACACTTGTATAACTGCTCTATAATTGCTTATGTAATATATAAACTACCCACCTCCAAAACCCACGCTTATGTTGCTCTTAGAATTGATAAATATACAATACATATAGCAGCATAACATATTTGCAAAGAACAACTTTTTAATGCAAAATATACCCAGTTCTCATAAACAGAATTAATAATAATAGTATATATGCAATATAAAAAACAGTTTACACTTAATATGAAACTAATCGATGAAAAGAAAAGAGTCAAAGCTGGGCACAAAACGAATTATCACAGGTAAATCAAGGCTAGCCCCAGTAATTGCATGGCCAATAATAATAATTTGCTTGTATTATGTCTGAAAAATGTCTATACATGATTTGCCTTTTGTTTGCAAGAGAAAAAGGCGGCGTTTCTTGCATGGCCAAATAATTTGATTGTATTATGTAAGAAACTAACTGTACATGATTTGCCTTCTGTTTGCAAGAAGAAAATCCGGCGTTGCTTGCATGGCCAATAATTTGATTGTATTATGTAAGAAAAATGTCTGTACATGATGTTGGCACTATAGCCAAAAGAAAATCTCAGTGCAATCCAGCATCAAAGCTCTTACTCATGATGGGTCATCCGTCTGAGGGGCACATATAAGACCATTTTCCAGCGCAAATCCTCATTAAGCCAGAGCTGTGAGACCTGCAATTGCTGCTGCTGCTGCTGCATATTGTCTTGTCTTACATGCTGATGATGATGACAAGCATTACCCAGAAGACGGCTCTTGGGCAGTTTCCAATCTAATAGGGTCTTTCATTCCTGGCCCCTTGTGTTCATCTGTCTCTACAACTGACCATTTCTCCCACGGCTCATGATGATGTCGAGAACGTCCTGCTGCCATGCATGTCCACGATCAAGTATTTGCCCCGGCCGTATTGTCCATACATTGATCCTAGCAGCTGGCATGCAGGAGCTCATCATCATCATCTGCTCTGCCAGCCAGCTAAGAAGAGATAGGTGGTGCCATGATGAAGTTCCACTTGTCCCATGCACTAACATCATATGAGCACCAGAAGATCGCTGCTCTCATCAACGTCAATCCAGTACTTCCTCCAGCCAATCCTCTGCACACAACCACTCCTCCATACCAGAGCAATCAGCCAGCAGTTCATCCACACCACCTGCAGCAGCAGTATCCATGAACCAGTCCACATTGTTTCCTGCATCAGCACATGAATTAATATTGTGGGTAACCTGCAACTCACCAGCCTCAGCTTGGAGTAGTTGTTGCTCCGCCATATAGTTGAGGATGAGGTCCTGCTCCGCCTGCTCTTGCTCTTGCTCTTGCTGCTGCTGCTTCCCATAGGCATGTTCATGTGTTTGTACTTGCTGCTGCTGCTGCTGCTGCTGCCGCCGTTGCCGTGGCCTCTGCCCAGGCCCAGCAGCTCCTCCTGATGACGACGTTGACGTGGAGGAGGATCTTGAATCTGGCGCTGGCTGCTGGGCGTCCTCCCGATGATGGCGGTGAGGGCGATGAGGGCGGATGGGAGCCGTGCGGAGGCGGCCGTTGAGGGTGAACCTGTGCTTGCAGGACCTGCAATGGAAGACGGGTTGCAGGAGGAGGGTCTTACCGGGGTTGTTCAAGGAGCGGAAGACGGTGTTTACGGGGTTGGGGCAGAGGCTTCTGGGGCAGGCAGGCGTGGGCTTTGTGTTGCGAAAGTAGGAGCGGAGCGCCCTCACCATGAGTGGATCCATCTCTGAGAAGTGGGCAGGGAGGCGCCCGCTCTCCACGATTTCAAGCACCTGATGAGGGGCAATCTGCTGGGGGTTCGACATGACGTCCAGCTGCATATTGATTCTCTGCGTGCCGGCCTGCTCATGATATCGATGATGATGGAGGCTGAGTCCCATGATGTTTCCAGCTGTAGATGGGCTGGGCAAAGGGGCAGCTACGGTTGCTGGCAGCTGCCCCCGTTCAAGCCTCATGATATTTGTCTGTGCCGGCCACTGCTGCTCTGCGTGCAGGCTGAAACCCGTGTTTGATGATGATGAACCGCTTAAGATGAAGGCGCTGGAGGTAGAGGGGGCAATTACCGGATGATGATGATGAAGATGATGCTGCTGCTGCTGATGCATTAGGATGCGGTCCTGCACAGCCATAGCCATGGATGCTGGGGTTGCAGCTGCAGCGCCGCTTGGATGATGCAAGATAAGGGTGCTCAAATTCACAGCCATAGCCTCCTGGAACGGAACGCACAAGAAGAAGAAGAAGAAGAAGCAGAAATGGTGGTGGCGTACTATGCAAGAAAAGATTGCTATTTGAGAGGGAAAACTTTGAGTGTCGACCCCCTTTTATTCACGAGAAGAGAGCGCGTCCCTTGAGCTAGGCCCCGATGTAAAGTGCAAATGCCCTAATTTTTACCGAGAGTTTTATTAATACTCCTCTCTCTCTCTCTCTCGACTTTTCTAGATTCTCAATTCTGCTCATCACGCACAATATTAATGTGCCCTTTGTTGGATATACATGCTTATTATCAATTTAAGTAATCGATCCTAATTAAGAAGTGTATTACTTAGTAGCAAAGTTAGGCTTAACTACATGGATGCCGACTCCCGAGGGTATGATTGTTGAACTCACATGTTGCCAAGTGGTGGTTGCTAGTTAGCTAGTTCCAATTGAACTAGCTCGGTTACAAAAGAATTGGACCTCCAACTGAATAGGGGCACACAATGAGTAATAAATAAAAATCAATACATTAGTTTGGGGTGGCCTGTGAGACCTTAATACATTATAGGCAAAACAAAAGAAATGAAACGGTTCTCTCTCTCTCATGAAAGCGGTTTTCCAGGCCCCGGGGCTTGCTCGACTGCGCGTTGCTCACCCTCCTTTGCTAAGCCTCTCTCGCCTAGAGAGAGAGGCAGAGAGAGTTACGATCTGGAGTGCTAATCTATATATGCGCTCGCCCAGGACAGAGAGACGATTTACTTGCGCCCGCATCGTCAGAGAGAGAGAGAGAGAGAGAGAGAGAGAGAGAGAGGTAATCTATATATGCACTTGTCCACGACTGATTTACTTCTGCCGGCACCCAGAGAGAGAGAGAGAGAGACGATCTCGAGTGCTGTTTTTATTTGTCTCCGCGATAATCCTCGCCATCTTACGATGATGAGCGCCGCAGAGGGGTGGAGATGACCGTAGCAATTTGACGAAGGATGATGATATTTTTTTTCCATAGAAATTTTTCAAACAATTTTTAAAAAATAACTATGGATCGGGATTTTCCATTTATGCATTCCATTGTCGCCTGTGATTTTCACAGGCGAGTAGAGCGAGTAGTAGGCTAATTACGAGCTTCTTCTTCTTCTTCTTAGATCAGGGAGATGTTGCAGGGAAATTTTTGTGGCATTCTCCGAATCTTTTTCTTTTGTTGGAGGGGCATTAATACCAACCTGCTTTTTGTAGCTAGAACCAAGTAGCATCACACCCAAGGGAGCCTCACTCTCTCTACAAGTGGGTGCTTGAGAGAGAGGGACCCTTCTTGCCCTTAGTTCTCCACGACGAGTTTGCCATATGTGATATCCAAAAGGCACGTGTGGCAATACTGGTCATAATATTGGGGAACTTGGTTTTGAGTCGAGTCGAGCGATTATGCTAAAGATTCGCTATGCTAATTGTTATGATACAAAGGGGTTTACATATTTGCAAGAGGATCATTTACACATAAAATTTTAGCCTTGTCAGATGCATAAAGGTTAAAGGGGTCCCTCAAAACCTAGTCTAGCATAGTAGGAGTTTCATTTAGGATTCAAAAGGAACACCCTTGTAATATTGTGGGACATGCGTAATCTCAAGGGGGATTATGTGTTTTGATTGATGCATACTAGACCATTCATAACATGCATGTTTGAGTGCTAACCTTTGCAAGAAAGGTTGTGTGGTGCAACCAAACCATATTCAAGACAACTCAAATATTTTCATAATAGAGTTAAATGAACCTTTACAAGTGGTACCATAGTTTGTTGGCTTGTGTGGATTGAGAACATTATGTGTATAAGATAATTTTAATTGTTTATATAAGATGGAGGGAATGAGCATGCTATGATTGAATGCAATGCAATAGAGAAATAGAATTCACAAAATGATTAAGCTTCATGTAGCACAACACAAATACTCCAATAGAATCTTGGACTCAACAAGAAGATAATCTCTCAACATACCATACGAGAAGGAAACCAAGAAGACAATCTAAATGATGTTGAGCATGAACAAATATATAAATATGATGGGGTATCTTATGAGGTGCATAATACCCCTAACAAAGGTGATTTCTTTGCTAATCTGGATGATACTAAAGATGAAGAACACTTTAATTTTGAGAACTATTTCCAAGGAAGAGATGGAACACCTAAAATGTTTGAGAGGAAGGAAGATTATAAGACAACTCGGGAAAGGGAAGAGCTAGTAAATGCAACTCTAGGGCATGTTTTCAAGCAATCCTAACTTGTCACTCTTCAAATTTGATGGAACCAAGAAGACAAGATAAAGGAGTAAAAGATTCGATTAAAGAATAAGAAGAATACTTTGATTTGAGAGAATTTGATGAAGTGAGAAAGGTCACTCCTCCAAAAATGAGAAGGCGCTCTTCCCCACCCTCCCACCTCAAACTCAAGTTTTTGATGAAGCAAGAAAGGCCACCTTGCAAAACGACTATGGCATTGAAAAAGGAGCCTTTATGATTGTATTCTTGGCCTTCATCTCCTTCTTGAGCTCTGGCATTGCAAAAGGAGCCTTCTTGGAGCATTAGGTCATCATGTGACATTGTTCACCACATTGAAAATAGAGTCTTAAGACTTTAATTAGCCTTGTCAATAAATTTTGGGTTGTTTTACCATGATTTAGACTTTGATTCCTTGGGGGGTTCACTACATGTAAACCCTCTATATCAGGTGCATTCAACACCTACTACATGTAAACCCTCTATATCAGGTGCATTCAATGCCTACTACATGTAAACCCTCTATATCATGTGCGTTCAACGCCTACTTTAAAAACCCCTTATCTATGAATTTTTCATGAATAAAACACACCCTTTTTCTATTCAATCTGTGAAGACCCCCTTTAAATGGTACCCTTTTGTATGTAAAAAAATGTGTTAAAAAGGGATTTTAAAAATCCCTTCTATTGAACCCACATGCAAACCTTACATATTTATGAGTGACAGCCCCCCCCCCTCAAGCTTGATTCTGAATAGAGACTTGACATCTCTGTAGAAAGCTCCATTCCCACCTTAAGACTTGACATCTCTTTTGGAAAGATGCATTCTCACCTTGATTCTTTTGTCATTGACCAAAACTTTGAGAATTCCTTGATAATTACCTTATTTTAACTATTTTCCTTGTTTCAACCCCATGTCCTATCCTTTTATTTTGATTATAAATTCAAAGTGTTCATTAATTGTTTGTTCAAAGTAGTTCTTTTATTTGCTTACTACATCATGAAAATCTAGTAAGGTACCACCCTCTTTTGCATGAACCTTATATTTAATTGTTCTACAAATTTACTTGTCAAGAGTATGTAGCTCCAAAAATTTATCTTATGCTCTTAAGGTGCTTGTCCCTTTTGAGACAAATTAAGAAACTCTTAGAGGAAAAGGTTATTTTGTCAATTGAGAATTAAGAATTCTCTCCATGTCCATGTTTTGATATCTTATATTGGTGTTCATCTTATCCACATGCAACGTGAGTGATCGATAGTCTATATATAGGAGCTTCTTTTTTGAGGGGGAGGGGCTGCGTTGGGGGATTTTATGATATTTTCTTTCATATTCACCATGAGAATTCAATAATTAGGGGCATTTTGAACAGTTTGCTTCTTCATTTTGCTAAGTCTTCATAATCTCATGATGTTCCACTTTGAACATGAAAATTTTGAGGCAGAGCCCAACCCATGAGGAGACTTGGTTTTAAACACCACATTTGGTTTCCTGTTGGAAAATACACAATTGTTCCATGCAACATGGTATCCAAGACCAATGGGAAGCTTTCACTTGATCCAAGACATGCTACTTAAGGATTGCTTGCTTGAAGGTCTATACACAATCAACAAAAGTTGAGCAAACGTTATATAGAGATAGCTTCAACTCTATGTAAATCTTTTACTGAGTGGTCTTTATATCTCAGAGCTTCTCAACCTTCTCCTTGATCTCATCCACCAACCTTGTTACAATACTCCTCTAAAGTCCAACTCCTCATATTCTCTTAAAATTATAACATTTTTAAATATCTACTCAAGTAACTACTACATATCATTTTAGAAATTTATTCACATTATTCTCCAACTTTCTTTACTTTTACATGGCGTGTGCACCATCTTGAGGGCCTTTGTAAGTTCTCATTACAATCTCTTGTCTATACCACTCCAACATTCATTTTTCTGACTTGTAAGGTGATCTTCTTAGTAAGATGAGGCTAGAAATTCTCTTAAATCATGTTTCTTGAAAAATGTTACAATCATTTTTCCATGTTCCACATGTAAAATATTTTTCGTCATTCTAACAAGCCACAATGATTCAAATTTCATGTAAAAGAAGGAACTATAAGCGTATCAAATTACAATGTGGGATTCTAAGCCAACAAGCTAGTTTTTCAAATTAGTGGAGATTTTGTCAAATAAAGAAAAACCATCTAATTTTTCAAAAATAGCAGGTCACTCATTAGTTTACATAGAAAAACTTGCTTGTTTTTTAGGATCTAGATCATTACAATTAATGAACTCAAGTGATATTTATTGAAATGCTCATAATATTTTGTGAAAAAGGAAATAAATTTAGAATAGATGATGATTTACTTGATCACACAACCTAATTATTTGTATTGTTTTGGTAATTGGAATTTACGACATTAGGACATTTTGGAGGTCATTCGTAGGGCCTTGTAAGAAAATGGTCGATTCTTATTTTCTCTCTCTAGAAAAAATCTTGAAATATTAAAATAAAGAGAATGTAAAAGTCATAAAAGTGTACTCTTTGAGCTAGAGGTAAATTTTCTCCCACGCGACCGTCTTAAAGTTCGTTGGAACCTTCTTTAAAATGATACATTCGAAACTGCAAGAATAAGGTTAGTTCAAGAGGATATTATTGCACGGAAGACAAATTGGAGGGAATTAGAACCTTCATCCCCAATTTCAAAAGACAAATACAAGCCTTCTCTCACCATAGCTAGTCCTATTCTTTCACTCTGCATCATATAGTATACTTACTCATTCCTAGAACACTCCAATAAAGAACAACCATGTACACACTCATTCTATTGAAGAGTCCAATCATGAAAGCATTAAGAGAAAGTACCATCTACACATTAATCTAGATAGTGCATATGCACCCATTCAAAAACGCAGAAGTGGACAACTATTGCTCTCATCAAATGAAGATCATATGAGGTTGTCGGGGAAGCAACACATAGACCTTTGGTGTGATGGCTCCATCTATCCTATTGACCCCTATACTGCTTCACATCCTCCCTTTTCAAATCCCACAACTCTCTTACGTTTTGCAGGTGATGGGCCACAAGCTTACTAGGATATTGCAAGTCAATTTCTTAAATGAAGATCATATGAGGTTGTCGGGGAAGCAACACATAGACCTTTGGTGTGATGGCTCCATCTATCCTATTGACCCCTATACTGCTTCACATCCTCCCTTTTCAAATCCCACAACTCTCTTACGTTTTGCAGGTGATGGGCCACAAGCTTACTAGGATATTGCAAGTCAATTTCTTACTAAGCTCATTTCTTTGGGATTTACATGTTCTCTACGTTAGTAATGAGTAGTGTTGTATTTGTAGGGTTGTAATACATCCTGACAAAGAGAATATTAATCCCAATCTCAATCCAGCAAAGCAACTAAAAACATTCTGACATCAAGAAAGGCAAGAGAAATGATAAAAGAGAAGAAGTTCAAGGTGGTTCAACGAGATATAGTGGATGAATTTGTAACCAACAATACAATTTCAGCTCTGCTGATATTCAATATGCCATGGATTCAAGTGGAGTCAGTCGTAAGGGTTATATTGCCATCCAGAAGTCAGTGTCATCCCTCCTTGAGGCCAAAGGCATTAAAGCAAAGCTACTTCCAACACTTACAAAAGTTTGGAGACATAGGGAGGAATTAAACACAAAACAGCTTCACTATGTTGGTCATTCATACCACATTGTAGGAAAGTTTAAGGGAGAAGGTGGCAGCATATTCTACAATGAACACAACAATATATTCATGGACTTGGAGCTCTTGCAAAAGAGAATGGTGGAGTTCTATGATATTACATTTGAGGAGGTAGGAGGTGTACCTTAATTTGTCATCAAGCTTGATGAGTGCGAGATTATCAAGGAGAAAAAGATGGAAAGGGTCACAATAACACTTATGAGAATAGGGCTCTTTGTAATTGCAGTAGGATGATCCAAATTATTTTAGTGTGCAGTCCGAGACAAACATCTGGTGGCTAGGTTCATTTGAGGTCAAGAAAGAGGACCATGAATCCTTGTTTTGGGTATTTCATCAGACACATATCCCAAATCTCATCAAAGAATAGATGAATGCAAACAGGATGCTCCATGTAGAGAAAAGGGGAGAATTTCAAGTCTAATGGCATCTTGCGGGTGATTTGAAGACTCTGAAGTGCTTATTTAATTACAGCAAAGGGGCCAATGCAAAGTCTCCATGCCTTTACTGCATAGACTCCGCAAGGGTGAGATGGACTCTAAGTGGTGGAGACAACCACCCAACTGACAAATTTTGGATGAGAACTTTAAACCAGTGTTTGAGATTCCTCTTTCCAATGTGATATATGCACGCTTCATGCTTTTTTCATCCCAACAAACCTGGGGTGCCCTTACTTATGAAGCGCTATGTGGATATCCAACACCCATATAATCCCATATAATCCCACAAATATATTATTTATTGATGATACCCCTAAGAAAGCTATGTACAATCCCATGGGAACATGGATATCACCCTTTCCTTTTGAAGGTAATGCAGATGATGTTTATTTGGAAGAACAATTGATTCCATATTTAGATGGATTGTACAAATAAAAAGACTCTGTACAAGATTATGTAATGAGAAATCCTTTTTTGTAATGTAATGTTTTCAACTGTTCTATTCTCACTCAAGTAATGTGGCTTGGAAAATAGTATACATTGTATTGTTTTTTGAAAGTACTGCATTGAACAAAAGGCTCTTGATTAATTATGTTAAAAGAGTACATTCAAATTTGTAATCTCATTAACAAGATATACTTGATTAATTATGTCAGAAGAGTACATTGGAGTGGGTAATGTCAAGTAGGAATGATCTTGACTGTGTTACCCAATTCTTTACATTGTATTAGTCGCTCCCTTCACAATAATTGGTAGGTAAACAATAATTTTTACTACACGAGCTGGAATGCTCCCTTGTAGGGAGCGTTGCACATCCTTGAAGAGCTTGCTCTTTGCTGACTCCATTACTGAGGGGTCTGGGATAGGCCAATCCATGTAGCTCCACTCAGATTGCAAAGGTAGCTCTTCCAAGCGGCCACAATTGTGTTTCTTGTTGAGTAGATGGTAGAAATGATCATAGAAAAAGATTCATGTATCTACAACGCTTTTGTTGCTCCTTCCCTCATACTGTAGCCGACCAATGTGTGTGTGAACCACATTCATAATTGCAATGATGCATTGAACTGGCTCCCACTCCTCATATGATGAGGGGTACACATCTGCAACCATAGACGTGGACAGTTTACACAGTTCATTAGACCATTATGAGAAAATGAAAGATTGACAAGAGATAGATTTACTTACAGTTTTGTGTATGCGAGGGCAATTTTATGTCATCTAGATTCTCAAGCACAAGCTCATTATGCATATATATATATATATATATATATATATATATATGCTGCACTAGGACTTTCTTGATGGTTGTCCTTCCAGTCTCTATCTTGAAGTCTTTTACTCTTCCTTTCCATGACGCCCTAAATGTATTCTTGTTGCTTGTCTTTCTTTTCTTCCTTGACTGCATAAGGACCCATGTGCCCTTGGTGATTAGCACTTCAGTCCACTGATTTTGCACATCGAGAGAGTTGGATACAAGTATAGCAAACACTGATGATCTTGGTCTCCTTGCCCTAGGAATCGAATCATCTATGATGGCATTAGTGGGGCAAAATCAGGATTATATAAAATGAGATTTGCTACCCATCTTTTCAAGAAGGAATGGAGTAAAAAAGCCTGAAGCTTCAGAAAATGGAGTGCAGCAGAAGGTAGAGGAAATGAAAAGAGCGTGAGATATTGTTTAAGGCCAAGAGGAAGTTTGAGAGGGGGGAAATTTTCCCTCCTTTGCAACCCTCCTTTGCAAAAAGGTGTATTTAATGCATGGATTCGAATAGAAGTTTCCCTCCCTATAAAAGTGTAGGTGTGTTTAATGCATTCGGGTGTGAAAAGTGACTATCAAGTGTAAGTAGAGTACATTTTGACGTGAGAAAGAAGAGTTTTTGGATTTAGAAAAAAGAAATAACCTATTTTTCAACGTAACGTTGCCTTCTTCCTGATTGGATGCGCTCCTTTTTCTCTCTCTACTAAAAGGCCCTATGAATGACCTCCAAAATGTCCTAAATGAATGCATATATATTCCAAATGCTTACTCATTTAGCCAAATAAACCCTTAATTTAGAGAGATTAAATTTGTTCTATCATGTGTCTGTGTGAACACAGTTTACTACAACAATAAAACTCATGGAATTTAATGTCTAATTATAATGAAAAGAGGCTTCATTTATTTCTCAACAACTAGTGCATTCAATGCTAGAGTGTGAGCGGCACAAGGATGATAGTACATGAATTTTATTTAGATTTTTCTAATGAGACCCTTAAAATGTGGTGCAAGAGACTAGGATTGGCCACTCAAAGCATGGAGTGATAACATGGGTGTAGGTCACCATCCTAGGGCAATAGCCAAGAAGGGCCATGGAAGCTTGGGTAGCATGAGCACCAAGCAAGAAGACATATTGAACGTCTATAGAGTGAATATGATAAAAAAGGGTACAATGTCCATGAGCCCTATGTCTCATATACATCCGAAGCTCAAACATCCATATGTGACATGAATATGATGTGTCATCATAGCATGATGTTGATGAAGAAGGATCTAGAGAGGTCGAAGCTGCGATGTGCCAAATGTATGTATGAACTCGACAAATGATATATAATTCCTCACCTGAAATGGCAAATCAAGATAACAGCGATGAAGCCAGAATGATAGGATATGAGCAGATATCGCACGATCAGCGTCTAGGGGGATGGAGACATAGTGATGTTGACGATGAAGATGGTGGGTAGCACGGGGATTATAGGCAAGGTAGAAGTAGTAAGGAGAACTCATGTCATCCCGCCAAGGCCCTAAAGTGTGGAAACACCACTAAATGTGCTCAAGAATCCCACACTGTGTGTGGAAAAGCAATATGCTCAAAATGACGAACCATGCATGAACAAAGGCTAAGATGCACGTGTGAATGTCCAAAATACACTAAATGGTCTAAAATGTGCACGTGAATGCCCAAAACACGCTAAAATGGTCCAAAGTATGCACGTGAATGCCCGAACAATCTCAAATAAAACATCAACACGTGTGACACACCTCACACGTGTGAACAATCACCGCACGTGAACACCCTCCACAAAACCCCTAAAATGTATAAACATACCCACATCACCATGCATGTGAAATGACCCAATGATAGGTGGTTGCACAACCATGTAAATGGGTGAAGGAATAAATGTGAAGAGGTATGGACAATTGGGGTATGGGGGGCCAAAGATATGGGTTGGACAAAGTGAAAATGGTGTGGAAGGTGGGGAAATGTGAAAAGAAAAATAGAAAACCCTGAGGGCATCTACAACGTTTATTTTTCTTCCTTCTTACTCTTCCTTGTCAATCATACGCTTTCTCTCTTTCTCCACAGTGCACTCTCACCATTTTATTATCCTTCCTAATGATGATACCTAGAGCTCTTCTAAGCTCAGTGATGGTAAAGGGTTGTGTTGCTGTTTGTTTGTTGAGCTGCCCGTTGACTGTTGAGCTGCGTCTCCTCCTGCAGGTTGGCCAAGAGAGCCGCTGATCGGCCAGCGCCTGCTGCTGGAGTTGGAATGCTTACAGCCTAATGTTGTGTATGTTTGCTGAGCCGCCCGCTGGCTGTGCTGAGCTGCGCCTCCCCCCCTGCAAGTCGGCCAAGAGAGCCTCTCTACAGATGTTGTCACCAGCAGCAGCATTGATACACAGCAGCAGCGCCTTCTGTTGGTTGTTGAGTCTGACGTTGCTTCCAACTCTACGGCAATAGCAGTGTGATATGCACGTTGCGTTGATACTACACAGCAACGTTGATACGCCTGTAGAGAGTCAGCTGTAGTCTGCGCTGAAGATCTTAAAGAAAATTATTGGTCTTGCATATTTGTACATTCAACTTCAAGGGGCTAGCCTTATGGTGCCCAAATCAAGATGATACTTGAAGTCTACAAAGGTGACATACGTAATCAAAGCTACATTTTCATTTTGAGACCTTGTTACAAAGATGACATGTTCTACAAAGATGACATATCTAATGAAAGCTATATTTTGAGACCTTGTTACCCCTACAAAATCCTCTGAGTTCTCAACTTAATAAGAACCCAAGGGTGTAGCCTTTTCATACTACCGGGTGTTTACATGCCGTTGGAAGGTGCATCGGGCAGAGGCTCAAGCCCCAAATGCGTGCCTCTCACACAAGCTCTCAAGGATGAGGATGAAGAGAGAGGGAGGGTTAGAGAAAATCTACACTACCTAAAACCACCCTAATGAATGGAATGAACAAGAAATGAGTAACACAACTATACAAATCCCTTGAGATAACCTTATCTCCGTCATACAACAATCCCAATTGACAAGATTAAGGGCTCTTACATATAGAATGCTCTCACCATCCCACATGCAATGAACCTAAGAGAAGACCACAGCACTCTCCCCATCCTCCTCCAGGAAAGATGCCAACAATCAAGCACACAAACCTCCATCTTCTAACACAACCTCACACCTTCTCATCACTAGCTACATGGCAAGAAGAAGGACCAAGGGATCTTCCACCCTTGCCAACACACACACACTCTCTCTCACACAAGAACTAACAAAGAGGGCAAGGGGAACAAGAGAAGGCTTTAACCGATAAGGTGTGGCTAAACCCAATCATAGTGTACCAAGAGACTTCTCCTCAATCAATGTATTGTGCTAAATGGGGAGAAGTCCTTCTGATAATAAGAAGAGCAGGCCAAAGGATGGGAAATAGTCAATGTCAATGAGGCTATCTTTTGCATCATAGTGTCCACAGACACTATCCCAAGATGATGAGAAGTGGTTGTCTCGATGATAAGGATAAATGTAGCTCAACCACTGATGTAAGATAATCTGGATACTTGAAGGGTGTGCTAGTCAAAGCACATGCTACCTCATTGGAGGAGACAAGATGTGTGTCATGGTGTAACACCTCCACGTGAAGCTTTGGATAGAAAAAATCAATGTGATCCTAGAGCAGTAATAAGAGGTAAAAGGGAAGGCCATGATGAGCCATATATAATAAAGAGCCTCTATACACCACATCATGATGTGTAGATCATGTGTCCCCAAAGATCACGCAAGCAAGATCCTCCCATGCCGCTCTCAAGAATGGAACTGAATCCCAAGGATTCAGTTCCAAGGATTTGAATAAACTAGTGATGCAGGTGTGGTCATGGGGGATGGGTAGCTGACAAAGTAGTGACACTAATGAATCCATGCTAGATCACAAAAAAGAATGAAGCGTAAAAGGAAGACGCATGATCAATGTGTTTGTGCCACCTTTGTGCCAATGTGCACACAAATAGGGGTGTACATAACACAAGAGTGTGTGCTCCACTTATATCTCTGTGGTGTTCTAGATACAAAGATGAGTGATCAAATCTGCATGAAAAAATATGAGAATGCTATGTGCACACAAAAAAATTAGCCCCCAAAGGTGCAAAGTGAAGCACAAAAACATGTTACCCCTCATAAAAAATTCACACCGCCTAATGTTGAGTGACAAGGGGGTGATAGATCCTTTACAAATTTAAAATTAAAAAAATGGGTTAAAGCATTAGAAAGATGTTATTTATTTTGTATAAGTTAGTAAAAATAAAGAAGTTAGTAAAAGTTAGAAGGGGTGTGTGTGTATGCACGCATGTAGTGTGTTAAATTAAGGTGGAGTTAGTGTCCAAGTTGAAAATTAGTGTACAATACATATTAGTGAAAGGTTAGTGATGAAATGTGTGTGCATAGGTGTGTGAGTGCAAGAGCTAATCTGCAAGAGGTGTATGAGTGTGTGGTAGAGGGGGGATTAGGTGGGAAAATCTAAAAATGAAGGGGGGAAGGAAACATGTGGAGTGGAGGGATAAGGGGGGAAGAGGAAAAAAGATGTTCCAGGGGAATTGGATGAGGAGGGGATAAGCCGATAAGGGGGTAGGTGTAGGGTTTCTTTAATTATTTTTATTTTATTTTATTTTATCTGTTATGAGGCTGTTTTGTTGCTAGAGCGGGCTCCCCTCCCCACGATTGTACTGAAGCTCTTCAAGGTTGGGCTCCTTCATCGCTTGCTCTGCTGTTGTAGCATTTTTGCTTTATTGCTAGAGTCGTTGCCCTTCCCCCACAATTACATTTAGGCTTCGCATGTGGCTGTGGCATGTGGCTAGAAGCTTATCGCTTCGCAGCACCCCTATTCTTGGTAACCTACCACCACCAATGCATTGTAACTTTGTGCACGTTTGCTACCGCCTAGCTGTTATGGAAATGAGAATTGTGAAATTATTTGATATTTTATGTGATATTTATGGTACGCTCATTTGCCACATGGTCGTGAACTGGCTACACGCGAGAGCGTGGAGCAGTGGTCGCATCCTGTTGGTGGGCGGATAAGTGAGATTTAATGTGTCTTGTGTTTTTGGTGAGCAGACCAGTGCATGAAGTAGCGTGGGTGCGATGGATTTTGGCCGGTGTGCGACCATCATATTTTTATGTGCGATGATGGTCGCCCACCCATAGTTTCATTTAATTAAATTGCAACAATTTTAATATAAATAGCCAAGCTTGAGGACCAAGTTACTTTTTGATATTAATGGCCCAAAGTGGAATGTATCAAGCTAAATTTGTGAGCACTTACTTTTTGCTAATACATAAATACATGCATGAGGAAGCCTGCTCACTCATGCATGGGGGGAGATTGAACCCACTCTTTTTGTGGTGCATAATTGTTATATTTATCTCCTTCTTGTTTATTTGCAAAGCTTGAAGCTATGGTTATGGAGATTTATTAACAGCATTGGTATAAGAGCTTTGGATTAATTCAAGCGCTTTGGATTAATTCAAGCTTCTTGAAGCCGGTCAACGACTAATGGACAAAGAGGTGAAAGAGACAAAGGCACATGTGATTTTGGTAATTTTTTAATTTAATTTGAAGAAGAATAAGTTTATGTGTATGTTTATGTATGGTTGAAACAAGGCTTGTTTTTAACCATTGGACAACAAATTTCCATCAATCTTTTGTGTCCAAAGGATAAAGGAAGGTGGAGAACCATTAGTGGGTTTGTAAAAACCACAAAAACCACCTTCCTCAACTCTAATCCTCTTCATAATGGGCCTCTAAGGATAGAATGAGCAAGGGAAGGATTAGAAATCCATCATGGACAGATGAGGGCTGCCATATTTATTTTCTTCTCCCAAATTTATCTTTTTCGCCTTTTTTTCTTCCTCAAGTATTCGCTAAGCGCTAATTGCTTTTCTTTTACCAAAGCTGTGGGCAAGCGTTAACACATATATATTTCTTCTTCTTCTTTTTAAATTTCATTTTTATCCACCTTCTGCCGTAGGGGCATGGCAATGGCGGAATTCTGCGTTTATTCCCCAGAGTTTATCTTGTTTATTATAAGCTTTGAAGATTTAATTTTGAAAAAAAAAGGCTTTTTTTTTTAATATTCCCTACTTGCGCTGCGCACATCTGTGCTCGTTAAAGAGCTTTGTTATAAGCCTTATTAAAGCTTTTAAACAAAAGCTTTAATTTTTGAATTACAAAATTCCCCTTTTACAAGCTTTAAAATATATATATATATATATAGTTTGATACATAATTCTTTCTCCCCCTTGGATCCGCCTGTAGCTTTAACAAAAACTTCCTATAACACACACACACACACACATATATATATATATATCAAAAACCTTATGTTCTAAAGCTTTATAATATAAGCTCTATAACACATATTATAAAGCTTTGACTTTAGCATTTTAGTTTTTGATTTTATTAAAAAGAAGGGGCTATACCACTCAAGCATAAGCTTCAAGCAAATTCAACATAAAGGATCACAAGGAATAGCAAATTTGAGCAAACTCAAGATCTTCAAAGCATTATCCAAGGCTTACATCGAAACTCTATCAAGAATGTCTCATACTTTTGTTAAGACTTACTTTTTGCACAGTAAATCAAGACTTCCTAATGACACTACTTACTCTTCAACATACAAGCTTCCGACTGCTTACAAATTACAGGTGAAAGCTAAGTAATAATTACACTTTCTAAATTTTATAAATTAACAATTGAAGTTTGATAATATATTATTGAAACTAACATGCAGATTAGTATATGCAAAAGATCTGATGATTTACTAGTTAAGTATTCACCTTATGTAATTTGATTACTTGCAAAAAATAAAAATTATTAGTTGTTGATTAGTTTTCATCTAACTGATATTTTGCATTTCAACCCAAGTACGTTTTCCCATTTTCCATAACAAATCAATGAAAATGCATTCCACTTGTGCATTCCCACTCACAGAAGATACATAACTCATTCCACATTAGTTTATTGAGAACCTTTAAAGGCCCCACTCCTGTTAACCCTATTATTGATAATCCACCTCTCCTCAAGGATGACTTTGAAGTTCTAGTACCTGAAAGTATTATAGACCATGACCAAACAACCACCCGTATACTGGAACTGTGTATCATCGTTACTTGGTGAAGTATAAGAATAATTGTATTGAGGAATCACAGTGGATTCCTGAAACATTACTTACCCCGCACTACCGATACTTGATTATGGCATACCACTCACATCCACATGGATTCTTTTATGGACACCGATTCGCGAGACAGAGGCAGTGTCATAGTTCCTCCACATGTTTTGGTTGCTGATTCGCCGACTTAGGTAGCACATTCATTTAGTGCTGATTCACCGACTAAGGCAACACATTCATTTAGTGCCGATTCGCCGACTAAGGCAGCACATTGATTTAGTATCGATTTACCAACTGAGGTAGCACGTTAGAATGAGTTTGGCCACCTTTTCTTTTCTTTATTTCACACAACTGAGGACAGTTGCTTTTTAACTCTATGGTATGTTATGGAAATGAGAATTGTAGATTTAATTGTGGAATTATTTGATATTTATGGTACGCTCATTTGCCACACATGGAGCAATGGTCGCATCGTGTTGGGCGGATAAGTGAGATTTAACGTGTCTTGTGTTTTTGGTGAGTAGATCAGTGCATGGAGTAGCATGGATGCGATGGATTTTGGCCGGTGCACGGCCGTCGTATTTTGATGTACGATGATGGTCATCCACCCATAGTTTTATTTACTTAAATTGCAACAATTTTAATGTAAATAGCCAAGCTTGGGGACCAAGTTACTTTTTGATATTACTGGCCCAAAGTGGAATGTATCTAGCTAAATTTGTGAGCACTTACTTTTCGCATACGTGCATGAGGAAGCGCGCTCACTCATGCATGGGGGGAGATTGAACCCACTCTTTTTGTCGTGCATAATTGTTATATTTATCTCCTTCTTGTTTATTTGCAAAGCTTGAAGCTACGGTTATGGAGGTTTATTAATTGGTTTATGGAGGTTTAAATGCTGTTATATAAATTGGTTTATGGAGGTTTAAATGCAATGCTGTTATATAAACCTCCATAACCGTAGCTTCAAGCTAGTCTCCCCCCATGCATGAGTGAGCATGCTTCCTCATGCATGTATTTATGTATTAGCAAAAAGCAAGTGCTCACAATTTAGCTTGATACATTCCACTTTGGGCCATTAATATCAAAAATTAACTTGGTCCCCAAGCTTTGCTATTTACATTAAAATTATTGCAATTTAATTAAATGAAACTATAGGTGGGCGACCATCATCGCACATCCAAATACGACGGCCATACATCGGCTAAAATCCATTGCACCCACACTACTCCGTGTAGTAATCTATTCACCAAAAACAGAAGACACATTAAATATCACTTATCCGCCCAACACGATGTGACCACTGCTCCACGCTCTCCCGTGTAGCCAGTCACACGACCATGTGGCAAATGAGCGTACCATAAATATCACATAAAATATCAAGTAATTCCACAATTCTCATTTCCATAACACTAGCTGCCTAGCCAAGCAGCTCCTTTGCGCACATTTGCCGTCAACCACCTCTTTGCCTAGTTGACCAATGCATTGCATCTCTGCGCATGTTTTCTATCAGCCATTTCTTTGCCTGGCTACCGAGCTGAGCAGCTCCTTGCTTAGTTCCTTTTGTTGCCTACTAGCGGTGACTCAATAGCTCAATATGAATACCCCCTTTTTTAAAGGCAGTTACATCATTAATCATTTAGAGCTTATTTTTAACAAGCAAGTTCTAAGCAATGTTCTCTATATGAGTAAAATATGCATATTTGTTTCTCTCAACTTTCACTTTTTTATGTGCTTTTAACATCTCCCCAAGTAATCATCTTCTTAGCTTCTCTTTAATGTACAAATACTTGCTGTCTTTAGAAAAAATAGCATTTTTGCTACTCCATCTTCTGATGCACTTTAACTCTAAACTTGCTATTTTTTAGAAACCAGTATTTTTGGGATATCTTTTTTCACAAACCAACCTTGCAATATTATTTTAACAAGGTGAAAAATCAACTAAGATACCAAATTTGTAGATGCACCAATTTGTTGTAAAAGTCTTGGCACCCAAGTAATCTCATCTTTGCTCCTTGCCAAGCCTTGTCCCATCTTGAAGTGTGTTACCTCCTTGTGAATGATCACGGCAACGAAACTAATGTGTAGCCTTTTTGTGCTCCTGGGTGTTCGCACGCCGTTGGAAAGCACATAGGAGGCTCGGGCTCCAAATACTTGCCTCTCACACAAGCTCTTGGGGAAGAGGATGAACAAAGAGGGAGGGTTAGAGAAAATATACACTACCTAACACCCTATTGAATGGAATGAACAAGAAATGAGCAACACAACTATACAAATCCCTTGAGAAAACCTTCTCTCCATCACATCAATTGACAAGATTAAGGGCTCTTACATATATGCTCTCACTATCCCACATGCAATGAACCCAAGAGAAGACCATAGCACTCTCCCCATCCTCCTCCAAGCAAGATGCAAACCCTCAAGCACACAAATCTCCCTCTTGCAACACAACCTCACACCTTCTCACTAGATACACGGCAAGAAGAAGGGCCAAGGGATCTTCCACCCTTGCAACACACACTCTCTCTCACACAAGAACTAACAAGAGGGCAAGGGGAATAAGAGGAGGCTTTGCACAAGAGAAAGCTCACACTCTCACTCAAGGACAAGACATAAGAGTGGATTCCACTCTAGGGTACAGAGGGAATGAGCTCTCCCTCACCCATGCCTTCATTATATAGAAAATATAATTCCACATGTCAAGCATGGGTGAGATTTCATAGATTATAACCAATGAGGTGTCACTAAACCCAATCACCCTTATGCCTAAGGTATAAATCAAATAATATGTGGATCAATGAATAATACAATGTGAACAAATCATGTGCACATGCACCTAGAGTGGACAATGAAGCTCAATGTCAGCCTAGGTGTTAACCCCAAGGATTGACACCAAGCCATGATAAGAACTAGTAAATGAATTTGTGTCTAGTTTGTATGCATGACTTCACCTAGAGGAAGATTATGTCATAATATTGGGGAACTTGTTTCGAGTCAATTCGAGGGATCATACTAAAGAGTCTCTAGGCTAATCGTAATAGTAGATCAGTGCACGGAGTAGCGTGGATGCGATGGATTTTGGCCAGTGCATGGCTGTCGTATTTTGATGTACGATGATGGTCGCCTGCCCATAGTTTCATTTAATTAAATTGCAACAATTTTAATGTAAATAGCCAAGCTTGGAGACCAAGTTACTTTTTGATATTACTAGCCCAAAGTGGAATGTATCAAGCTAAGTTTGTGAGCACTTGCTTTTTGCATACATGCATGAGGAAGCGCGCTCACTCATGCACGGGGGGGAGACTGAACCCACTCTTTTTGTCGTGCATAATTGTTATATTTATCTCCTTTAGCTTCAAGCTTTGCAAGCTAAAGGAGATAATAATATCTCCTTTAGCTTGCAAAGCTTGAAGCTAAAGGAGATAAATATAACAATTATGCACGACAAAAAGAGTGGGTTCAGTCTCCCCCATGCATGAGTGAGCATGCTTCCTCATGCATGTATTTATGTATTAGCAAAAAGCAAGTGCTCACAAATTCAGCTTGATACATTCCACTTTGGGCCATGAATATCAAAAATTAACTTGGTCCCCAAGCTTGGCTATTTACATTAAAATTATTGCAATTTAATTAAATGAAACTATGGGTGGGCGACCATCATCGCACATCCAAATACGACGGCCGCACATCGGCCAAAATCCATCGCACCCGTGGACACTACTCCGTGTAAGTAATCTATCACCAAAAACAGAAGACACATTAAATCTCACTTATCCACCCAACACGATGCGACCACTGCTCCACGCTCTCCCATGTAGCCAGTCACGACCATGTGGCAAATGAGCGTACCATAAATATCACATAAAATATCAAGTAATTCCACAATTCTCATTTCCATAACACTAGCTACCTAGCCAAGCAGCTCCTTTGCGCACATTTGTCGTCAACCCCCTCTTTGTCTAGTTGACCAATGCATTGCATCTCTGCCCATGTTTTCTATCAGCCATTTCTTTGCCTGGCTACCGAGCTGAGCAGCTCCTTGCTTAGTTCCTTTTTTGTTGCCTAGTAGTTGTGACTCAATAGCTCAATATGAAAAGTAATACCCCCTTTTTTTAAAGACAGTTACATCATTAATCATTTAGAGCTTATTTTTAACAAGCAAGTGCTAAGCAATGTTCTCTATATGAGCAAAATATGCATATTTGTTTCTCTCAACTTTCACTTTTTAATGTGCTTTTAACATCTCCCCAAGTAATCATCTTCTTAGCTTCTCTTTGATGTACAAATACTTGTGTTTTTAGAAAAAATAGCATTTTTGCTACTCCATCTTCTGATGCACTTTAACTCTAAACTTGCTATTTTTTAGAAACCAATATTTTTGGGATATCTTTTTTCACAAACCAACCTTGCAATATTATTTTAACAAGGTGAAAAATCAACTAAGATACCAAATTTGTAGATGCACCAATTTGTTGTAAAAGTCTTGGCACACCCAAGAAATTTCATCTTTGCTCCTTGCCAAGCCTTGTCCCGTCTTGAAGTGTGTTACCTCCTTGTGAATGGTCACGGCAACGGAACTAATGTGTAGCCTTTTTGTGCTCCTAGGTGTTCGCACACCGTTGGAAAGCACATAGGAGGCTCGGGCTCCAAATACTTGCCTCACACAAGCTCTTGGGGAAGAGGATGAACAAAGAGGGAGGGTTAGAGAAAATATACACTACCTAACACCCTACTGAATGGAATGAACAAGAAATGAGCAACACAACTATACAAATCCCTTGAGATAACCTTCTCTCCATCACATCAATTGACAAGATTAAGGGCTCTTACATATATGCTCTCACTATCCCACATGCAATGAACCCAAGAGAAGACCATAGCACTCTCCCCATCCTCCTCCAAGCAAGATGCAAACCCTCAAGCACACAAACCTCCCTCTTGCAACACAACCTCACACCTTCTCACTAGATACACGGCAAGAAGAAGGGCCAAGGGATCTTCCACCCTTGCAACACACACTCTCTCTCACACAAGAACTAACAAGAGGGCAAGGGGAATAAGAGGAGGCTTTGCACAAGAAAAAGCTCACACTCTCACTCAAGGACAAGACACAAGAGTGGATTCCACTCTAGGGTAGAGGGAATGAGCTCTCCCTCACCCATGCCTTCATTATATAGAAAATATAATTCCACATGTCAAGCATGGGTGAGATTTCATAGATTACAACCAATGAGGTGTCACTAAACCCAATGCCTAAGGTATAAATCATATAATATGTGGATCAATGAATAATACAATGTGAACAAATCATGTGCACATGCACCTAGAGTGGACAATGAAGCTCAATGTCAGCCTAGGTGTTAACCCCAAGGATTGACACCAAGCCATGATAAGAACTAGTAAATGAATTTGTGTCTAGTTTGTATGCATGACTTCACCTAGAGGAAGATTATGTCATAATATTGGGGAACTTGTTTCGAGTCAATTCGAGGGATCATACTAAAGAGTCTCTAGGCTAATCGTTTGGAGAATGATACAAAGGGGTTTGCATATTTGCAAGAGGACGCATAAAATTTTAGCCTTGTCACACATAAAGATTAAAGGATTCCCTCATATTGTAGTCTAGCAGCAGAGTTGGAGTTTCATTAGGAGTCAAAAGGAACATCCTTGTGATATTGTGGGATATGCATAAACTCAAGGGAGATTATGTGTTTTGATCGATGCATACTAGACCATTCAAAACATGCATGTTTGAGTGCTAACCTTCACAAGCAAGATTACATGCAATCAAACCATATTCAAGACAACTCAAAGAAGGGAACTTATTTGTAGATGTCAGAGCGAGGGAGATATAATCAAACACTCAAGAGTGCACGGAATCAAGGAGTACAAGGCAGTGAATAAACATAAAAGTTTTCCATTGGAAAGATAAGGACCCTCAGATATTATAGTTTGAAAATTAATAAATAATTCATTAGTCGATTTTCTTATTGGAGAAAAAAGGGGTGGTCGGTTACTCTTATAAAAAATATGTAGCTATGTGGTTGAATGCCTTGACGATATGATCATTCTATATTCATGTGTGAAATTAATTCGAATTAAGACTCCGCTAAGAGTAAGAGTGAGACAGACCTTGGTGTGGTGGTTAGGTCAATGCCATGTCTTTTGTGGAAGCATGTGTATCTCTGCGAAAGAAATCTCCTTATATTTGAGAGTGAATTTAGTGAGGCTGATATAAATTACTATTGAAGTGGTAGGTAGGACTCTACAGAGCCTAATGGAGATTGGGGGTAGTCGGTTTGAGGTTCTCATACAAGAGAACATGTGACAAACGCTTCAATAATTTATAAGGATTTTGGGATCTATGTTGTATATGTGTGCCATGTCAATGATGATTATTGGGATGTGTTGCAAACTGAAAATTTGAGGGTCCAAAGTGGGATAAGTCCAGTGGATGTGGGTGTGGAGTTCAATTTTACTTGATCTGCTTTTAATTATGCCTTCAACTTTTCAAAATATTGTGAATATTCAATTGAGTTTTGTTCTATTTTCATAATAGAGTGAAATGAACCCTTACAAGTGGTATAAGAACATTATGTCTATGAGATAATTGTAACTGTCTATTGAAGATGGAGGGAATGAACATGCTATGATGCAATACGATACAAAAATAGAATACAATGATTAAGATTCTTGTAGCACATCCAATAGAATCTTGGACCCATCAAGAAGACAATCTCTCAACATACCATATGAGAAGGAAACCAAGTAAACAATCCAAATGTTGTTGAGCATGAAAGAATATATAAAGTGGGGCATCATATGAGATACATGTTTACCCCTAATGATGGTGATTTCTTTGTCAAGAGGATACTAACCATGAGGAACACTTTAATTTTGAAAACCATTTCCAAGGAAGAAGAGATGGAACACTTAACATGCATGAGAAGAAGGAAGATTTTAACACAACTTGGGACAATGAAGACCTAGTAAATGCAACTCTAGGACATGTTTTCCAGCAAGCCAGACTTGGGACAAGGAAGACCTAGTAAATGCAACTCTAGGACATGTTTTCAAGCAAGCCAAACTTGTCACTATCCACATTCGATGGAATCAAGAAGACAAGAGATGCAACAAAAGATTCGACTAACAAGAAGATTACTTTAATTTGAGATAATTTGATGAAGTGAAAAACGCCAAGCTAGCCATTCTTAAGTTAAAGGATGTTGCCCAACTTTGGTGGAAGAGAGTGGTTATACCAACCATTAACTTGGAGGGATAACGAACAAAATAGCCAAAATAAGTGCTCAAGGTAATCATCAAGGAAATCTCTATGGAATCAACAAAGCTTTGGTCAACGATAAAAGAAGCAAGGTGGGAAAGGAGCTTTCTAAAAGAAATGTCAAGTCTATATTCAGAATCACGGTGAGAAGGGAGCTTTCTAAAGAGATGTGAAGCCTCTATTCAGAATCAAAGTGCAAAATGAAAAGATGTGGTAAAACAACTGAGATTTTATTGAAAAGGCTCAAAGTCTAACTATTTCGAAGTGGAAAACAAGGTCACATGACAATCTAGTGCACCAAAAAGGCTCCTTTTTCAATGTTGAAGCTCAAGAAGGAGATGAAGGCCAAGAATATAACAATAAATATTGACCCACCAAGAAGGCTCCTTTTTTAATGCTACAACTCAAGTAGATGAATACATTAATAAATGATCCACAAACCTTAAGAGGAGTATGCAAAAGAATAAGTGTGAAAGCTATGCTATATGTATGTCTATGCTACTATCCTATGTAGTCATCCTATGAGCCCTAATTACTAGGGTATCCTTAGAGCTTTACTAATACTCGCTTTGCACCATCTCTCTTAATTTTTCTAGACTAGCTAGGACTTTGTTATTCTCAATTCTGCTCATTACACACAACCACCCTTTCTTGGATATACAAGCTCAAGTAATTGCTCCTAATTAAAATAAGTGGTTAAGTAGCAATAGGCTTAACTCCAAGGGTAACTCCATAGACACCAAGGGTAACTCCATAGACGCCAAGGGCATGATTGTGGAACTCACATGTTGCCAAGTGGTGGTTGCTAGCCAATTTCGATTGAACTAGCTCGGTTACAAAAGGAGAACCTCCAACTGAATTACAAGCTTCTTTTGGGCATGATTGTGGAACTCACATGTTGCCAAGTGGTGGTTGCTAGCCAATTTCGATTGAACTAGCTCGGTTACAAAAGGACCACCTCCAACAGAATTACAAGCTTCTTTTGAGGGAGATGCTGTATGAAATTTTTGTGACATCCTCCAAAGCATTTTCTTTGTGAGTGGGGGAAGCAATCCCTTTGGGGCTACCAACCACCCTTGTAACTAGAGGCAAGGAGCACCACACCCAAGGGCGCAACCATCGGTGCAAAACACAAAGGCCTGGGGCTACCAACCACACTTGTAACTAGAGGCAAGGAGGACTACACCCAAGGGAGCAACCATCGGTGCAAAACGCAAAGGCCTGTCCCTAGTCAACAACCAAGGAGAAGAGTGCATGGAAACAAAGGGTCGCACACGCAAGCCCACGTGTGACAGGAACGGGCCCAAGCCTCACTCTCTCAAGTACATCGTCGAAAGAGAGAGAGGGAGAGACTACTCCCTTCTTGGCCTCAGGTCTCCAATATGAGCTTGCCATATGTGATCCAAAGGCACATGGCAATACCTTGTTTTCTCCACGAAGGAAGTTAATCTCGAGTATTTGGTATATTCAACCACAGCAGACTATCCTTAGGCTGCCCCCAGATCGAGATAATACCTTCTCTACAAAGATGATACCTTCTACAAAGATGACATACTTATTGTTACAATCACAGGTAATGAATGCTACGTTTTGAGTGTATCCCTATAAAATCCTCTGAATTCTCAACTTAACTGGAACCCAAGCCATGATAAGAACTAGTAAATGAATTTGTGTCTAGTTTGGTGCACCTAGGGGGAGTCCAAACTGTACTGAAGGGGTGGGAGATGGTCCATGCAGAGCACATATCCTGAGAACCAAGTACAAACTCAGGCATACCATCCTACACGGTGGCCCTTGATTGTCAGCTGTCTCGAAGACCCTTGATTGCTAGCTGTCTTGGGGCAGGCCTCCGGTACCTATAGGGATCAATGGAGGTATGCACCCTTTTGGAAGAGTGCATCCAGCATCCACTACCATTGGGGCTGCAGGAAACTTAGCCTAGATAATCTGGTGCGGGACCGATGGTTTGTTGTCAGAGATGTCAATTTTAGACCTTACAACCATAGGTCACAAAAAACCATGTAGGTATAAGATTTTAGGACCTTCATAACCATAAGAGATAAAAGACCTGCCTCTCCCCTCACCTTGAAATGCAAGATCATCACAATATTTTCTACTTGCAACCCCGAAGTCCTATGGTTGCATGTTACAGCATCATATTGCCACCTGCCTTCACTTGAATGGACTATTCCACCCATCCCCTCCTTGATAAAAAGAGAGCACACTCTATGCTACAGGTTATCAAGCCTGCTCCCTTGAATAAAGCACAATGCAAGGGGATCCAATCACATCTTATCCTTTCACAGCTCGACAGAAGATTGTAAGCCCCAAAACCGCACCTAAGCTTCGGGTATCCAATCTACCTCTTCCATTGAGTCACTTATGAAGGCCTAGGCTGACTACTGCCATCAGTATTCTAAACACAAATAAGCATTTTTATAAAGAAGAGAACCCAAGTTTTGGATAAAATGGGAAGATGGTCTATGACCAAGCCTAAAACCAGATAGAGTCCAATAAATCACCAAACATAACATGCAGCAAACAAGCTTTAAAAATCACAGCACATCAGTTATATATTAACTGGATTACCATCACTAATTTGTGTGCTAGCCTAGGAGAATATCCTCTGACCCACATCTTTGATTGAGCTTATTCCATACATATAAAAACAATGATTCAACAGCCATATGGCAGCAAGACCCCAAGCTTTCAAAAGCAAATGGAAACAAGGGGCACATCTACATCATTGCTATCATCATCTTCACATGCAACAACTATATCAAAGTGGCGGCGGGCCGGTCGGATCTCCAGCTTGGCTATCTCCTTTGCAAGGTCCAAAACTTTCCTATCCAACCTCTCTCTATGCTTAGGAAAGATATTATTATAAAGCAAGCTCTGCCCACATGATATGCTGTATGCCGTTAAGCTCTTTGCTTGGAACCACTCCAACAACTCACGGAGTGTCAGATTCTCAGCTATCACCCAGCGATCCCATACGGACCAACTTTTTTCTTCATGCTTGAATACCTTTGGGGGTACAGGCTCTGCCATGGAGAAAAGTGGTAATGCTAGGTTGGCAAAGGTGTTTCGGTACTTCTCCACCTTGTGCCCCAGGAGGACCTTGTAAAGTTCTAAGCACACAAGGCCAGTTGCCAAGGCAGTAGTTGTGGCAATTGCAGGAATGATGCGTCCAGCAATGAACTTAGCTTTCAGCTTGTCCACCTCTGGGATACCATAGTTTCTAGCCCGCATGTTGGCAAGTCCAGCAATCAAATCCATGTGGAAGTTTGAGTCATCATCCTGCAATCAAAAATTCAGTAACAAATGAAAGGGGTGTTTACTATATTTAGAAAAGTAAGACAAAGTTTGAATGTGAGCATGCCTTCTCAAATTGTATAGGGTTCATCCGGAATCCTGCAGGTAAACTGCTGACTCCATCATCCAGCATCTTTATTAACTGGTCTATAACCATGGAGTCATCTGAGGCTGGTGTGTTCAGGCTCGTAGCTTTCTCATCTGTGACAATCTTCACGCCTTGTTTAGGTTGAAACTGAGGTAGTTCGATATTATCTACAGCCTCTGCTAGCTTCTTGGCATTCAAAGCCCAATCAGGAATAGCAATGCCGTACATTTCAGCCCTCAAAATAGCAGCTGCAGCTAAAAATGAAAGAAAAGAAGGATCCTGGGAGGTGAACTCAAGAGGATTAGGGAACCTCTTGGGAGCTGACCAGAACAAAGCACCAGTACTTGTTGTAGCATCCTCTGGAAATGTGTAGGTCAACTGCTTCACTCTGTTTGCAAAGTAGTCTTCAAACCTGAATTCAGGTGTCAGAAATATTAACTCAAATTACAGCTGGCAAACTCAGTACCCCTCTTCCCTTAACCCCCAAAAGCCTAAAAAGTAAAAACAGCCATGTAGATAATCAAGTCCCAATGGTTAAGAAAAGTATATTGCAAAGCTAACACTCCTCATGTAATGAATCTACTCGAAAAGCTAAAAAACCAAGTAAATACCTTTTACGGGCCCATAATATGCAATCCTCGAAAGTACTGCACTTCTCTGTTACTAAGCATTCAACAACTCTTTCCAGCAACTCTCGAGCCTGTGCATCTCCTGCTGACCTCATCGATGCCTTGTACTCCTCTGGCTTAGACAAAAACGTGTTTGCCTCGGCAGGAGTCTTTTCCAATAGACCCTCGAATTCTGATCGTGCCCAGGTAAGGCAGTGATTGATATTGTGGGGAAAAGAATGTACTGTGCACATAGGAGCCTGCTTCTCAGGAGGATCTCTGGAAGCCCCATAATTTTCAGTTAAGTGAGGTATAACCATCTGGGTGTTACACTTGGCACCCAAAGTGCCGGACTCCAACAGAGGCTTCTGAAAATACACACACCGAGAATCCACATAGAGCCTCGCATTGACATTGTCCAATGCATTAATGACCACATCAATACTTTCCCAAAATCCATCATCAAAGACACCTTCCGTATCTGGGCTAACCCTATTCTGCAGGGCCTCAACCCTGAGGCTCGGATTGATGGCTAAGGCAGCTGAGGCGGCCACTGTGGATTTGGCTTGCCCAATATTCCAGTCACGAAACAAGAACTGCCTGCTTAAGTTGCTCTTTTCAATAACATCATCATCGGTAACAATCAGCTTGCCCTTGCTACCACATGCGACCCCCATTAAAGCCAAGTTCTTCAAAAATTCACAACCAAGTGCACCAGCACCAACAACAAACACCTTCGCATCTTGCAGCTTCTCCTGCATCTGATGCCCAAAGATAGAAACTTGTGCATCATATCTGTTGTTTGAGCTGACCACATCCTGCTCCTGAAGTGGCTCAACTGGAAGAGACTCCAATGAGTCAAAGTAGAAGAACTGCAAGAGTGTAACCAATCAGAAACGACATTGCAGGAAGCAGTTCCAAGCAAAGCAGAAGCAGCAATGTAAATTCAGCAAGCTGCGCAAAGCCAACATCGCATTTTTCATCACTGGCAACAACCAAGTTCAAGACTTGCCTGAAATGAAGCAAAGCTATACAACAGACTCACCTGGAACAAAGGATGGAACTTGCCAGAACATGCCTTCATAACTTCTTGCCCCACAATGCCTCCAAACATCGCTGCCATTGGATTAAGAACAGCTCGAGCACCACTTGCAAAATGCTTGAGAACCTCTTCATCAACCATTTCTAACTTCAAATCTCCAGCCCCTTCATTGACCCGTTTTGCCAATTTGATGAGATTAAGAGCATCATTATCACTGCCAGGAGTAGGAAGACGTCCAAATTCAGCACGGAACTGGTCAAGAGCCTGGAAAGCCAGATGTAGTAATGGGGGGCGGTTGAACTTGGCAAAATCACTCAGAAGGAATTCACCCGGGCTTTGCAGAGCTTCACGTAATGATTTGAACTTCAGCAATTTAGGTTGCTTCACTTGAGTGACGATTCCCCCCTTCTCATATGCTCCAAATGAGGAGGTATCTTCTTCAAGGAAAAAGGAGTATGGTCTACAATTTTTCACCCGCCTTGGCTTCCCATCATTCAACTCGTTCATCCCATGGATTTCAGTGAAAACAACCATGTCACCATCTTGGAATTCCAGCCTTTCATCATCCACGCATGACACCAACGCTGGATTATCATTGCTGATGGATGCAATGATACCTGTATGAGGTTCTTCTCCATCAACATCAAAGACTGTGAACTCTGGACCAAAATCACAGAACACACTCCCAAAGAGCCCATGTAGATCTGCCTTGATAAAAGCAATTGGTGGTGTTTGTTGGCGACAGAATTCATCATAGGCAATGGCTTTTTCAAGAGTGATATCTGTAAAGACAACAGCCTGCAATTGTAACATACAAATTTCCACCGTAAGAAACTTGAACTGACATCATCTTTTTGACTGACCCCAACTTAACCTAAAACCAGGAAAAGCATGAGCAGGCACGCGCAGGTAACCCAAAACCAAGAAAAGCGTGTACACGCCCGCACAAATGCATGCATATACACACAAACGATATGAATATAGTTTACATATAGAAAAATAATAGCACTTTAAGAAAATAAAATTAGCATATAATGTATGTATGTTTACCTGAAAGCTAGACAGCAAGTCCTCTGTGATTTCAGATGTGTGAACTGTAACCGAGACAGCTGCATTCAGCTCTTGTAGCTTGTCAGCACAGGCAAGTGCTTTATTCTTCCCTATGTCAGACTCTGAAAGATAAAAGTTTGCCCCAAGATCCCATGAATCGACAGCCCTCGTGTCATGCAGCACCACAGATTTGACACCAGCCAGTATCACATTCTTTGCTGCAAACCCACATAATCATTAACAGGCTTCTCTGATCAGTGTTAACAAGCTCAATCACTACCACATAATCATTAACAGGCTTCCCTGATCAGTGTTAACAAGCTCAATCACTACTTCAGTCAAACACTACTATTAAGAATAGTCAAGGCCAAATGACAATATTTCATTGTGAAATCTTTCAAGTAGTTTTTTTGAACCATAGGGACTGTAATAACAGAACTCAAGCCATAATATTATCTACCTTGGAAAAAACAATAAGGAAACTCAATGATATAGTGAGTGCAAACAATCAATAATATTATCTACCTTAATAAGCCATAATATTATCTACCTTGGAAAAATCAATAAGGAAACTCAATGATATAGTGAGTGCAAACAATCTAGATTTGATGCATCACAGCCTATAGTTAAACTAAAATCTCATAAAGAAATTATTAATTATGGAATACTCCCAGTCTACAGTTTCAAAATAATAAAAAGTTATCGCCCAGGTGCATGATACTTTAACTAGATACTCCTTGCTGTGACGTGTCATGAAACCATGAAGGAAACTTAAATTGGGCAGCATTGTAAACCCCAATTTGTTCCAAGGGAGAGGCCCGGTGACTGGACTTCACATGTGCTCTGCATATATGATGGCTTGTGATCTGAATGCTGGCATAACTGGATTCTGGGAACTGGGTGGAAGTTGTCCCATAAATCTGTAACGTTTATCATTTCCTTTTAATCTTATGTGAATTGAATCTAATCTGCCCATTGAGATATGGACAAAAGTGGTGTTTGATCAGTTGTTCTCATGAATCTAACGTGGTGGATTACTCCGGCATGAATCAGCACCAAGGTCAACCGCTACTGGTTTGTTCTTAATTTTACCATGTCCAGTTCCAGTTGAATTGATCCTTAAGTTTCAACCTCTGCCTATTTCTGCACCTCCTCAACACCATGAGCGACTCCTTCCAGTACGAAATTTATCCCTCATCCAGTTTTCTCATTTTACAGTTGCCTCTTGCAGTAAACAGCCTCGTCTAGCAAGACAACATCCATACATAGATGACGTTCCACTGCCTAGAGTGTTGCTGTCCCTGTGCACAGCCTTGTCTAGCTTGGTTTGTCTTCAAAAGATTAAGCATAGCCCGATGTCCTTGAAGGACTCATATTTCATGAGCCTTGTTCCTAATGAGTACTCCTATTCAAGGACCACAAGGTTCATTCGTAGTGGTGCTCTGTCGAAAGGGGCTTAAGTGTACATTTCATCAAAAAGGGTAGGGTCTTCTCCAGTACTATGAAGAGGTTTCCTACCCCTACTCGTATATATCAAACTGATTCTGGCATTTCACTTGAATTGCACGCTAACAGAAGAACCCACCCTTCTGGGATGTTCTTACTTTTACGTTGTATCGATACAAACAAAAAGGTGTTCGAGCTTTTTTCCTCCTCAAAAAGTTAACCTGATGAATATAAAGATAGCATCCGCTCTGAGCCTTCCAAAGGCCCATCACATTAACTTTTTAAAAAATATTACAATTGGGGATGATTATGAAGCCCTTACCTATTTCAACTCCAAGGCCTTGAAGGCCTGAGATCAGCACGTTCGCACCAAAGAGACGACGCATGGTTTCTCTGCCGTAAACAGCCAGCTGACGGCTGTGCAAATCCTCATCAATGTCCATTTCAGATGGGCTGCCGTCAGATGCCATGGCCACTTGATGTTCCTCCTCACCTTCTGCCCTAATGTCCTCAGGCTGCAGTTTCTTCAAGGTGCTCCCCAACTCTCCCCCAGCAACTCGCTTTCTGGGAAGCATATAGTGGAAAGAGCTGAACAGAGCCAACATCACAACAATCTCATGGTCACACCATGCTGGCCATAATATGTTATGGTGCGATCGAGCATGATGAAAACATTTAATCATGGCCATACCATGCTTGTTAAATGATGTGATCAAACATGATGATAGCATTTAGTGATGGCCATGCCATGCCTACTCTACCATGCGGAGACTTAGGCAGCAACCAATCATGGGCAATTGGCACAAAGCTACTTATTGAAATATACAACGGTTCTTTGTTGAGTTGAGCAAGAAAAAAAAAATGATGCGGAACAAACCCTGAAATCGCAGAGATGATGAAAACGAGCAACAACCACGTTCTGGGAGTACGATTGAAAGGGGCCAGGTTAAACTAAATGTAAAAAATAGGGTAAAGGGCATAAGCATACGAACAGGCGGGTGATCAGATCGGCCTTTGATCAGGAATCTGGACAGCCAAAGGGCTAGGGTTATGGTTAGGGTTAAAATTAGGGTTAGAACTACACTGTTAAAAAGAATACCGATAAAAAGACTCACCAGGTGGGCTTTAATGAAGAGCTGGCAGCGGCGGACCTTCGCTCGCGGGTAGAAGAGGACGAAACAAATAATAATAATAATAATAAATAGCATAACATATATTAGTTGATGATGATGATGATCTTATATAAAGTCATGGCAAAGGAATGGAATGAACATGCATGTGTAACCAAGGGGGAAAGGACCTCCAAGGATGGAGTAGGGAAAGGACCTCCAAGGATGGAGTAGGTAAAGGACCTCAGTATGATGAGTTGCTCCATTGGCAAGCCACATCCCAACAAAAAAATTATTCTCGAGGTCCTTCCTCGCTCATTGTCAAGGCCGAAGAGGCAATACTGATGAGATGACCAAGTTGGCAAGGCAACATGAATTTATTCCTAACTAAGGTCCTTTCTTGGCCACCATCAAAATCTGAAGAGGTGGGGAGGCAGTAGAGATGATGACATAGTCAGCATTTTATTAGCTATTGACATGCACAAAGGATATCACACACTTGCAATGGCGGCATGCAAGTCCAAAAAGTGGGTATTTTGAGAAAGACGATGCTAAGATCTCTCCTCTGCACAAACACACAATTGTTATAGGGTAGTTCTTCCTAACCCATTCCTAAGCATGCCTTCTTGAGCGGGTACAATAACGAGTTAAGTTGGAATCACAAAGAAGGAAGATGTAACATCTTACATCAAGGGTAAATTTTGGAAATGAGTGTCTCGTGCTACTTTTATAGAAGCAATCTAATTAGTTCAAGATTCGTTAACCTTAGTTCTAAGCTGAGTGGTTCTTGCACTTAGATGTGAGGAAATGAGGTAGAAGCTAATTAGGATATGCAATTATGTGGGTGGCTCCTATTGCACAAGTACCTGCTTTAGAATGGACAAGTACCCGCTTTAGAATGCAAAATTCAAAAGACCTTCCCTTGAATTGTGTGAACACCCTAGCACATAGGTGCAATGAGCAAGGAAACGGTTGATGTGGAAACTATGGCTCCCTCGTGTCTTTTCTTAATACATGGCACTTGAATAAAGATCCATATATACATATATATATATATATATATATATATATATATATATACAAAGTGCAAGCAATTTTCTTACAGCTCACAAATATCATATGATATCACTTCATTCAATCTTTTCTTGTAAAAAAACCATGCCTTCATGGAAGGCTACAAAACTTTAAAGCTAGTGGTTCATGGGCCCATTATTTTAATCATTCATCCTACAAGAAGATCCTTGTAAGAAAAGAAGAGGAAAGTACAAAGTGAAGGATATTTCAAGTAGAGTATACAAAGGATTAAAAAGATAGACACTCAAAAAAGCAGCAACTTGATACCCACAAATGTCTTTGATTTTTTGGAGTTATTGAAGTGTCTTGTGTGCCCTAAGCATAATCAATAGAAAAAGGATGAAGAGGTTGCCAAGAACATGGAACATGTAGAGAGTGTGGTTTTAGCCATATTTTTATTAATTAGAAAACTAAAAGAAAGACCATGTTTGGAAGGTCTACTTGTATTTCAACTTCATCATCTTAGTTAAGCAGGTGTGTATGGTTATAAGTAGTTATTTGTGATTACTCATATAGAATAATGATCCCCTTACTTTGAAAAGCCTCATGTCACAAACTAAATTGATGCAATAAATTTTATTACATTATTATGTGGTGCTCGCAACTCTCTGATATATACTAGTAACCCAAAACAAAAAACACAAAAAAACAAAGATAAGATAACAAAGTTCTATTTACAAAAGTTTTTCCCTACATTTCTTTTGCATGAACTAAAGGAGGGGTCACCTGTAAGCATGTGGAAATCTAATAAAGTAGGCATGCTTAAATAAAATGTTCCCCTCCCTTCAAAAATCCTTGTATCACAAACTAAAACAATATTGCAGTTTTTTTCTTACACTATTAAGTAGTGATAGCAAAGCTATGTTATATACTTGTAAAAAAGAAAGGGTAAGCACAAGAAACCAAAGGGCTCTCTTTAAGGATTTCCCTAGGGTGGAATAAAGGAAGGACCATCCATGTGTGCACATGAGAGAGAGAGAGAGAGAGAGAGAGAGAGAGAGAGAGAGAGAGAGAACCTTGGATTTTTAAGAAAACCTATAGAAAGATGAATAACTCAAAATAGAGAGAGTCTATAAATATATATTAAGAAAGTAACTTTTAATTTTTTTCCTTGCCTTTCTTAGCATGACTTAATAACATAGAAAAGCATTTTTAAAAGAAGAGGGATCATATATGTATAAAAGAAGAGGGATCATATATGTATAAAAGAAGAGGGATGCTTAAATTATGCCATGTTCTTGCACATAGAAAAACATTTTTAAAAGAAGAGGGATCGTGTATGTATAACAATTAGGCCTTTTGTAACTGTCTATAACTAAAGTGTTAAATCCATACTCAGTATTTATGCTTGGTTATACCATGTTGAATAACTTGCCTACACTTTTTCTCACTAAGATGACCATGGTATAAAGGTATCTTCTTTATAAGAAAGCCTTCTTTATGAAGTTTCTTATCTTCACCTTTGTCTTTGCACTAGGTTTTCTAGGAAGAGGAAAGTGTTGTCAATCAACAAAGTGATATTTTGTGCAAAGTGACACCATCTTTATAGCAAGCCATCAAAAGAAACAGATACAAGCACCATGTAAAACTTTAACCTTCAATTTTTTCTAATAAACAAAAGATAAGAATGTAATAGTTGTTATGTCTATGGCCTTTTTGCACACACAAATGCATAAATCCAACTATGCCATGATCATGGATAACAGCTATCGTAGTGATTCTGAGAAACAATGTCACTCCTATGATAGCCTTGGTGCATACAATAGTCATGGTGCTTTTTTAATCTCAAGTTGTGGTCCTCATTTACCTCTCAATTTTAAGAAGATAAATGAAGCTCTTTGCTAATCTTGAGATGTCTAAAGCACAAAGCAAGTTCCAATTATCTGTGGACTTAACAAATATGGTTCTAAAACCATGTTTTTAAAATTCTATACAACCAAAGTTGAACATGAGTATTCATCAGTCTTTTTATACCTTAAGTCTATGTATTGTAATATTTTGCACAATGTAGGACCATAAGATATCCAACTCATCAATGGGACTTGTCGTATGTACAAGAAGAATAAAAGTAAGTCACTTTGGCAACAAGATAAGCCTTACTAAAATAACAAGATATCCAATTGGTCAATGGGGCTTGTCGTGTACAAGAAGAACAAAACTAAGTCACTTTGGCAACAAGATATACCGTACTAAAACAACATATGTTGAATGAATAACAAAAAACAAACAATTGTATGTGCACAAAACATATTAGTTATCTTTATTATAAAAAAACAAACAATTGTATGTGCACAAAACATATTAGTTATCTTTATTATAAAATTTAATTATGTCTCTTAACATAAATTCTTCATACATTCATCTCAATAATCATGCCTTAATGTTAGGAATAATCAATCGTCATGGTCTCGTAGTTTTAGACTATTAATCCCTTAACTATCGTTGTGTATATTTTATCAATATGATCCAACGATGCCTCACCAAGATTTTATCCATAGTGTGATGTTACATTTCCATCTTCACACATGGGTACATGATAAAGACCCCTAGAGCCTTTTGCATTTGTATTTGGTGCAACTTAGTTCATTGAGTGGTCATGAGTATGCATGCATTTGTATTTGGTGCAACTTAGTTCATTAAGTGGTCATGGATACTTGTCTATCTATATTATTAGTCTGCATGGATTTATTTTTTTTATATAAAAATCCATGGAATCATGGATTTGGTAGCATCTTGCAAATTAGGTGTCTCTTTTGATGATCTTGTACTCTTTATAATATTAAGCAATAGAGAATGTCATTTTTTTCCTTCATGTCGAGTTGTAATCCTCTGTAGTGTTTGGGCTTTCTTTTGTTCTTGACCAACTTGTGTGCTATCTATTGAGAGTTACCCTTATCTCAATTAAGAACTTGAATGAATGTAAAGTCTAGATGCTTTCTTAAGTGATTTGAAGCTAAATTATAGAGACTAAAAAAGCTAGCAACACGTTGTCTTATGTGTGTGGAATCCTCATTTGGTAGAGAATTTAAACTTCTTCTTTCTTGTTATGTTAAGGTTTTGAGTTATTTTGGGTTCGTTGAGTTGTGGGATAATCTCATGGTGTTTGCCTAGGTTTTACACACATCCAAAGCACTAGAAAACACATACACACATTCAAAGCACTAGAAAACACATACACACATGCACAGATAGCACATGTAATAGTAGTGGGTGGAATCTCCGGTCTACCTCACTATTACCGAGCTAGATATACAATATATCATGGGAGTGTTGGCTCGAGTTGTGTCTAATAATCCAAAGGATTCCCAATGGAGTGTAGCAAAGAGGGTACTTAGATACCTCAATGGAACTCGAGACTTTGTTCTCACAGATGTGGGAATTTGATGAATTGAAATGGATTTCTAGATTTTGATTATGCTGTAGGTTTTCCCAACAAGGACGAGTACTCATGGAAATTAAATTTTATTAGCTAGAGGGGCCTTTCGCCTTTCTATAAGAAATAGACTACTAAATTTCTTAATCATCTATAAAAGCTGGTAATATAGTTTGGCTCAAAAGGCTACTTTCTACTCTTGATTTTCTTTATGTTACTTAGCCCATGCACATGTCTTTTGTGACAATACATCTATATGCATTAGCAATTAACCCATTTCATCATGAAAGAATCAAGCATATTGACATAACCAAGCATTTTGTAAGGGAAAGAGATCATATAATTGTGCATCATGTGGATGTGGACAACTTAGCATCACATATCTTTACACAAAGCCTTTGGGATCACATTTGTTTGTAAAGCACAATGAATCTCTTAGCCTTCATTCAAGGAAGGATGAACAAGCATAATAAGTGAAACCCCTTCCCTCACTTTGTAGCATCATGTTATTAGGATTATCTTGAGATAGTGTTGAACTCAGGGGAGGTGTTGAGGACTCGTGTTAACCCAATCACATAGAATCGTTAGCACATCCATAGAAGGTGGATGATTTATGATTATTAAGCTAATCTCATCATGGGTGCATAAATATCTTTCATGGGGTTTGTGATCACTAGACATGAAGGTGGCTAGATAAGGCCTAAGGTGGCTAGATAAGGCCTAAGGTGACCCATTGGATCCAATTAAAAAGCACTAAATGCAATAATTACCCAATTAATTCACATGAGAATCATTAACCATGCACCATCGATTTCTGACACCACTAGAACCCACACTTAGAGATAAGTCTTAGGATTCACTTAGTTCCCTTAGAATCCAAAGCCTTAGAACTTGGCCGATTCTTAGAACCCATAGTGAAAGCTAAGCCTTAGAACCTGCCCAATTCTAAGATCCTTAGAACTAGAACATGTTATGAGCTAACAACCCAAAATACACCTAAGATCTAAGAAGTTCAAAACCAGCATGAGATAAAGCCCTTGAAACAGTGTTTTCACAAGAAGTTAATATATGTCTAGGTTCGAGATGTTTGAAATTGTCCCACCATCAAACAAAAAATTATGTTTAGGCTCTTGACCTAGTCTTAATCAACTTTAAACTCGTGTGTTCTAAGCGCTTAGAAATTAGTGAGACAGGATTAAAAATGGCTCACATAAAAAGCGAACACCATTGTCAACAATTAGAAACTATTGACTTCATAGACATTTTTGATCAACTAGAAACCATTGACCATTAGAAATTGTGTACGACTAGTGTTTGAACCCCATTGTACAATAGAATGTACCTATCTCAACTCATTAATGCTATGAAATTATTTCACACTGTGTGGATAAGATGTATGATAAGAATCTAATAGATTTTAACTTAGAACACGCTAGTATGGCCAGATCAAGTTTCAAAGTACCATGAGGAACTCACTTTTTCTAGAAGTGGTTAGTGTGATCCTAGGTTACAACCCCAAAAAAACCAATCTTTCTAGAGAAATCCCTTAATGCACATCAAGTCGGAGAAAACTATTGGAAACAATGATCTGCCATATTGTAGTGCATCCAAACACACTTCATCTAACCCACCAATTCTATCAAACAACACTCAATGGAGTGCTTACCAACTGAGGAGGCAAGCTTCCATATTAAGACCACCTTAAGCGAGGAGTCCTGGGAAGAGATGAGCTAAATGAGCACAAATATTTGGGCAGAGGGCTTGGGTCCCATTTTGAGTGATGTCAACAAGAAGAGATTAGCCAAATGAGCACAAAATTGGGAAGAGGGCCTGGTGAATACCTTGTTACATGAGTCTTAGGAAGAGATGAGAGCTAAATGAGCCCAAATTTGGGTGGAGGGCCCAAAATACCCTATTATGGGTGTGACAACGCAATCCAAGCAACCTTAACTTCACCTATTATCTTAGTTGACAATGCATTGAAGTTCAGAAAAAAAGGTGTTCACACATCTTGTCTTTTGAAGAAGCTCCAACTTTAGAACATGAGTAGGACCATCAAGTGACTCAAATTGGATGCAACGGTCTTCCAAAACCCTAGTGCTACTCATGGTAGAGATCCTAAATTGGGATTACTTTCAATTGCTTTAGGCCTAGTGCTACTCATGTTAGAGATGATAAATTGGTATTAGTTCTGATTGGGACCATGAAGCACTTGACTCAAACTGGATGCAACCTTCTCGTAGAACCCTAGTGTTACTCATGTTAGTCCTTAATTGGGATTACTCCTAACCATCAAGTGACAAACTGGATGTAACCATCATCTAGAACCCTAGTGCTACTCTTAATCGGTTTAGGTTATAAGGCCCAACAGCCAAGGGGGAGAGTCACATGTGCATATACTAGGAACCTAATGGCCTTATTAGTTTAGGCTACAAGGCCCAATGGCCAAGGGGGAGAGTCACATGTGCATATGCTAGGAATCCAAGTACCACCTCATGAGTGAGAGGAGCATAAGCACCACCATAACCAATCTACCACCTCAACACAATACCCTCTTTGTGTACATTCTCCACACCCCAAAACCTAGTTTTAGTTCCACTCCATTGGGAGGAGAAACAATTTACGTGGAGCAAACCGACTCCAAGGATTACACCAAGGAAAATCCCTATGAAGGGCATCTCCCATTAGATCCTTGCAACCTAACCTAATAAGGCACGAGAACCCTAACATTGGTGCAAGTTTCCATGCATAACCATAGCCCTTTATCCCACCGCTCTAAGAATATGTGGAAGGTCTATTAAGGATGGCGAGGGAAGTAGGAAGAAGGAGGCTTACCAACAAATCATTTCCCATGCATAGAGCCTTAGATCATGATCAGCCACATATCAAAACTCCAAATTTGATAGGAATGGATCATCATCTTTTGACTAAGCCAACCACTAGAATGCTGAGTATCATCACCTGTAAGCAACATAACCCTGATTTTGTGTTAGCATCATGTTATCAAACCACTCTCCGTAACATGTCATGTGGTTTGATGTACCTGAATCCATATACCATGTGTCATCACTCTCTTTGCAAGATGTCATAGTACCCATCACGTGCTTCATGGAAAATAAATGATCTATATGTCCATTGCTAAATGATACATAATTTCCATGCTATACTCTACCATGAATATCATTGTGCTTTTTGTAGAAATCTCTAGCCATATGTCCAAGTTCGCCACAATAATAACACTCAATGCCATGTATATTTTGTTGTTTTGGTTGCCAACAACCTCTACCACGAGATCCAAACCTCCCTCTAGCATGAGGCGAAAAACCTCTACCACCATGTGCACCAAATGATGGCTGTGAATCCTGTTGTTGTTGTGGTGGCCGATTATGCCAACCATGTCCACATGTACGTCCTCTCGAACTAGATCTCCCCCCTGCCTCTAGCACCTCTATAAGTGTAGAGTGCTTGGTCCCTTGTATGTCCATTGGTACTAGATAAAGTACCAAAACCAAGTTTCATCTCCTCCACAATAAGCAAAGAGATCAACTCATCAAAATCTAGGGAGTCTCCACCTCTAACACCAATAGAGGTTTCAAATGCTTTGTAATCCTTGCCCAAACCATTCAATGTAATGGGCAATTCAAATCATCATCTTCCATGGGGGCACCAATAGATGCAAGTGCATCAGCATATCCTTTAATCTCCTTCATATAATCATTTATGCTCCTATTGTTTTGAGTCACACAATGTATCTTTTGCTTCAATTGCATCTTCTTTGGTTGTGTAGTTGTATCATACAGCTTCACTAATGTATCCCATGCATCCTTGGGATTATGTGTGTCGTCCTGAATATGACATAACATGGTATTGTCACACAAATTGAGAAATAATGTAGCACTTTGAAAGCCCTCTCTATCCAATTCTTGTGCGCTGTAAGTTGGGTGGGTGTTGCATTCATCACTGGGGGAACCCTTGGTGGCTCGGTCTCCTCACTTGTTGCCAGATTCCAAAGCCCTTTGCCTTTAAGAAAGTTTGTCGTGCGGTACTTCTAAATCCGAAAGTTGTGTCAATCAAGCTTTTTCCCAACAATCTTGTTTGGACTATCACTCATTTTTCTATGCACAATGTTCACTGAGTATTGCAAACAATCAACTCAAACACACATACATACATGTACTTCGTCATTCACCAATGCTGTGCGCACATTTCATAATTTTTATGAGTCAGAATCCAGGACTCAAAACCACTGTTTGCATAAGCTGAAAATAATTTGGCGCAACTCACAAAATCTGAGAAACACATCCAAAACAATCCTCAACTTTCCAAAACACTCCAATGAACTCACACTTTGCATACAAGTTTACCCAAGTAGCATTTAAGCTTGACTATATATGAATAGTCCACTATGTCCTGTTATGACAGGTTTTGCCGAGCCTTCCAATTCTTCAAATTAGTGAGAAATGATAAAACCAAGTGTAAAATATATACATTTACATCCATACATGCTCCATGTTGCATATGGACATCATTGAAGCTAATTACATGCCAAATACTTGCCAAAATCGCTCTATGTTTTGATGTAAACTTGTAAACAATGATTTTTAACAGTCCCTAATCTGACTCTAATTGCTTAAAATGTGATTAAAATTCAAGGCCTAGGTATTCATTAGCTTTGTATCAATGTCCTCTAACTCTGTATGCGAGGAATCAGCCAAATGTTGAGTGTGGAGAGAGTAATTAGTGATTTAGTGATGCTCTATTCATTAATTACAAGTTAATGATCTTGCTAATCTAATCTAAATCAGCTCCATCTTGCTCAATGTGCTCAGCCAAGTGTTGCAAATGCTTCTCCACATCAATATGCACATATTTGCTAAGCTTCATATGCATTCTAACCATTCATATGGCTTTGGAGGGCATCAAACATAAGAAAAACATCACAAAACTGCTCCAACAACTTGTAAAATTAGCACCGCCTACTGTTTGAGGGATTTGGGGAGTTCATTCTCATCAATGAGGGGATCTAGGGCTTAGCCAAGACCCTATTCTTTCTCCCAATACATCAATGTCTCCAATTTTTGGAAGAATAACCTCCAATGGCATCAATTTTGGGCATACGTTCTCTATTTTTGTGAAGCTTCCAAAACATTATTTTCCCCTCTTGTACAATGCATAGATTTGCTCCAAAATCAATCTAGGGTTTGCATACAAGTTTCTATTGCATTCACCAATTCCACATACATGTTTCCATTGCCGAGTGCATACATTTGCCTCTTTGCATTCAAGCTCTCAAGCTTTCCACTTAAGCTTGCAAAACAAAATTTCCACTTACTTTGGGTAACTCAAATCTCGCTTTGCTTGTGTCAAATCACCTGCAATCCGCTCAAGGGTGTTTATCTCTTCTTACTCGGTAGGCCAAGCTCTTAGATTTGATGCCAGTGTGTGCTCCATAGCTTCTTCTTTGCTCCAAGCTCCATTATCTTTCTTCTTCATAGATTCGTTTCCCTCTTTTCACTCACTCACAAAACCCTAGTAGAGAGCACCAGGCTCTGTGAAAAGAGAGAAGAGATAGACACGAGAGTAGAGAGGCAAACCCTAATTATCTCTCATTATCTCAAACCATCAACACATACATGATAGAGAAGCTCCATAGCTTTCCTTCATTGCACACCACAAAACACATCACATTTTTCTTAGTGATAAGTTCACGCTGGAATAACCTATGTCTAATGTCCATAGACTTGGCCAGCTGGACACGGCCATTATTGTCAACACATTGTTAGACTGGTGCACATGCTACCTCTATCCACACCGGATCCCAATGAGCTTCCATTCTCAAAAACCTCTCTCTCGGGAAGTTGGGAGGAAGATAGGGAGACCACAAAGCTAGAGTAATTTGGTATGTAGGAGTCAAAAGCAAATACAATTGAAAGGCCCAACACTCTATCCTATATGGGCCGTGCAACATGATTGTGAAGAAGTCTACAACAAGGAATCTCTAGCAAGTGCTTGTATTTATCAACCTACAATGGTAAGATATACATATGAAGTGCAAATATTATGCATGCAATGAGGGATAACCCACAATTAGAAAAAATAGCATGAAATGAGAGAATACCAGCAATAGCAAACAAGCATGCTAAAGTGTTTTTCAACAAATCCCACTTCATGGTTGTATTGTGGGAAACTATATAGGCCTCGGATATCCAGGTCCTCGTTTTCTACCATTGCTTTTGAGGACTAGCTATCCTTTCATGGACCATGAGCCACATTTAGAGTTATCTTCTTTAGTATGGTGGGCGGCCGTTTGTTTTCTATGGTGCTTGGAGTGGCTTGCTTGCTTGCTTCTTTGTTGCTTATTGTAGCTTGCTTGCATGCTTCTTTTTTGACCTTTCCTTGTGTGTTTTGTGGGTCTGTTGCCTACAATGACACATCATTCAACGTAGAGGCTCCTGACTCAAGTGGGACAATGTCTCGTGTGTCTATATCTTGTGTCTCTTGCTCTATGTTCATATTTGCAAGCTAAGAGATCTTACCTTGCGACCTAAACAATCTACGTCAGCATGGCACATCATTCCCATCACCTTTGCATCTTCCCATATGTTGACACGGCATGTCTTTTACGTGTGAAACTATGCCATACATGCACATATACATTTATTTTGGGTCCTACAGAAGTAATGAAACCTGTCTCAACTGGTAGCCATTCTACAATCACAATCTCAAGGTAAAGAACCATATGCAATAAGAAACTATATAAGCTTATATACAAGAAAATGTTTTAAATACTAGGACTCTTTGTTGTTGCCCTCTTTTCCTTCCTCTCACGTGCCTTGTTTTCCCAAGAGAGGAATGTACTTTGAGATGTCGTCCTCTCTCCTCGTGTTCCTTGTTTTCCCAAGAGAGGAAACCGTACTCTGAGATGTCTTCCTCTCTCCTTGTGTTCCTTGTTTTCCCAAGAGAGGAAACAGTACTCTGAGATGTCTTCCTCTCTCCTCATGTTCCTTGTCCACGGCTTACTAGATACTACCTCACTCCTTTTTGATCATAGTCACGTAGTGTACACTTTTGGAATGGGATTGTGATCCATGCTTGTGAACTTCATTGGCTCATACTCCTCCAAAACCTTTTATACCGCATATGGGAATCAGATGAAATATCATAACTCTTGTTCTAAATTAGAAGAGATGTCTTTAAATTTATACACAATTGTGTGAATGGCCAAGCTATTACTTTCTTCACACTATGTCCAAGAGAGTGATTGCATCGAGATCCGTAGTGTGATATAACGGTGTCTTGAGTACAAAAGCCTCAGTGTGACAAACAATCCTCTACAATCTTTAGGCATTTTTTAGTTCCAAAAGTTCACCTACCTAGGCCAATTGTTACGCTACCTCCTCTTCAGAGATGGAGCAAAATTACGGGTACGATGATTGAGAAAGCCGACTCATATAGCCTGATTGTGTGGAGGGGATGGTGATTTTCTATTCCGAAAGCTTTTGGAGTGACCGAGCACACTGTGCGGACTGTAGTCTTACATGCTTGTTTTTTCTAATTGTGGGGTATGGGCTTGATTATTTCATGTTTTGAAAGCAAGGATTCGTTTAATTGGAGTGATTAGTTCAAGTTTCGAAAGCAAGACTCATATAGCCTGATTGGCTACATTAAGATAAGCTACGGCTTGCTTTAAATCATTTTTATAAATATAGTTAATCCAAGTAATATAATAAAAGCATAGTGATAGTAGGGTCAGCATACCACCTCCCTCTGAACCGGATGTGAAGGTCTCCCCTCATGTAGCTCTACATTAATTTTGAGGTAGTCGCCACCATCACCGCTTTGAGGTAGTTCCCATCAAACATGCTTGGACTAAGGGAGAGAGAGGGAGATAAGAGGAGGAGAAGAGAAGGAGAGAGAGAAGAAGAGAGGGGAGACAAAAGCAGAGAAGGAGAGAAGATGAGGAGGAGAGGGAGAGAGGGAGAGAAGAGGAGAAGGGAGGTGAGTGAGAAGAAGAGAAGGAGGTGAAGAAGAGAGAGGGCGAGATGAGGAGGGGAAGGAAGGAGAGAAAGAGAGAAGAAGAAGAGGAGGAGAATCAGAGGGAGAGATAAGGAGGGGAAGGAAGGAGAGGAGGAGAGAAGAAGAGGAGGAGGAGAATCAAAGGGAGAGGAGGTAGAGAAGAAGAGGAGGAGGAGAATCAAAGGGGGAGGACACGAGAGGGAGAGAAGAGGTAGAGAAGAAGAGAAGGAGGAGAATTAGAGGAGAGGACATGAGAGGGAGAGAAGAGGCAGAGAATTGAGAAAAAGAGGAGGAGAAGAAGGGAGATGGAGATAAGATAAGGATAAGAGAGTACAAAGAGAGAGAAAGAAAGATAATATAAGGGGGAGGGGCTCAAGGCGACAGTGCCTTGGCCCTTACAAAAAATTAAAGGCCAAGGCAGTGGCACCTCGGGCCCCCACTCCCCCAACCTTCTCCCTCTCTCCTCTACTATATGTCTCTACTATATACATCATGTCTCTAATACTATATATATTTTTGGGCTATATATATATATATGCCTCCTTAGATATGGAGCAAAATTGCATGTTAGAAGACCGCGAATGAGATAACATCATCAATGAGGCCATTGCACTTGTGAAGGAGAAATGGAGCACGTATGGGGTCTCTTTAATGGCTGATGGGTGGAGTGATATATGCAGCCATTCATTGGAAGGCATTCTTGTAGCATGTAGAGGGAATCCTCTCTAAATAAAGTCTATAGAAGTTGGGGTGAGACAAAAAACTACTCATGTGCTATGTGAGATATGGAGTGAGGTTGTTGAGTATGTGGATCCACAAAATGTGGTTCAATTTGTTTTAGATGGTGAGAGTACCGACAAGGCAATTTTAGAGTGATCAAGCATAGTGTGTAGATCGTGCCCTTACAAGCTTGTTTTTTCTAATTGTGGGCTATGTACATGATTATTTCAAGTTTCAAAAGTAAAAATCCATACAGCTTGATTGACTAAATTTAGATAATCTACGACCCTCTTTAAATCATTTTCACAAATATAGATGATCCAAGTAATATAATAAAAACAACAGTGATTGCAGCACTTTCAAGGTAGTCACCATCACCGCTTCGAGGTAGTTCCCATCAAATATACTTAGACTAAGGGAGAGATAAGAGGAGGAGAAGGGAAGATAGAAAGAAGAATAGAAGGATGGGAAGAAGAGAGGGAGAGAAAAGTAGAGAAGGGAGGAGATAAGGAGAAAAGAAGAGGAGGAGAGAGAGGGAGTGAAGAGGAGTAGGGAGGAGAGTGAGAAGAAGAGAAGGAGGGGAAGGGAAGGGAGAAGAGAAGGAGAGAAGAATAGGATGAGGAGAATCAGAGGGAGAGGACATGAGAGGAAGAGAAGAGGTAAAGAAGAAGAGGAGGAGGAGAAAAGGATGAGAGGACACGAGAGGGAGAGAAGAGGCAGGGATTTGAGAAAAAGAGGAGGAGGAGAAGAAGGGAGATGGAGGTAAGATAAGGATAAAAGAAGGGAGATGGAGGTAAGATAAGGATAAAAGAGAGGACAAAGATAGAGAAAGAAACTTAATATAAAGGGGGATGATGTTGAGATATCGAGCTCAACTAGTGCTACGACGAATATTGATGACCTGCTTGGGTGATAGCTTCCACACTTATGCCACTGGCATGGTTGGTGAGATTATGGTTGATATGCCACCATTGGATGACAAGCTATGTTATAGCCACTTTAGTTATAGCATAGTTATATCGCTACCTCATATAGTCAGATTCACACTATTGACCAACCATTGTATATTATTGTAGGAGAGTCCTTTCCTTTATGTATGTACTCTTATCTTTTAGTTATATGGTTGTAGAGAAGAGAAGAAGATAGTAGAAAATTAAGCTATCCATCTCTCTCTTGTGTCTTGCTCTCTCTTATATGTGTGTGTTTTCTTGTAAGGAACTCAAGCTCTCCCTCTTCCCCGCATTCTCTTTATGGTATCAGAGCTCCGGTTCCTGTGAGAGCTAAGGAGGCAAGAACAAGCAAGCAAGGAAGCAGTACATGGGTAAGAGAATCATCATCTCTTCCCCTTCTTGTTTAGGTACAACAACTCGTTGGTAGCTCTGGGAGCTACACATCTCCGATTGAGGAGCTATCTTCGCAGGCTTGGAGGTACCTGTGTGGTACATAATATTTTATACTCCAGTTTTATAGCTAAATTCATAGTTTGGGTACATTTCAGTCTGGTCACTATAAGACATTTTTAAAGTTTCGGGAAGTTATGGTAGAGAACTTTCTCTGGTTGAAACTTGGTTATTGTAGTACAGTACTGCATTTTGGGGGAGTGTAGACAGTGTTTGCACATGTATTGTTAATATTGGGTGTGTGTACATGTACTCTGGTTAGATTTGGTGACATATATGTTGTGCTAAAGTATTGCTATAGGCAGTTATAGAAGATACTACTGTGTTACATGTTGTATACATAAATGATCTATTTGTAGGTTTCTGGTTGTAGGCAAAAATGTCTGACAGATTCAATCAGATTGTCAGTGAGAAGCTAGACAAGAACAACTTCCATGCTTGGAAGTTCAGAATAACCAATTTCTTAATAAGTAAAGGATTTTGGCACTATGTTGAAGGAGACAATGAGGAGCCTCCAGAGTTGTCCAAAGAGAATGCCACTCCAGTGAATATAAAGGCATTTATAGACTAGAACTAGGGTGCAAGGAAAGTCATGTATTGGCTTTCAATCAATGTCATAGACATGATGATAGGAGACATATAGGATGCCAACACTTCAGCAATTGCATGGCAGAATTTGGTGCAGATATTCCAAACCAACACAAAGGCAAGGAAATTGCAGCTAAAACAAGAGCTGCATACTGTGGAAAAGAAAAGCATATTTATCAATAAATATGTCTTAAAGATCAAGGGCATTGTTGAATCCCTTAGGTCTATCAATGTATTAGTGTAAGATGATGATTTAGTGAGCGTCTATTTGAATGGGCTTGGCAAAGAGTAGTCATGGTCAAGGCCAAGGTGATGGCTGACATTGAAACCAGAATTATGGACAACGACAGTCCAATGATTCGCAGCAGGCAACAACAATCATACACAGGTGGAAGAGGCCAGTCATTTGGGTGAGATCGAACAGCGTTTCACAGTTATTGGGTCGAGTCCCATTCCCCATGTACGCGTGTAAAAGCATATCCGAGCGGTAGACACCGCTTCACCCCAGGTCTACATCGAGCCTTGAAGCAGGAGCGGGGAATAGTCGAGTTTTAAGGATTAAGCAGGAGTGGATGGTCAGGAGCACCAATATATGCAAGAGACTTGTAAGGTAGAGGGAAGGGTATATAGAAAGCGGGTACGGGTAAAGCGTAAAACTACTCAAATAAAATCTTTCTCTATCTCTTTTTTCTTTTACCAGATGAGAGAGACTCAGCTTTGGTAGGGGTGACTGAGTGGTACATCTTGAAAATCCCAGTCTTGAGTATATTCCTATCCACTTCAATCATGACTATTTGGAACGAAGTAACCCTTGCAGCAGTTTCCCGATTCTAGTAAAAAATAAAATAATAATTGGATTAATGCCAACAATCAGTCAATCAGGAGGAGCCAAAGGGGCCAAGGTAATTGGCAAATAAATCAGAGTGCAAATAGCATAGAGTGCTGTTATTGTGGCAGACGAGGGCACATGGTAATGAACTGCTTTAAAAAGGAGAACAATATTAAAAGTGAAAAGTTGTAGCAAGGAAACTATGTATCATTAAGTAAACATGGTGGTGATAATAGAAGTGAGTAGATGTTTGTGGTGCAGCACATGCTCAGTTCCACAACAAGAGATGTGTCAGGATCTAAAGTTATATGGTATGCGAATTCTGGCACCTCTAGCCACATGACCAGTCATGGTAAGAGGTTTAGAGACATGTAGAAAATGGATAAACCAGGTTTTTTGCTTTAAAGGTGGTTATGTATGCCCATAGTGCACTATTCCGATATTTGTCCCAGTCCTTTGGCTTGTTCCCAACCATTTTTGCGATGATTTTTCATAGGGTTCCATTCACTTTTTCCACTAGGCCATTACATTGGGGATAATAGGGTGTTGAATACCTTTGTTGAACATGAAGCTGCTAATAGTTTCTAAAACAAGTCCCTTTTGAAACTTGGCCCATGATCTGAAATGATTTCCAGTAATGTTCCAAACCAAACACACATGTTATCATAGATAATGTTAGAAACTACCTGAGCAGTGATTCTTTTACTCCCAACAACTTCAGACCATCTTGACATGTAGTCTACAACCACCAAAATGTATAACTTACCACTATATGTCCTTGGGTAGAGGTCCCAGGGAATCCACTCCCCATTTAGTAAATAGTCCTTGATTCAAAATAGGTACCCTCAGTTCTGATGTCAGTTTCCTGTTTCTAGCTTTTTGGCATCCAAACATCCTTTGCACTCCTGTTTCACATATCTATGTAGACTTGGCCATACATATCTAGCTCTCGCAAGATCTTTTTGACTATAAGATCAAATCCAAAATGTCCACTTGAATTGTATGCATATAATGTGAAACCTCTTTAGATAATAGAACCCTTTTGAGAATCCAATCCTTCCCTTTGTATTATGTGAAATCTCTTCAGATAATGGAACCCTTCTGAGAATCCGATCCTTCCCATTTTGATAACTACTCTCCAATCATCTGAAATGATATAGCTTTCTTTGCAAGCTTAATTTTCAGCCCCTTTGGCATTCGGATTGGACTTTCCCCATTTAGCAAGAAGTAAACAACATCCTGTAAAGAGTCAACCCCTTGTAACATCTCTAAAGTCACTTTTTGGTAGATCGAATCATCCTTGAATTCCAAGGGCATAAGCTCCTTTATTGAAATCCCTAGATATATGCCTAAGATTCACATTTTTGAATTGTTGAATGAACTTCTTCAGTTCCTTGTTCCGACCTTATAAGGAATCAGATTTGATCCCCCAAGTACCAAGTAATTGCTTAACTTTATTAGAGCATCTCCCTTGATATTAAGTTTCTTAATTCCAAGTTATTTACATTTCTATAATCCTACCTTGAGAGTAGCATATTTTAGAATATGGACAAGAAGCACTTCTTCCAATTGAAGTGGAGATTCCAAGTTTAAGGTTGTTGGAGTTTGCTATATAAATCCAAGGGTCTTTTTCCATTGTACAAGTATGGACTGCAAGGTAGGTTATACATATGAAGTTCTTCTTGAAGTTCCCACCCCATAGGTTTACCAAAGATCAAAGCAAAAAGGAGTTCTGAACCATTCAAAAAACCAGAACAAATACATTTCAGGGATAAGGGGTTTCATACTAAGATCTTAAACTAAATTTAGATCTGATTTAATTTGATAGGGAGTTTCTCATGGTAGTGGAGAATGCACATATCAAATTTCAACTCATTTGGAACTCATTCACCATGTTTTCATGCAAATCAAAAAATTCAGAATTTAGAAAATTCAGATTTTTGAAACATGACAGTTTTTAGATTTACATCCAAAAATGAATCCGATTTGTCAAATGGAGATTAGACATCATGGGAGAAACCCTTGCAAAGTTTCATAGATTTGTATTCCATCTTGGTCATCAAAAGCCCAAATCAAGGTTTTGAGGACATGGTAGTTGTTGACAGTTTTAGAATTTAGCTCACTTAGAGGCTTGAACTAAAATGTAGGGTATGGATCTTCATCAGCATTATCAACCTAAGCTACACATAAGATTTGGTCCAATGAAAATTAGGGGAAGATGACTAGCCATGCATTTAAAAAAAAATAGGTGTTTTGCTAACTTGCAAGTGAGCTTAAAATGTTGGGTTGAGTCGGCATATGTTTTACACATAGGATATGAGTTGTCCAAGACAAAATCCATAGTAGATGCCAAGTTGGATGCTATGTAGGCATGCAACTAGAATCATGGGATGGTTTTAGCAAGAAGGAAAAATAGTAGGAGGCACCTGTTTCTTGCCCTTTTAGGAGTCTTTTAAGGTGAAATAGCTCAAGATTAGTTCTAGAAAATAAGAAACACGCATTTTGTCCATTTTGGCAACATGAGGGTCATACATGACATGTCAAACACCTATATGTAAATAGCAAGTTTCTGTAAGGTCCCTGCTCTAGCTAGGCCAAGGGGATCCTTTTGATAGGCGGCTAAGTCTCCTTGTCTCTGATTGTGGTGACACTTTGATCTCTCAAAAATTCAAGGATATGAGCAAACGGAGGGACCTAACTCTATCTCGCAGGGGAAACATAGTCATTCTAATAGGAATCTATTCCTGCAATGGAGCGGCACTTAATGTGCGTGATCGAGGATGGAATAAGTCTGCACTTGGTTCATGGAATAAGTCCGCACTTGGTTCATGGAAACCAATGCTTTTTTCCTATTTTTCTTACAAGGCACAACCATTGGTTTGTTCCCCTAAAACGGAACTTGTTCGGGCCCTATTCTTACTACGGATCATAATAAATATGTTGAATAGTTACCTGACTTATCAGGTCCTTTCATCCAAGGATGGCGCCATTGAGACATCCATCCACCCACTTTCCACCCACTCACCCATTCATTTTTGTTATCTAATTAGGTCCTACCACACTGTGAAACATATAAAAACACGTTCTTTAATTAAAGAAGTTCCACACTATTCCTTAAAATAGCCTTTGAAAACAATCAATATTTACATCAAACAGTTCTTTTTATAGAGCAAAATGTTCACAAAACAGACCCCGAAACTGGGTCAGCATAGCCAGATCCAGGCTTCCATATCCATGTCCATAGACTTATCCAAACAAATACCAAACCGTCGATGATCTAGAATTCAGTCTTCCAGCCTAAACCAACTATGTTAAAACCCTAAGATCTCTCTAGATAATTGTTATGCATAAACATGCATAAATCAGGCATAAACTCATCCACCCGACCACCCCCGAGCCCCAAGGGATGCACACATGAATAATAATGAAATACATCATATCTCTACCTTGATGTCCTATACCATCAAGAGGTATAACTCCAATCTAATAGCATGTAGCTATAGTGTGAAATGGTAGGTGAGTAGATATGATCCTCTACACAAGAGAGCATAACATAGCCTTGGCCTCACAAGCCCCAAGCCTCCAGCCTCCCTTGAGTGTGCCCCATGCCCCTACTATATAGGAGGGCCCTCAAGTGACTCTTGACTCTCCATTTCCTATGTGTGACCCTTGGATGCCTGACCCTAACCTTAACCCTTAAGGTTAGCCCTAACCCATGCTCCACTAGAGCTTGTTCCCATGCTCCCATGCTCACAAGCCTAATGTGGGTTAGCCTTCTAGTATATGCACACATAATGTGCATATAACATACTTCCCCTCTCTCAAAACATTGCACTCTTGCAATGAAAAGAAGGAGAAATGTGTTGAACAATCTCAACCGACTCCAAGTCGAATCCTCTATTTTCCTATCTTTCCACCTAATTTTAACCTCAGGGATTAGTTAACTACAAAGTTTCCTTTCCCTGAGTTCAAGTACCTTATCAGGTTCATGTGGAACATAGGATAATTCTTCGACTTCAACGAGTTCTTGAGGAGTAACTATGTTACCCTCACCTCCCCAGTTTTCCTTTCAATCTATTGATATGAAACACTAGATGAACTCTAACAATTGGAGGTAGTTTTAGTTCATACGCAACCGTGCCAATCCAATGTATAACTCGAAATGGGCCACAATATCTAGGAGATAAATTCGAGCAGTTTCCTTTTGACAAAGTCTGAAAATCTTTAGGAACTTTTAAATAAACCAATGCTCTTGGTTCAAAAGATCGAGATGAGCGTCCCCTATCAACATAAAATCGTACTCTATCCTAAGCATTCCTTATAGAATCTTGAGCTTCGGTCAGCATTTCCTATATATCATGCAAGAAATCCCTCGATGCATCAAGCTCAATGTCCTTAAGACTGACATCAATAGGTGCCCTGAGTTGATACCCATACATAAGTATGCACGGACTAAAACCAATAGCCGTATGTTTCAAACTGTTATAGGCAAATTCCATCATTGGAAGATAATTTTCCCAATTTGATGCTTTTCCAGAGACATGCACGAAGCATATCCTCTACAATCTGATTCATACGCTCTGTTTTCCCATCAGACTGTTGATGATCATAAGAATTCATACTCAAAGTAATTTCCTCGTTGTAAACCATTCAGAATAAAGTAGAAAAACATGACATTATAACAGCAGGAACTAGGGATTCATTGGCGCCCTGACTTACCCACATCCGCACATGGAATTATCGACGTCTCGAGTTATCCATATCAACATAGAGAGTCATCAGCATCTCAACAATGAGTAACATATGTCCATCCGTAAACCATCAGGTTGACTGTATAAATCACTAAAGTATGGAACTAGAGAAAGAAATGCCAACAAAGGAAAAATCCAAATTTCCTTAATCTGAAAACAACAAGATAAACTCATTGAACTCTAAAGAAAGAGATTTCAACAAGTGAAAATGGTGACGAGATTACACTCATCAAATGCCCACACAACAACTTTAAATGAATTCAGAAAATGACATTGTCTTTGAATGTTGAGGTCAACATGCTAAGTGATGTAAGCAAAGCAACAATCTTGAGCCCAAATTATCCCATAAGATAATATATGTGAGGGATCACTAGCATCCCATACCACCATTATACCACCCATACATACCTTAATTTGAAAACTCCCTACTATGCCGTCTAGGAAATATGAATAAAATCCTGTATAAAAGGAGTAAGATGGCCATCTTTATACTAAAATGGTTCTGCCGTCTAGGAAATATGAGTAAAATCCTGTATAATATGGACTTTCACATACTAAAATGTGTCTCTATATATCTCACACTACATCAAGGAATAACTCTGTCCCATACCATCAAGAGGTATAACTCCAATCTAATAGCATGTAGCTATAGTGTGAAATGGTAGGTGAGTAGATATGATCCTCTACACAAGAGAGCATAACATAGCCTTGGCCTCACAAGCCCCAAGCCTCCAGCCTCCCTTGAGTGTGCCCCATGCCCCTACTATATAGGAGGGCCCTCAAGTGACTCTCCATTTCCTATGTGTGACCCTTGGATACCTGACCCTAACCTTAACCCTTAAGGTTAGCCCTAACCCATGCTCCACTAGAGCTTGTTCCCATGCTCCCATGCTCACAAGCCTAATGTGGGTTAGCCTCCTAGTATATGCACACATAATGTGCATATAACATACTTCCCCTCTCTCAAAACATTGCACTCTTGCAATGAAAAGAAGGAGAACTGTATTGAACAATCTCAACCGACTCCAAGTCGAATCCTCTATTTCCCTATCTTTCCACCTAATTTTAACCTCAGGGATTAGTCAACTACAAAGTTTCCTTTCCCTGAGTTCAAGTACCTTATCAGGTTCATGTGGAACATAGGATAATTCTTCGACTTCAACGAGTTCTTGAGGAGTAACTATGTTACCCTCACCTCCCCAGTTTTCCTTTCAATCTATTGATATGAAATGCTACATCCTTCTCTCCTTTAAAAAAATCGAGATGTCCTCATCTCGACATAAACTCTGGGTAATCCACAAGTGCGAGCAACCAGTCCATGGCCTCTGCCACATCCATCACCACCACTTCGTCCACCTTGGTGGTTGGGGGCTCCACGGCCATGGTTTACTTGGCCACCTTGTGGAATAGCACTAGAATTAAAAGAGCGTCTTGCAAGTTTGGGACATTCAGCTCTAAAGTGGCCAGCTTCATTACAATAAAAACACCTTTAGTTCCTATAGGGCTCCATGGTAGGAATAACATAAGTACGGAGGACAAAGTTGTCGCGCCACACTCGAGTGTTATTGTGAGGCCCTTTGGCTCTAAATTCATTTGGAATAATTCCCTTGGGTTAGACTCAGGATGGAATCTCTTCTTGACTTGAACACTCTTTACTTCTTTTACCAATGGCTTGGCTAAGGTAAGGACATCTTGCAAAGTGGTCAGTCTCATTGATTCAAGAAGGCGAGAGTTTGGAGGGGCTCATTCAATCCTTGGCAAAAATGGGCCACCTGTTGGGTGGTTGTCATAGGTGAAGCATACTTGCGAAGTGTGACAAATTTTGAGTAGTATTCCTCTAGAGTTAAGCTGAGTTTCTTGAGGCTGAAGAACTCATTCATCATAATGGATTCATGAGATGGGGGAAGGTAGCGGTCCTTCACAGCTTGCTTAATGTCACTCTAGGTCTGGAGAGCCTTCAGTGACTCCCTTGTCTTGACAACATTGTTTCTACCAAAGTTTAGCATCTCCAGTGAGACAAAACTTGGCAATCATGGATTGATTTCCAGCTCCTGTGCCAGGCTGAAAAAATCGTCGTCCATAGCCTTAATCTAAACTTTTACATCCCTTTCAATCTTTGAGCCTGCTTCATTGAACAAGGGAGGCTGTATTTGTTTGAGCACAAGCTTCTTCTCCTGTGTATCTATGTATAATGCATTGGGAGCAAGAAGATCATGACCTTGGTATCAATGTGAGATTAAGTTTAGAATTATAACACTTAGGGTACCTAGTCTTATCACAAGAACACTAAGTGAGAGAATTCCAATCCTTTATTCCAAGCTTTAATATTTATACGTAAACCAGCTGATTACAAAGATTGAGTTATACAACTCAATTCTTATTTATTTACACGGTATGCTTCTAGTAAAACTGTGAGGCATTAGTATTGAAAACGTAAGGGGGGTCTGCCAAGGTTTCTGCCAAGGTTTCTAAAACTCAATAAGTCACTGGCAAGCGGGGCAAACCATGAGCTGAGCTTCAGCTGACAACTACTCTATCAAGTTGCAAAACCTCGGCCACTTTATTGTAGATCCATCAATTCTATAGCATACGAGTTCCGTTGATGGTTACATGGGTATCATTTTGAGGAGTACCGCGAAGAACCAAAACAAGTGAACTACTCGTAACATCTCAGTATAACAGATTCACATTAGGTAGATGGAAAGATTTCTAACCAAATCCGCTCAAATGATGAAATAGGATGATCCACAGCTAGTATTCATCCCCTCTCAATGCATGTGTAGTGAGGAAGGGTTAGCTCATCTATGATGTGCATCATGGCATCGCGGAACTCAAATTTTGGGAGCGACAAGCAGCCATGAACATATACTGGAACACCAGGAATCGGGAATAGGGATCCATCCCATAGCTAGATTAGTTTGACAAGAAAGCCCAATCAAAGAATACAATAACATATAATTTCCTAAACCTATACCATGCTCTGATACCATGTGTAAGGTCCCCGCCCTAGTTGGGCCAAGGGGATCCTTTTGATAGGTGGCGAAATCTCCTTAACTCCGATTTACGACACCTCAATCTCTAAAAAATACGAGGATATGAGCAAACGGGCGGACCTAACTCTATCTCGCATGGGAAATGTAGTCATTCTAATAGGAATCTATTCCTCCGATCAAGCGGCAGCGGCACTCAATGTACGTGATCAAGGATGGAATAAGTCCGCCGCACTTGGTTCATGGAAACCAACACCTTTTTCCTCTTTTTCTTACAAAACACAGCCATTGGCTCTTTCCCCTAAAATGGAACTTGTTACGCATCGTAATAAATCTGTTAGAAAGTTACCCAACTCATCGGGTCCACCCATCCAAGGATAGTGCCATCGGGGCATCCATCCTCCACCCACTCACCCATTCATTTTTGTTACCTACTACACTGTGAAACATATAAGAATAGGTTCTTTAATTAAAGAAGTTCCACAATGCTCTTCAAAATAGCCTTTGAAAAAAATCAATATTTACATCAAATAGTTCTTACAGCAAAATGTTCACAAAACAGACCCCGAAATCGGGTCAGTCACAGCAGCGAGATCCAAGCTTCCATATCCATGTCCATAGACATATCCAAAGCAATACCAAACCACTGATGATCTAGAATTTGGTCTTCCAGCCTAAACCAACTGGGCATACCTCAAGGACCATACTCCCTCATCGTCAACCAGTTGGCGAGGGCCAAGCCAACCTGACACCCCCTCAGGTCCTGCCGTTTGTACCAAACCCTACCACTCCTCAGAGAGGACGTCTACTCATGAGGTGGGCTAATTCATCACACTAGCCTAGGCCCGTAGAAGTAGCCAACATTTGTAATCACGTGTCCACCCTCGCGGGGTGGAAATTCGATTCCCAGCGGCATACAAGGGGGTTACCCTGGGTCGACTCTCGGGCTTGGTACTGCCTCTGCCTCTGCTGAATGCGCAAGCAAAAGTGCAGTTAGTTAAGTAGGGGAGAAGATGTACCTGTAGATTAGCAATGAAACCAGCAAACATATCCATTGAAATCAGGAAAACATTCTTTTCTTTTCAATAATTCATTGAGCGATAAGAAAACAACATCGAACACAATGATGATCTTCTTAGCTACAATCCTTATCAACAAGAAAAAAGGACCATAAAGTATTATGGAGTAAGATTACTCACTCACAATTTCGCTTACTAGTCTTACTTAAGGGCATATACGAGGACGAAAGTGGCAATTCTCCATATTGGAGCCTTAATCATTTGGCTACTTAACTTAAAAGAGAGGCGCAATGCTTCTAGAATGCTAGTCGTAGTAGTCAATAGGTTTAACCAATAGGGAGGTAATCTTACTAAGCCTAAGAATCTTAACTTTATGACCTAAGAAGTTACTTATATTTAAGAGAATTAAAATACGGCCAACCTGGTTGTTGCTATCCATCTCTCTCTTGTGTCTTGCTCTCTCTTGTGTATGTGTGTTTGCTTGCTAGGGTTTGAAGCTCTCCCTCTCCCCCACATTCTCTTTATGGTATCAGAGCTTGGTTTGTGTGAGAGCTAAGGAGGCAAGTAAGAGGCAAAAACAAGCAAGGAAGGAAGTGGTATTACATGGGTAAGAGCACCATCATCTCTTCCCCTTCTTGGTTTAGGTACAACACCTCCTCAGTAGCTCACCTCTGGGAGCTACACATCTCCGATTGAGGAGCTGTCTTCGCGGGAGTAGAGCTATAGTGCAGGTATAACGACTTATCGGACAAAATTTTTCTAGCCAAAATCACGTTTTGGGCGCGTTATTACGGTCCCCATTTTGTCACTGTGTAGGGTTTTCTAGAAGCTCTGGTAGAGAACTGTTTCTGCTCAAAATCTGGTTATTGCAGAGTGCAACAGTGCATTTTGGAGGTGCAGACAGGGTTTGCACATGTATTGTTGATACTGGGTATATATACATGTACTCTGGTCACATTTGGTGTCACACAGGCTATGTTGAAGTACCGCTGCTGCTGCAACAGTTATAGGAGATACTGCCGTATTACAGGTTGCATACAGAAGTTATCTGTTTGCAAGTTATTTAATTGTTGTAGGAAAACATGTCTGATGAAATTAATCAGATTGTTAGTGAGAAGCTGGATAAGAATAACTTCTATGCTTAGAAGTTTAGAATGACCAATTTTCTAATGGGTAAAGGATTTTGGAATTATGTAGAAGGAGACAATGAGGAGCCTCCAGAGTTATCTGAGGAGAATGCCACTCCTATAGATATAAAGGCATTCAAGGATTGGAATCAAGGTGCAAGAAAAGTCATGTATTGGCTTTCAATTAGTGTCACAGACACTATGATAGGACACATACATGATGCAAACACTCCAGCATTACATGGCAGACTCTGGTTCAGAGAAGGCAAGGAAGTTGCAGTTAAAGCAAGAGTTGCATACTGTGGAAAAGAAAAGCATGTTCATAATGAATATGCCTTAAAGATCAAGGGCATTGTTGAATCCCTTGGGTCTATCAATGTATCAGTGGAGGATGATGATTTGGTGAGTGTCTGTCTGAATGGGCTTGGCAAAGAGTACAAGCCATTCAAGACCTCCATTGCACTTAGAGAGAATATTCCCAACTTTCGAGACTTGATATCTATGCTGATCATAGAAGAAAAGGATTTAGGTGAGGATTCTTCTTCACAAATCAAGAACACATCGAAACAGGCCTTGTACTCTAATTCAGGTAGAGACCATGGTCGAGACCAAGGTGGTGGCCGACAAGGAAATCAGAATTCTAGACAACAACAATCCAATGATTCACAGCAGCAATCATACACAGGTGGAAGAGGCTAGTCTAGAGGTAGGGGGAGCCAAAGAGGCTGAGGTGGTTGGCAAAGAAATCAAAATGCAAATAGCATAGAGTGCTATTACTGTGGCAAACCAGGACACATGGCAAAGGACTGCTAATGACATTAAAAGTGGGAAGTTGCAGCAAGGCAACTATGCATCATCTAGCAAACATGGAGGTGATGATAGAAGTGAGCAGTTTTTTGTGATGCAGCACATGCTTAGTTCCATAACAGGGGATATGTCAGGATCTCAAGATATATGGTATGTGGATTCTGGTGTCTCTAACCACATGACCAATCATGCTGAGTGGTTTAGAGATATGCAGGAAATGAAAAAACCAGGTTATGTAGAAACAGGTGATGATACTGTGCATCCCATTACGTATGATGGTAAAATGCCATTGTCTATGCAGGATGGCAAAATGAAGTACTTGGCTGATGTACTTCATGTTTCGAAGATTACAAAGAACCTGGTTTCTGTGTTGGACAGATGGTTGAGCAGGGCCTGCTTGGTTGCAAAGGGTAACATAAATGGTGGGATGTTTACTTTGGACGTGAACATGCCTGAGATAAAGGCAACCATGTTTGCGCATGAAATAGGTGTCATTTTGCAGATATTGACATATGGCACAAGCACACTGGTCATGTGAATGTACAGCGGATTGAAGTCTATGCAAGCCCAAAATATTGTTGGCAGGTTTGCCAAAGTTTAAGGTTGACGGAATGCATAAGATATGTGAAGCATGCCAGCTTGCTAAGCAAGCCAAACATGCTTTCCCACATGAAAAGCATGTCAGTGTAAGGCCATTGGATGTCATACATTCAAATGTATGGGGACTGACCAAGACTGCAACAATTGCAGATTGCAGGTACTATGTTACATTCATTGATGATGACCACACTAGGAAATTGTGGGTTTATTTCATGAAGGAGAAAAGTGAGGTGTTTGCTCACTTTCAGAGATTTAAAGCCTTGGTTGAGAAGGAAAGGTAGATCAACCTTTTGTGCATGATTTGTCAATAGGTCACTCATATGTGGATGGTGACTCTAGTGGCTCTGAGCAGAGCCTTGATGAGGAGCTTGGCATTCCGTATGTGGTTACTCCTGGTGTAAGGAGAACCAGGGCTGTTTTGAGACACTGATCCAGGTGTACGCAGGTCTACGAGGGTTAGATACCCTATTGACAAGTTGAGATATGATGGATATATAGCCCATCATTATACTTACATGGTCAAAGCAATACAGGAGGTTAAGTCCACTTGCGTACACCTGGCACTGATCCAGGTGTACGCAGGTCTACGAGGGTTAGATACCCTGTTGACAAGTTGAGATATGATGGATATATAGCCCATCATTATGCTTACATGGTCAAAGCAATACAGGAGGTTGAGCCCACTTGCTTTGAGCATGCAATTGGAAATAAGAAATGGGAAGATGCCATGGATGAGGAGATGGCATCATTGGATGCAAATGCAACATGGGAGTTAGTGTCTTTGCCTAAGGAAAAGAAGGCAATTGGATGTAATGGGTGTATAAAGTCAAGCACAATGCTGATGGTTCAGTGAGCAGGTACAAGACAAGATTGGTCACCAAGGACTATGCGCAGACTTATGGCATAGACTATGAGGAGAGATTCAGGTTGCAAGAATGGAAAAACCGGCAGCGAAGGGTTGGTCTTTACATCAAATGGATGTAAAGAATGCTTTCTTGCATGGTGATTTGCAAGAAGAAGTGTACATGATGCAACCACCAGGTTATGAGAGTGATGCACATCCAGATTTTGTGTGCAGGTTACGCAAAGCCTTGTATGGCTTGAAGTAGGCACCCAGAGCATGGTCAAACAAGATCGGGGAATATCTTGTTACCATTGGATTTCAGATATCCAATGTAGATTTTTCACTATATGTAAAAAAGACACATAGAAGGATCATGCTATTAGTCATCTATGTGGATGACTTGATTATCCACTGGTGATAGTGATGCAGACATACATGATGAAAGGATGCTTTTGAAGTAAAAGTTTGAGATGAAGGATTTGGGTGAGCTGCGGTATTTCTTGGGCATAGAGGTGGCGAGATCACCTCATGGCATTTTGTTATTGCAGAGGCAATATGGCTTGGACATGTTGTCCAAGTATGGTATGACAGGCTGTAAGCCTATTTCAGTGCCATTGGAGCAGAACACAAAGCTTTCCTCACAAATACAAGTGAGCTTTCGGAGGATCCCACTACATACAGGCGCATAGTGGGTAGTTTGATCTACATGATCATTACAAGGCCTGACTTGAGCTATGCTGTTGGACTTGTGAGTTAGTTTATGCAGGCCCCTAGGAAGCAACACTTGGATGCGGCTAGATGGATCCTCAGGTACTTAAAGTCCACAGTGGATTATGAACTTTTCTATGAGGCTGGTAGAGAGATACAGTTGCATGGGTACACAGATGCTCATTGGGTTGGTAGTATTGCAAACATGAGATCTACTAGTGGTTTTATGTTCTCATTTGGGAGTGCTGCTGTGAGTTGGAGCAGTAAGAAGCAGCCAACAATTGCCTTGTCGAGTGAGGCAAAGTACAGGGGTGCTGCTATGGCAGCTTGTGAGGTAGCTTGGTTTTAGAAGCTACTTGGTGACATGGGAGATCCCATAGATAGAGCAGTTATCATATATTGTGACAACATGAGAAGCGTACAGTTCGCCAGTAACCCAGTATATCATGCTAGAATGAAGCACATTGAGGTGCATTATCACTTTGTGAGGGAGAAGGTTCTAGCAGGAGATGTAGATCTAGTATATGATGTCAGCACAGAGGATCAGGTGGATAACATCTTCACGAAGGCATTGGGCATAGAGAAGCTCCACAGGTTTAGGAGCTTACTTGGAGTGTAGTGTGTGGAGTTGAGCTTGAGGAGGAGTGTTGAGATATCGAGCTCAACTAGTGCTACGATGGACATTGATGACCCACCGGGGTGATAGTTTCCGCATCTACACTACTGGCATGGTTGGTGAGATTATGGGTGATATGCGGCCAGTGGGATGACAGGCTGTGTGACAGCCATTTTGGATTACTAGAGACTGGAATAGTTATAGCGCCAGCTCATTTAGTCAGGTTCACATTATGGACCGACCCTTGTATGTTGTAGTAGTTGAGTACTAACCCATATAGTGTGTACTCTTATCTCTTTATGTTATGTTGGTTGAGTAGAGAAGAAGAAGATAGAAGAAAATTCAGCTACCATCTCTCTCTTGTGTCTTGCTCTCCCTTGTGTGTGTGTGTGTTTGCTTGCTAGGTTTTGAACCTCTCCCTCTCCCCCACATTCTTTTTAACCTAGGGGGGGCTGTTTCGGAGATAGTCCTTAGCCGCCTGAGGGCTCACAAGAGAGAGGGAGGATTCGGTACGTCTAGCCTTGGCTGGAGAGGCTAAGAGGGTGACTTTAAAACTATTCACATTGGGGGAAGAAGAGTGTAGGACATGTCCCTACAGCTAGAGCCTAGCCTCTACGTGCGTTAGTGCTTACCCCTCAGGATGGGGAGGGGAGGGGCTTATATAGGTGCGGGGAGGGGATGCATGCACATGGAGGGAGTGCCAACAGGGGGAGCAAGTGTGTCCGGGTGGGGGTGCCATTTGGGCTAGTTGCATGGATGGTAGGTGTGTCAGGGAGAGAGCACCACCTGTCTCCAAGAGGTGTCTGCTGAAGGTGTGTACGTAGAGGGGAGAGGTGGCAGGGGGAGGGGGTACATGCACCACCTATCTAGGAAGGACCTAGAGGGGGATGTGGAGGTGGCAAGGGGTTTGTGTAGGGAGGCATGTCCCAGGGGGTGGTGGGCATTGTCTCAGAGGGTTGGCGAGCGATGCTCGTGGATTCGGGGCATTGGTGGGCGGCGCTCGTGGATACGTGCATGTAGAATTTGGCAAGAAATGAGATCTTGGGTGTTCGGGGAAGGCGTTTGTATGGGTTGTATGTTACCCAATCGGGGGTCGTAGCAAGGCCCACCACGCGCACGCCCAGGGACGTCCGTCAAGATTTTCTTCAAGAAATTGCTTGGGACTGTCTTGGGATCTCGTGGGTGCTTTCCCTTCGTCGTTTAGACGTCTGGAATGCTACTAATTTGGTTTGAAGCCGCTAGATTTCAAAACTTCACTGGTGGATTCAGGCCACTTCAGTTACTCGTTTCAATCCAAAAAAAAAGCCTTACCTGAGGTATTCTCATACTTAAGATTTCAAATTTGAATTCAATTTTCTCATTTCTTGAGTAGAAAGTGCTTAATTTGCAATCACTTCAAAATAGCAGCTTCTCAGGGATAAAAACTAACACGAGTAAATGCAACCATAATGACCTAGCTGCACTATACTTACAAAGGATATGCCATATTGTGCTAAATGTACTATATTTACAATGGGTATGTTACAATTCAGAAGATAAGGAAGCATGCTCTTGTAAGTCCAGAATAGTAGTTCATTCAAGAAAAGCATATCCTCATCTTCCATATCATGATCTACACACACTTGTACCTCTAGGGGAAGACGCCTTCTCTCTGTATTTTTTTAAAATTTAAAAAAAACTTATTTTATGAAGTTGTAGATATACAATCTCTCTCCCTAGTTATTCCTGGCCCTTGAGATAGTTACTGAGCTTATGGTTTACTGAGAATGTATGATATATGAGACTATGTGACATTTCAAAAAAATCAGATTTCTGAATTAGAATTTACACATCTGATCTGAGTTAGAGAGTTTTCTTGACGATAAAACTTTCTTTTTAGAGACTTTTCATGAGCCTAAAGTCTCAAGCTTTGTAAATTGGATCATACATATATATGTATCATCTTTTTGAATTTTTGAATCTCTCTTTGCAAGTGTCTCATGAGTTCATTGGGTTCATCTGAATTGTGAATGTAGAGGCTGTTGTTATATATCCTCATGAGTTTTTTTTATCTCCTATACATCTACATGGTCAGTTCTTTTCATGTAATATTGATTGGCCTTTTCAAGTGGTGAAGACAGAGGAGAAACCTTGGATAGGACTTAACATTTTCTTTTTTGAAAGGGTTTTCAGTTATTTTGTTCCAGGCCACTTTGCGAGTATACATTAGGAATTTCTTGTGGACATAGTGCACACTCACATTCTTGTGCTGATTCACTTTAAACATGTAGGTGTGTGCATACACACTCACACTCACACTCACACTAACTCACACACACACACACACACACACACACACACACATTTACGTCTAGATGGTATTGCAAAAGTTTGTTTAAAAAATAATGTACTAAATACTTGATGTGGTAGTAGGTACTCATGCACATTTTGATCATAGCTTTATAATTCTTAGCAAACTTGGATAGGACTTATCATTTTCTTTTTTGAAAGGGTTTTCAGTTTATTTTGTTCCAAGCCACTTTGTGAGTATACATTAGGAATTTCTTGTGGACATAGTGCACACTCACATTCTTGTGCTAATTCACTTTAAACATGCATGCGTGTGCATACACACACTCACACTCACACTCACACTCACACACACTCACACACACACACACTTTCACACTCACACACACACACACACACACACACACACACACACACTCATTTAAGTCTGAATGGTATTGCAAAAGTTTGTTTAAAAAATAATGTACTAAATACTTGATGTGGTAGTAGGTACTCATGCACATTTTGATCATAGCTTTATAATTCTTGCTCACATTATGCCTCCATGGACATAAATTCTACGAATATATATATGCCAAGAGCTTCATATGATTATGTATACGATCAAGGCACAATGTACAAAGTAAGCTTTATTACATCACAAGTATGTAAGGAAAACATTCTATTCTATGGGTAAAGCTCATTTAAGGGAAATAAATAGCAAAGGCATTCTCTATAAAGCTCACACAACTACCATAGTTATGAAGCTTGGCTACTTTATGACTAAATGCTAAATTTAAAGAAATCAATAGCTATATGTAAGGAAAACATGCTATTCTATGGGTAAAGCACATTTAAGGGAAATAAACAGCAACGACAATCTCTATATAGCTCACACAACTGCCATAGTTGTGTGAGCTATATAGAGAATGCTTGGCTACTTTATGACTAAATATAAAGAAATCAATGGCTATATGTAAGGAAAACATGCTATTCTATGGGTAAAGCTCATTTAAGGGAAATAAATGAGCAAAAGCATTCTATATATAGCTCACACAACTACCATAGTTATGAAGCTTGGCTACTTTATGACTAAAGGCTAAATTTAAAGAAATAAATGGATATATGTAAGGAAAACATGCTATTCTATGGGTAAAGCACATTTAAGGGAAATAAATAGAAAAGGCATTCTCTATATTGCTCACACAACTGCCATAGTAGTGTGAGCTTGGGCACTTTATGAATGAAGAATAAATTTAAAGAAATCAATGGCTATATGTGCATAAGTATGGTGGTGAGTAAAGTGATAACCATTTATATATAACCAACAAAGTAGCAATGCATAAGTATGGCTATATGTGCATAAGTATAGTGATAACCATTTATATATAACCAACAAAGTAGCAATGCTAAGTAAATACTAAAAGTCATTTCATAAAAGTGATGGGAGGACCTTGCATGGGTTGAGCTATTTTTAGGAAGTATGTGACAACGATCAAGCTGGTATTGGAACCAATACATGATGAGAGGATTAATAACATCACCAATCTAAACATGGCTATATGTACCCACAAAAAAGTATACGAGCGTAAGCTTACAAAAAGCTATTCCCAAGTTTTGGTATGATGTTATGGTTCTTCCGAAAGCCTAAAAATATCAATTGTTCAATCTCTACTTGCCCCAATACGTATTGGCTACTCAAGTAAGCAATGCTATATATATATATATATTTTGATACCATTGAAACATGCCTTTGTAAGGGTTGTGGCAAGAGAGAGAGCGAGAGAGAGAGAGAGAGAGAAGACACAACACTAGGGGTCGAAATAGCCTTGGGCCGATCAGTCTTGAGTACAAGTTCTTAGAGCTAGAGAGCTCTCTTGTCTTTTTACATGTCTCAACAATGAGAGAATAGCTGAATTTATAGTTTTGGACCAAAAACACTTGAGAAAAGCGCTTTAAAACTCACTTATAATTCAAATCATCTTTTTAATAATAAAATCTCTTATATATATATATATAAGTAATGCTATATATATGACAAGATGGGTTATATAGCATACGTTGCATGTTTTGAAAACCCTTTACAAAGGTGGTTCACCAAAAGTATATTTTACCTTATTTACTTTTGATTGCATGTTTCTAACCCTGTACAAAAGAACTAGCTCACTAAAAGTATATGTTACCTTGTTAGCTTAGGGCAATGATTGTAACACTTAGTGTACACTAGCAAATATAGGTTTTTTTCTCTACATTCATTTATGGGTACTTAGTACTTAGGTGCTTGTTAAGTCGTGACATTAACCTCCCACATAATTAACATTAGTTCTAACTTTTGTCTCTTGTGGATGGTGGCATGTATAGCTTCTCCCCCTTAGCTCTACAATGGTGGAGTGGTGAAAGACTCAACAAATTCTTCTTATTCTTCATGTATGTTTACTTTTGCATTGTTTTATCATTGGCTAATTACATCGATGCTCATATGATATTGTAAACAAGACATTTGTTATCTTTTGCAAAAGACCTTAAAAATTAATCTAATTTGTCAGTTCAATCCACATGGAGTCTCTATGCAATTGGGAGGGTAAATCTAAAACACATATAAATAGTTTTCCAGACTTGCTTTTGATATTATTTATTGGTGTTGTGTGAGAGAGGAATAAACATACCATTGAATCACTCACTAGGGTTGGATATGGTACCCTAGCCATGGATTATATTAAGTCACCATTAAGTGCTGCTCAAACCATTCTTTCTTGCTTCAATGGTTCTAAATTCCATCAACAATTTTGAGATGTAGAAACCGTTGCATTTGTGAAATTCTTGAAACTGCTTCTTTGGATGTTTGGGTAACTCTTCTTTTTCTTTGAACAAATAACTGTATCAAGCTGACCTTGCTATTGAAAAGCTTTTAAGTCAAAACCCTATTTTTTATCAACAAGATAGCAAGGATCTTGAATCTTTTATCTCTACCTCATTTTTGTTGGTCATGTCCACTCCCGCCTAGTTCAGGTGTGAACCCAACTTACTCACGGGCATTTTTTCCATGTGACTGGACATTGATTTTTCCTCGTGAAAACACACTTTTGTGTGTTGGGCACTTAGCCCTAGGCTTTTTAGTACTCACTTGTACTTTCATTTGATTATTCATTGAGTACATCTTTTCTAGCACTCTTACGTTTCTCTGTGAATGAGGTTGTGTGTGTGTGTGTGTGTGTGTGTGTGTGTGTGTGTGCAGGCTAGCTGCCCTCCTACCCAACATTGGTATCAAAGCTTGGTTAGGGTTAGGGTTAGGGTTACACATCAGAGCTAGGGTTTTTCCTTATTGCTTAGCTTCAGCCTATTGTGCATACATGCTACATTCACCCCCTGCTGTTGGCGACCTGTACTACCCGACCGTACAAGCACCGCCGACTATAACAAACACTAACCATTGTTTATTCTACTTGGACATTTAATAAGTGAAGCATACATAGACCTTCTTAAACTCATGCATATGTTTATGGAAAATGGTTTCAAAAAAACTCTGTCACAAAGAATATAGTAGATATATCTCCACTAATAAATTTCCAAAGATACAGTACCGTATACAAGAATTATTAACTATCTTGGTTGTGGCGTGTTGTACCTTGTTGGGGGGTTGGGGAACAAACACACTCTCACATATTCACTAATATGTGAAGTAAGATTGGTTGGTGCTACACACTCGTATTATTGTGCTAATTCACTTTAAGCAGGTGAGCGCGCGCACATTCACTTATATGGAAAAGGACACACTATGCTAATTCACTTTAAGAGAGTGTGCACATGCGTGCGCACTCGCACTCAATTTCATGGCACCTAACATATACGAATGGGTGAGGGCATGTGTCTTATAAAATAGCAAATGAATGAATGGCCTCCTCTATTCAAACGACCATGGAGGACAAGTGTGTAAAGGACCGTACCTTGGGCATCTATTACATATTAACCATGGACAACCAAGGCCCAAGGAGAGGAGAGAGAAAAGAAATCTTGAATTTCTAAAAAATAAGAGAAAAAAATCCCTTCAATCGACACTTTGTATTCCGATTGACCTTCTGTATTCTGGCTTCCATTCTTGCGTTTCGCTTCTCAATGTCTTTTACATACCGTAAAAACAACGCGCGGGTTGAGTGCTAGTACTAATTAATGGTGGGATGTGCCGATGCCTTGGTTGAGCCAGCAGTATCGGACTTCGGGCAAGGAGTGTCCGGCGTCGAAGATACTAGAGGAAGCGGGGTCGAGTTCACACGGCAAGTTATGGGGGTGCTTGATGAAGCAAGGGCCGGCGAGGTTGCTTTTCCCACAGGCGGGCGCGGGCACGCGGTCGGGGTCTTGGGCGTATCGGTGGAAGAGGACGGGCACCATGCCGGCCAGGCCGCTGGCGGCCGACCCAAATGTGGAAACGGGGGTGAGGATGAGGTCGTCCATGAAGCTGAGCAGCCATATCTCGATCACGGCCTTCTCGTCGTGGCCGGAGTTCCCTGTCTTCTGCTCCCACTCCTGCGAAGGGCTGAAGACGCTGAGGAGCGTGCCGTTGAGATGGCCGGAGTTCCTGTAGTAGAACTCCGCCAAACTCTCGTGGTACTCCGGCCGCAGCGACGTTAGCAGCACCGCCACCTTCTCCGCCTTGTTGTTGTTCGCGTTATGGGCTCCTGCGCCTTCTAGCTCCGCCCCCTCCTCGCCTTGCAGCTCGCTCGGGCGGGGCAAAAGACCTGCATTTCGCTGGAAAACGAACGTCAAGCTGTTGTTCACATGCGGCGATCTGCCAATGACGCTTTGAGATTATAAACCATGTACGATGATCACTACTAACTACATGGGATTAGACAATGTTTAAGATCTAATCATGTACGTGTCTCCTTCATTATTTTTAATCATTATAATCCATGTACGATGATCACTACTAACTACATGGGATTAGACAATGTTTAAGATCTACTCATGTATGTGTATCCTTCATTATTTTTAATGATTTCCTCTCTCTATACCATGACAATGTTTAAGATCTAATCAATGTAATTATTTTTAATGGTTTCCTCTCTTTCTCTCTAAGGAAGCCCCCTTCACAAATGTGTAAATACTACCAGCTCTAAGGTTTCTCAAACTAACTTACTAAAACATATCAACTTGCATCACTAGACTAATATTACCAACAAGGACACATAACGAAGGCTTCATTCCTTATGGTTGAAATGTCACACTAGGCTTCATTCCTTATGGTTGAAATGTCACACTGCCACCAACTTCTCTAGCCCATCCCACAGAAAGGGCTTATAGAAAATGCATAATATTATAATTCTCACCCTACACAATTTGTGAGCCCTTTAATCTTAGCCAAGATCCAAATTTCTTGCTTGGGCAATGTGTCTTTCACATGGGGAAAGGCATTAAGTGAATGGATGAATGATGTTGATGCTGCTTGCTTTGATGTTCATTGTTGTCATCAATTTAGTTGGCTAAAATTTACACCTCGCAAGACTAACATACTTCCAATATTTGCAACATCAATCTTGATGATCTCCTTGTTGGTTGGTTAAACTTTATTAGTTCACAAGACTTGCCCATCATTTTGATGTCTCCAAATTTTTCCAAGCACTAGGTCTAACTTCATGTCCTCTCTTAGTGCATTGCCACATTTTGATGCATCACATATCTCTTTGCCCAACATTGTAGTTAGTTGATACATAGCTAGAGACAATCAATGTCCAGTATGTTCAATGTCTCCAACGTTAGGGATATTTATCATTTTAATGGCCTTTTTTATGGCATGCAATGCAAACCCAAATCTATGCAGGAGGTCTTACCTCTTGCCTTATTCTCTGGACAAGGACAGTGTTTGATTCCATTTTTACACTGATGTAATGTGCCCAATACATAATGCATATAGCATTCATTCTTATGCACATTCCCAAATGCAACTCTGACTGTGTGATGTGCAAGCATTAACCAAGGGTTATCAGAATAACCAAGGGTTATCCCAAATGCAACTCTGGCTGTGTGATTTGCAAGTATTAACCAAGGATTATCAAAATAATTTTATCAAAAATTACATTAAATCAAGGATAACCAATTTGTATGAAATGGTTGGAGTATCAAACCATCTCCGAATAGCAATTTGAAGTTATCGGGATCTATATCAAATACCTGATGGTTAATGTATGAATGTGAATGGGGATGTGGATGTATGAATGTGGATGTGGATGTGGATGTATGGATGTGGATGTGGATGTGTATGTATGGATGTGGATATGGATGTGTATGTATAAATGCGGATGTGGAAGTGGATGTATGAATGTGGATGTGAAAATGGATGTGTGGGTGTATGAATATAGATGTGGATGTGGATGTATGAATGTGGATGTGGATGTGGATGTATGAATGTGAATAGGGATGTGGATGTATGAATGTGGATATGGATATAGATGTATGAATGTGGATGTAAAAATGGATTCCCAAGGTTCCTTATGAACTCTTTTTTGGAAGGTAGCTACATGGAATATCTACACATCATGAATATTTGGAGTCACAGCTTCAAAATTGATATGTGCTATCTTGGAGAATTGTTTATAAAATATAAAAGATTCTCTTACATAAGGTAGATTTAAATGGCCCAATCTTAACAAACTCTAGTAATTACACCACCATAATTGAGTAGAATGGAAGGTAGTTGCATGGAATTACATATTATTCTTTGAAGTTGTGTGTGATGCCTTGGAAAGTTGTCTAGCCATAAAATAACTTCTTCAAAGTTTTATCATCTACACATGGGTACACATTTTCATGAAGTTTAAAACTTTATTTTAACTCCTCTTAATTGATATCTAGAAGCTCGTTCCATCTTCTTCAAGTTCTCCATCGTATTGTCATCAACTCGTTGTGTGTATGCATGTGTCTTCATACAAGTGGTTCCCCTAGAAACTTTGCAACTTTTGTAAGAAAAAGAGCCCCAATTGTGGAATGGATTCAAAGGCCTTATTGAAGTTCACAAAGCAACAATAGGCTCATTCCCTCTATGCTCTTGCCTCCTCAATGATGATCTCTTAGAGACTAAAGATGTAGTCCTGAGTGGAATAGCTTCTCTTAAAACTTGCTTGAGTTGTGGCTCATGATAGTTGCCATTTTGTCCTTGAGCTAACCTAAACCTCCAAAATTGTTCCATATGATTTGGCTAATATATGACCAATCTTTATAGTTTGGTAATTATTCGGGTCCAAGGAGGCTCCTACTTTATTTGGGTCCATGATGGGGAAACATAAGAGCCCTTTTAAAGATATGAGCTAGGATAGAGGCCATGACTCTCAAGCCATGTGCCAGATGCTCCATGTGGAGTCCCTCATGATTTTTAGCTCTACCTTTGCATAGGGCCTTCATAACGCTGGATGTGGTGAAGTGTGACTAATAATGGGTCTAGGATGTGTGAGATATCAACAAGGGTTGATTTATGACATCATATAGCCAACATGCATATGCTTCCCACCTAGTGGGATTAATCATGTGTGTAGATGGCTTCTTTGCTGCCTTAATGATGTGCCAAGCACATTAGAGCTGTCCTCATTAAGAAAGAGACAATCTAGTTTGTTCTTGTGATTATCCGAAATTACATGGTTTTTTCTTCAAGTAAGGCAATAGAAGGACCTCTAGATCTCACATACAGAGATCCATCCACATCCCCTTTCCCAGAATAGGTCAAGCCATGTGGCTTTGTGCTCACATCGTCATGCCAAGGTTGTGACCCAACCAATGCTTTAATAGTGTAGCAAATAGTGGATGGGAAGCCAGCCTATGTGCAGAGTCATGAAGGGTGGATGCAAGCTATGAGATGAGAATAGTGGATGGGAAGCCAACCTATGTGCAAAGTCATGAAGGGTGGAGGTAAGCTATGAGATGAGGTTGGGTAAGGGTGATGAGTGGTTAAGGTCAGATCTTAAGTAATCAAGGTGGGTCTCATAGATGTGATCTAGATCTCGATGCTGGTAAAAATGGTGATGAGGAGGGTTGGGAGGGGGTGATCGAAAAGAAGCAAATGTGGTGAAAGCCAAAGAGGTGTGGTCACAACCCCAATGGGTGGTGATGGGATAGTAAATTCTTGGACATCAAGCATAAAAGTAATACATTCCATCCAGTAATCCATTGTACTTGATCCTCCATCCTATGGAATGCAAATAAGTTTGTTGAGCATAGGCCATGTGTATCCTAAGACCTTGGGTAGCTTTCTTTTGGGGCTTTGGTGTGTCTTTGTCTAATTAAAGTGTGAGAATGCACCCTTGTGTCCCCTCCTCAATACACCTCTCTCTATCTTTATGATGGCTAATGTTCTAGAAGAATGATGTGAGCATTCTCTCTCTTCTTTCCTCATCTTATCTAGCCTCTCATGAGTCTGTATCTATGCCTGTATATCTCATGCAAGAATAATTCCACACATCTCTAGTCCTCGTACTCTTCATGTAAAGGGCCTCAAAAAAGGAAGTGAATGGTCCCTCTAATTTTGTAGTATGCTAAAGAATGGCATACAAGAATAATTCCACACATCTCTAGTCCTCATACTCTTGATGTAAAGGGTCTCTAAAAAGGAAGTGAATGGTCCCTCTAATTTTGTAGTATGCTAAAGAATGGCATGCTCAGTCTCCACCACGTGCATATCAAAAACTTGGCATACTTGAAGCTCTCAATTCTTGCATGTCAATGCCATCACTCAATGTGTCAATTCGACTCAATATCATGTGACATATGAGTATCCAAGTATCCTACCATTTGGTCAAATCCATCTACTATGACCATAAGGGGGTGGTTTAATATAGGCTCATCCTAGGGAGCAGGTGTCTTTTGCAGTATCTTTGCCCCATTTCTAGATGCTATTTCTAATCAGTGTTCAATAGTGCATGTGGATGCCTTGGGTAAGAATGTCTAGAGAGAGACCATGTGTTGTCATCCATCTTCATGTTTTATAAACCATGGGAGTTGTTGTCTACCCCTTTGTCATGTTTCCAAAATTGTGTACCATTCTTGGTGGGGAAGACAAATTATTGTGCTAAAAAAGAGCATGCATTTACTACTACATGCAAACATAGGTGCACTATATGGTGGCAAAGATATAAGAGAATATTGGTAGGGGTATTCAAGAGTTGTTGCCTACCCCTTTGTCATATTTCCAAAATCATGTACCATTCTTGGTGAGGAAGACAACTTATGACATGTAAATATAGGTGCACTATGTGGCGGCAAAGAGGAGAATTTTGTAGGGGTATTCAAGTGTAGGTGCACTGTGTGTGGTGGCATAGAGAAGAATTTTGTAGGTGTATTCAAGTGTAGGTGAGGGCAAAGAGGGCGGCAAGGGAAGGGGGGGGAGGGGGGGGGAAGGATGACATCATGAAATAGAGCATGATGCTAACTTGCAAGTATATACAACAAAGTGTGCATAGAAATGAAAACATTATTCAATGACATAATATCTACAAAAACTTAATAGAAGATTGGCCTCAAAACATGAGAAATGAGACCATTGTCAGTTGGTTAAAGTGGATGGTTTGTAACCCGAGGTAATGGGTTCGTTCCATGGTTGCCTGCATTGCATGGTTGCTACCTTGTAACTCCTGACCCCGTAGGTGTGTGTGTGTTTGTAAAAAGGTATGCGGGACCCTCATGTAATAAAATCGCCTGCCTTTTTAGAGAAATGAGACCATTTGATTGGAAGTTAAAAAATTGATTCCATAGCCCTTCTTACATTGTCAAAGGCCAACTTAGTGGGAGACTACATCAAACAAGAATTATATTTTTTTGAACGATTAATTCATACATGAGTTTGTCTTTGTGCTCTAATCATTTGTTAGAGTTGCCTTGATATTTTTGGTTGAAAAGCCTTGTGTATTATTTCCTGGTCTTTGAATTTGTTTTTGAATGCATGAAAATTTTATCTTTAGCCATGGTCCATTCAACTTGCATCAGCTTGTAAAAGTATCTCAATTAAATGCATGGAATTCCTTTTAGGGGCCTTTGTTCAATAGGGTAAGGGGGAAAGAGGGGGGGATAAGGCCCACTAGTGACCAACAAGTGTGTGTGTGTGTGTGTGTGTGTGTGTGTGTGTGTGGGTGTCTTGTTCAAAAGTATCGTTTCCTCTATAAGGCTCACTAGCTAGTGACCCAAAGTATTGACCACCCTTTATTAATTTTCATATCACCATGTGCTTGCAAATTTTGTTCATAAGATCTCATGCATATCCTTTTACCTCCCTACTTAAACAGCTGAATGACTTGGCTTTTCAAAACTTAATCTATACATGTCATAACACATATAAAAGCTTGAATTAATTCACTGACCTGTGTCCATGCCACACCTCAGCACATGCTTGTTGACTATTGGGTGATATTCAGCATTCCATGCTCTTATTTGGATACCCAACAGCCTATCAGCCCCTGCCAAGTAGGATTTGTAGAGGTGGGTGATACGGCTCCACACACTGTCTTGTGGGTTGAGCAAGTACCTTGCAGCATGCATGAAGATGGCATGGTCAGGGAACCATTGATTGAGGGCTGTTCTGAACTCTGGGACGAAGTAGAAACCCGGCGCACTGTATTCGTGGCTATGGAAAAACAGCCAGGGTATGTTGGAGATGAGCTTTTGGGCAGTTGGGCAGAAGAATGGATGGTCTTCAAAGTCACAACATATGATGTATGCCCTTATCCTCTTGGGGGCCTTAGAAGCCAAAAGCTTTATCTCCTCCTCCCTGCTTGCAGATAGCAGACTGCATGAGTCCTTGGATACATTTTTTATCTCTTTTACATATGTGCCCACCCTCTTAGACATATGTAACCTGAGCTTCTCCTCTGGGAATTCATCTGGCAACGCCCATGATGACGCCGGAAAGGGCTCACAGAAGATGTTCTGCACATTCGAATCCGTTGCTATGAGCATGGCTCTATTTGTTAGTAGGGAATAGAGGAATGCAGATACAAGAGAGACCATGAGATTGCCCATCCCATCCAAGCTCTTCCACACAAGGTATTTGCAGCCCGTCGGCGCCGTGACATCATCATCCATGGCAAGTTTAGTCAGATTTACCCCATGGCTGCATCTCTCGTGGTAGTTTTCGTACTCCCGGAGCCGTGCCAAGAAAGAGGGTGATGGGAAGAACTCCCGTGTTGAATGCTTCCTATAGCAGTGCTGCTCATACTGGCTCTTGCAGAAGCTCCACCGCCCGTACCTCTTTTTACCCAATGCATTTAGCCTGTGATAATGCTGCAGCCTCAGTATGGATTTTGGAGGCAGCCCAGCCTCTCTGCAATCTTGAAAGCAAGGTGCAAATGTGTGTCAATGACATCAAAAATTCAAGGAAACTTGCAACTCTAACCCATGCTTTTCTTTATGTATCTACCAATAGCATTCATTCAAGCATGTGATAACAGTATTTGGTGTTTGGGGCGAGCAAGGGCAAATCAGTCAAGGGTTTATGTGACCAAATGGCATATGAATCAAGTGAATTTTGATGTGGTATTCTGATGAAACCAGAGCATAGAATTTGTTTTCTTTTTAAAGAGTTGGGATCCTCACTATGAATGATTTGGTCGGCCACAGTATGCCGCACAGCACGCCTTTTTGAAAGGTAACCTCCTGCAGAGAAGAACAGCAGCAGCATAGAGACCATAGCTGTTGCAGCCAGGGTCCTCCATATCAACACCTTCTTGCAGATGTGAAGAGAACAGCACTCCCTGAAGTGCAGGCCTGAGAGGATAAAAAGCTTGAGCTTTCTTCTACAGCTGGTCATCATGTGAATGAAGAGAGCAGTGAGGTTTCTTCTACATCGAGTCATGCCAATGCAGAGAGCATTGAGCTAGTTCAAGGTTGAGAGGATTAGCAGTAATTAACTTGCCGTTCTAAGCTGCTGCAAGGGGAGATCAACATCAGAAATCAAGATGTGGGCACTTCTTGCATGCAATGTACCCATGAAGCTGCCCTTGACAGGCCTGTTGCTCCATCCTGTTGAGCTACCAGTGTTGAAATCGGCCTGCCATCGCTCTCCTACCCCAAAAGCTTCTTCACAGCTCCCTAACAGAACAAAATGGCTACAACCGTCGTCTTCGACCAGGCGCAAAACCGTTTCTATTAAACCTTGTAGACGACCCTAACAAGTTTTAAAAAAATTAACCCATTTCAAACCTTAGAGAGCCACAGACTTTAACCCACATAGAAAAAGAAGAGATCCTCATAGATATAAAGCTCATTATTTTTTACAAGCCATGCTTCCTTGAGAAGTGAGTAGGAGTAGCCTCCCCAAGGGGGGAAGAAGTACAAATAGGTTGTGGATATCAATGCTTCGCCCTTATATTGTAAATTCAAATGTCGACTAGGTCATGTATGTATGGCCTTCATTACAACTACTACCCACTGTCCTCATGTCCACATGTGATCACAGCCTAAGAGACCATATGATATAGAGATAGTTTAGATAGATTTGGCACTACATGCTTGAGTGAACTGTTATCTCCATAACATTCACATAGGTGGGGTTGGTAAACTTTACCCTTGGACACCTTGTCTCAAGGTTGTAGGCTTTGGGATACTGGTGCCCAATAGTGTAAGGAAGACACCAATGGTTGCTACCAAGGAAGACACGATATAAATCATTAATGCTCTTTCTTGGAGCACAATTATTGGTGAAGAGAACAATGGTTGCACAAGAAAATATAGCGCCAGGAAGACACCAACAGTTAGGAAGACTCAGTATATATTATTAAGGCTCTTCTTTGGAGCATGAAGAGAAAATAGAGGAGGAAATAATAGTTGCATTCTTAAAGAGGTCATTGTGTTTCTTTGATGCACCTCCATTCTTGAAGTCATATGCATATGCATGGAATTGTGTTGTGCATGCGTGCTTGCATGTATGCGCACATGCATATTGTTTTCTTCAATCCATACTTTTTCTCTCTTGAATCCTATTTTTGTTTTTTTGTTTCCTCCAATAATGATGCCATCACAAACTTTGTTTTAAGCTTAGACCTTTCTTACTTAAATGTTAAGTGTCCTCCATGAAATCCTAAATTCGGCAAAACATCTTTCAATTAGGACATACATTCGAGTGTTCTATATGGTGTTGCATAGTCCATGCATAATCTGAGCACAATTTTAAAAGCTTGTCAAACAAGGGTACAAAAATAAGTACAATGAACTTGAATGTCAAGGATCAAATATCCTTTTCATGAAAATTGGGAGGCAATCCTTGGCTACAATTCAAGGTCACTTCTTTCCATTGCTTCTCATTCTTTCATCAAATTTAGTATGAGTGTAAATTAGATAAGTATTACTATTTTATCCCCATATTTGCAATGATACAAGTGCCACCATTCCAAGAACTAAAATGTAGGGGAAAATCTTGATGGTGTTGTAATGTTCACTCACAAGATGATAAAATAGACACAAGTGCCACTCACAAGTGTTGGAATGTTTACTTTTGCTCTAGACATTAAATCACTCACAAGATGATAACAACCAAAAAAATTTACAAACGTTAAAGTTTATAAGCCTGTAAGATCTTAATAACAATGGCCTCAGTGTACCTTTGAACAAAGCCTTGAATCTCCCATGACTTATTCCAATAGATCACACGCATGTGACATATGTAGACCCTATCTAGAAGACTAACAAGATTTTTCATGTCATTGATGAGCCTAACAATTCCCATGTTGTGAGAATTAACCTTGTTTGGATCCTTTGACATCTTGTGAACATGTCTTTTTCTATTGTGAGGATTAAACTTTGTTTGGATCGTTCAACATCTCTAGAACATGTATTTTTCTAACCAAATGCTTCAACAATGCAAGCCTTGTTTGATTCGGTCTTGGTATAAAGAGCATGCATGGGTAACAAATCTTCTATCCCTTAATCTCCTCTTTGGAGCCCCACCAATTGCAAGAAGGGAGTCCACTTTTTGTTGCTTCCGCTTTTGTTCTTAAAATCCCAATGGCATCTTCTTAAATATGACATAGATGCTTCTACCATTGCATGCTTCAACAAACATTCTCTACTTGAAATGAATTGATATTTGCATGCAAGGGCCACCTCCATCTGTAAAGGTTGCAACACCTTAGAAAATCATATTTCATGCTACTATTGCATCTCTTGGAATTTTCATTAGCTATGAAAATAACCGCCTTCACTTCTACATTTTTCTAAGCACCGATGTATTGTGATATCAAGCATATCAATATGCCCATGACCAACAAAATGCAAAAACTCAATCATATTTTGAATGGAGGTGGTAGAGAAGATCAAGTGGGTAGATCCTACCATCTCTCTATACGTTGATGTTTTTCTAATGTCTTGCTTTCAACCATACAAACATTGACAACTTGGCCACTCATGGAACTCTTAAGGGTTACATAAATAGGAATAAGATATACATGTAATCTCAACTTAGGAGGCTATAGTTGGTGATGTCTTTGAAAGGTATCTTCACACCAAGAAGAAGCAATCCAAGAGAAGATCACTTAAATGCTAGATTTCAAATGAAAGATCAATTTAAGAGGAAAGGAGAAGGAGAAGTACAAGGAAAAGGAAAAGGAGGAGATGGTGCAGATGTTGTAGCTTTCTATTTGCTAAATGTTACTATGATTTGTACTACGATAGAGGTATTTTCTTATGTAGATGCTATAGAGAATACCATGCCCGTCCACTCCTATTGTGAAGAGGGTGAAAAAACTATGTAGGTAGATGCTATACACAACCCCTCCACCTAGTCTCCAGGGTAAAAAATAGTTGTACGTGGAGACACTCTAAGAAATGTTTGGTCTTCCAAATAAGAGAGGTCAACTATGCAATTAACAATGAAAGGGATTTCTAAAGCCTGCTTGAGCCAAAACCACTTTTCAAAATATCCCTACTCTTTTGTAAAAATCTCACTAGACTAAGTTGGCAAAACTAAAGCCTAGCAAAGCTTAGTAAATCCACACATGTCTAAAGTGATGGATAATTATTGGAGGGGGAGTATTGGAAGAAGCTAATAATTAACCATCATCATTAGAGTGAGAAAAGGATTAAAGGTTATTTGTGAAAGAATCAAGGATTTATCCTAGCTACATTCACCACAAAGTATATGCCAAGAGTAACCACCTTTTTCCTATATTCAAGGAGATAATTGTGGGGAGAATAGAGGGCATTTGAATGATTCTCTAGCTACTCAAAAACTCAAGTTTCTTCATTCCTCATGGCTTGTACTGGAAGCCTATTTTGAATGAAGTACTCTTGTTTATGATAATCCCTTATGTCATTAGACTTAATCATTTCTCATTAGCTTAACTCTTATTGCTTAGTGTGTTTACCATGCTTAACCACCATGTCTAATCATCATTTTTTTCCACCCTAAGCTCTCCTAAACCACAACCCTACACTCTTTGCATAAGAAAGATAATCATAAAGTGACCACAGAAGATGTGTTGAAGACCACAACCTTGGTTTTACCCAAATCATCCGAAAGACCTCTCTCTCATTGCTGTAAATTATGTTCTCTGCATCCAAGTGTTTCTCCAAACGCTCAAGCTGAATCTGAGATTAAGACAATTTTGTCAGCATATAACAATATGGACACTACTATCCGGACCAGTGCTGATGAGCCTCTACGTCAGAAACTATCCACAAATACTGCAATCTCATCAATGTATAGACCAAAGAGTGTAGAGTGGGCAGCCCTGCTTAACCCCCATCAATAGTCTTACATATGTATCCCAAGAGTCCACAAGGTGCACGTACTTGGCCAAATACTACCTCATATAGTGCCATCACATCCCATATCATATCTTGTGAGACTTGGAGCTCCTACAAGCGTCCTATCAATGGGATCAAGGGACGAAGTCAATGACTTTGCGAAAATCCAGAAAGTAGCAATGCACGTCCCTTCCATGACCTTGCCTCCTCTATGATAACTAGTAAAGTAGAGATATGGTCCAAAGTGGGGAAGTTTCTTTTGAAGCCTACATGGCTTGATACTCCATTTCCCATCCTATCTATCATAGACCTCATCATGTCCTCTAGTACTACTACATATATCTTTTTCATTGTGGGGCCAACTTGATAGTAACGTAGTTACTTGGGTCCATGGGGTCTCTCGCTTTGTGGATGGGGATGATGGTGTTAGTGGTCCAACTTCTTGGTTAAAAAGCTTTAAGAGAATGGGAGCCAATACGTGGTGCATGTGGGCAAAGTGTTCTACACATAGATCCTCATAATCTTTTGCTTTCCCACTACGCATCTTTTTAAGTGCTATTGAGAGAGAGAGAGAGAGAGAGAGTATTTTGCAAGTATGTTTTAAATTTTTTATGTAAGTAAAAATATTTCTTTGTTTAACTTATTAAAGAATTGAAACAAATAGCTTAGACTAATCCCAAACAACTAAGAATAGTACTTCCAACATGTGTGACTGTCAGTAGACATCGATAGACATGACCACCACCATACTTCATGCATGCATTTTAGAAGAAAAGTTGCTCTTGTACGCAAGCTTTGACATAATAAACACACTAGCTAGACACCAATACAAACAAGTTTCAAATTTCTTTGGCTTTTAATGTAGTTTATTTATGATCTAACTTCATTCATCTCAAGGATGCTAACTTCTAGTACACCGCATGGTGTTGGTGGTTTGGTTTAATGTTGGCTAAAACATCTTTTTGTACAAATCCTTCAACTTATGACTTCAATCTTTTTCTTCGAAAAATTTTGATCCAAATAATAATTAAGGGACATCAAAGTTATGTTTTTTTTTTCGAAAAAATATGAGCAAAATGAAAATCTTGCAGGTCCATTGTATATAGTTTGCAAGTTTCTTGGTTTGGTTATCAACACTAACTCTCTCTCTCTTTCTCTCTCTTCGTAATAGAAGATATATTACCAAAAATTACTTTATACATAGCCACATGGCCGCCATGTGATGTACTAGCTTTCCCTCACTAATTACTTCGAACCACAAGTGTAGCTCAGAGTACCCTCACCCAATATATAACCATGTCATTCTCCACCAAATGAGCTGACCACAAGGAAGAGACTTGCCACAATAGTAGCCCTTTTACACGACCTATGTGAGCTGTAATACCAACCTTTGCATCACATATGAAGGCATTTCTAGTTAATCAGATATGCCACAAACCTGTCCACCTTAAAAAAATGAAATAAAACTAAATGTTCTAGGTTATCCAGTCCATTCGGAATCTTGCCAGAAATCCAGTCTTTAATCTTTACGGTCCTATCACAACAGAATCCATACGCGAGAAAAGAAATCCCACGCCTTTTTTGCCACCGGACATGAAATAAAAAGATGCGGACATATTTCCAAGCATGTAGTACAAAACACATAATTACCAAAAGTAATCCACCGCTTTCACAACTGGTTCCCCAATGGTAGGCCTCCAACTAGTATACGCCATAAGAACACTTTCCCTTGATATAGAATCTTAGACCACGAGCCCTGTAAGATTACTTTCTTCCACTAGGCCCTACTTCCCCTAATGTTCTATACTCTATTCGCCTTCTTAGTGATTCTCTCTCTCTCTCTCTCTCTCTCTCTCTCTCTCTCTACAAAGGCAAGCCCCCATCTGTCTTGGGACTAATTTGGATGTGAAATTTTTGCCACGATTTTAACAAGGAATGTGATTTACCCATCATTGAACACAATTACCATAAAGTTCTATATCTGAACAGAAACAAGGTCAAGCATATAGTAATGTTAACAAGGTCGACTGTAAAGTCAACAAGGTCAAGCATATAGTAATGTTAACAAGGTCGACTGTAAAGTCAACAAGGTCAGGTTTAGTATCATCTTTAACTCCTATTGGATGCCTGGTCATTACTTTTATCATTATTGAGACATCATTTTACTTTTCCCAACACTAAAGGTAATCAGGAAAAAAAGGCCATTTATGATTGTCATTCAATTAGGCTTTCACATAAGAGAAATTTCTCCCACTCTTGCACATACAAGTAAATCCTCTACTTCATTTCATTATATTTCAATGTTGAGGCTGCTGTTGAGAGGGAATTATGAGTTACATGCACTGATGGGCTGAAATTTGGGCTGAAATTTGTTGCTCAATTGGTCTGAGCTTGGGTGTTCAACTTCACTGGCATAGCATAGACAAACCATGGAACAGCATCCCCACCTGTTCGCACAAAAGTGAAGGTGCTGGTGTATGTATTATAATTCACATCCTCATACAAAACAATGTGCTGAGGTTTTTGTCACTCCTCAAGACAAAAACCATGATGAAGAGTATCATGCAATGAGCAAAAGATAAGCCAGTGTGGTCCTGCTTCGTTCTGATAGTCAAAACTGTTTCAACTGCCTTGGAAAGTGGTAGCAGTACATGCTCATGGGCTTCCGAGCAAAGGGAGGCAGCCGACAATTAGAATAGAATTTGTGGCATGGGATTTCAGAAAGTCCTGCCAATAAGGGTTGCACTGATGTGAAGGACTTGGTTAAGAGAAATCGCAGTACTGAAGTGTCAAGTGTTTTGAGGTTTGCTTTGCTGCAGCCACTCTTTCAATTAAATACCTTCAATGCTGCTGTCAAACCCTTGGGTGCACTGAGATGAGCAGTAGTTTGACAGCCAAATACCCTCATTCACCTGTGGTCAGCCATCAATTGCAAATAGAGACCCTCCTAAGAGCATTTGCTCCTTCCTGCGCCCAAAGAAGATCACCATTGCTAAAATCAACCCCTTATGATGCTTCAAACCTTGGCTTCCAAATCCTTGCTTTGACAAAGCTCCCAGCTTGTTCTCACATGATGGAAACGGAAATCTTTGCATCCATTAATATCATTTACCTTAATAACTGTACTGCTTTTTAACTTCAACCTGTGAAACTTTATATACCACACCCATTCACTCTGTGCAGTTGTACTGCAGTGCATCCACCAAGATATATACATACACTTGCACGAGTGGGAAGAGGATGCAGCTTCCTGGTGCCTCAGGAAGCAGAAGCCTTAACCTAGCTTCCAGTTCCCAACTAAAAAGAAAGAATTTGCCAAAATGGAGAGCACATATTGAAGGATAGTAGGTCCAAATGCAGAATTCCTGACATCAACTCCATAAATGTTTCACGGTGGAAAAGCCTGCACAAGGTGCAAAAATTGCCATGTAGCATGGAGCTTACAAAGAAATTGTGGGGCGGGTATCCCTTGCCTACCTCCACAAATCCTGCCTTCTCCCTCCTGGCCTCTTATGTGCATATGAGCCCACCAATGTGGATAAGCCACGCTGCTAGAAATAACCCAGAATTGATGCTTCCGCTTTCAATGGGGAAGAGCTCTTCCACCACAATGCCCATATATTTATCCATAAACTGAAGCCATCAGATTAGACTCAACCTCAATAAACAATCCGGTAAAAATCTTTGCATTAAGATCCCACAATATGGGCAGGTTGGTTCCACATCTTTAAATAAAACAAAAGACTCCTGCAACTGTTCAAGCGCATGCCTTGAAGACAGTGAGAGAAAGGTCCTGGAGGTCTGTTTTGAGGCCCAACGAGCACAGCAGTTGCAAAACCAAAGGGAATGGGGTGGGCAGATTTCAAAGGTGACTGAACAACGAGAAATCTTGTGGTGTTGATTGCCTTGACATTCACCGGCTTCTTCTGAGAGAAATGGAACCTTGGCCTTGCAAATGCTGCACAATTCTTCTTGGGCATACCCTTTTCTGCAATATGACACATAAAGCTCTTATGAAAAAAATACCACACGCTGAATAGCAAAGTGCAGAAGGCTATCTAAGATATAGAGTAACAAGACAAGTTTTGCAACTTGGAAACTCACAAGCTTTGGGCAACCCTTTGCGCTTCATTCAGTAGTTGAGGTGAAATCCTTGAAGAGTTAGCTACAGCCCACTGCAGCATGCATGTAACACCAAAACAATCCACAAGCTCATCATCCTTGCTGCTTTCTCTGCATCTCTGCAAGCTCAACAGTGCTGAGCTTAGGGCCAAGTGTACAAGGCGCTCCCTAAGCTCATGCTCCACGTCCAAAAAAAAACTCTGCCAGCTCTTTTCAGGAAATCCAAAAGTGCTGTTCGAGGGACCATTGCAGATCAGCGAGTCCAATACTGTGGATGTCTTATGACCCACTGACAGAAATAGACGTTTGAATATCACATACACAATCTGCAGGCACCGGCAACTAGCATTTGAGAGGTTCTGTTTATAGCTCTTTGAGGACACCAGAAAGGTGTCATCATGAGAATCAGAGTTCACCAATCCCAAGCTTAAGAGCCATTTGGAAACAACCAAGTTGACAAATCCTCTTCCAATGGCAGATGACAGAGAGGCCAGGCATGCGATGATGTCCCAAAGGACCAATTTATGGCTTGTATTTTCAAAATGATGGAGAGCTGCAAGTATATGTGACTCCCATTGAACCCAGTTGGTATCAGGAATACCAAGTTTGACACCATGTGCTGTTGCCACTGGATTATGCGCAGGCAATGCATTGTAATGTTGACTTCCAACCCAATAAACCTGCGCCACAGCTTTCATAGCCCTGTAAAGGAAGAAAAGGATTAGAGACGCAACCCGGCATCTTTGAAATGGACTTGATTTCTTGCAACCTTCTAAAAAGACATCAGAGCAGGTCTAGAAACATTAGCTACATTGTCCAAGTGTATCTGCCTCTCTCACCTACCACACAAGTTGCTGGTTCCTCTTCCAAGCTTCAACCTGATCACTAGTTTCAAAAGGCCCTCCTCAAGATATTGTGGCTAGATCCCTTCTTGGGCCTCCCACATGGGTGGTACACTGGTACACATGCCACTGGCTGAGGGATTTGTCAGAATGCACAGCGGAAATGAAGACAACTGCTGTAGAGAGCAAAATGCAGATGAGAGAGGAAGAGAGAAGCTGTATAAACTCTGTATATACATTAGAAAAATCCCGGAATGGTACAATGGCAAGTGTGGGGGGCAAGGGGCCATTTTATATGGCCCCAGGCTGCTGGTCGGCCAGCCCAAAACAGGCCGACAGCAGCCAGATGCTCACGACCAGCAACAGTAGCCCACGAGCAGCAAAAAAACAAGTCAACCAGGCAACCTGCAGTCGGCCAGTGCTGCAGATCAGGTCGGGTAGCAACTCAGCAGTCGGCCAGCATCTGATACAGCCGGCATGCTCCCCACACCCAGGAAAAATGGGAAAAATATATGGAGAGAGAAAATGGGGGAACACCAAAACTAGGCGGGCACACCCACAACAGAGCCACAAGCAGCCCGATACTCTGCATCCGTAGACGACAAGGCAATAGTTGGCTGCCTCTTGCTGCTCAATGAAACAACTCCTGAGCCAAGGGTAAAACTGTAGCATGATGTAGATCTCCTCGTGTCTAGCTCTCCTCCCCAATCTGAGTCACTCCAACCTTGGAGTCCAGACTCGGTTCTTTGTTTCCCCTCCAATGTCGTAGAAGAGTCCAAGATCCTTCATACCCTACAGATACCGCAAGATCCGCAATCATGCGTTCCAATGAGACTTCAAAGGCATCTGCATGAATGAGCTCAACAACCCCATAGAAAAGCTCAAGTCCAATCTGGTGTTCAGCAACTAGATCAATGAACCAACCAGCTTCCGATAAAGAGAGGCATCAACCGGCTCACAAGGATCATTCACTATAAGCTTCGTGTTCAGGTCCATCAGTGACGTGATAGGCTTGCAGTTCTCCATCCCAAAGGCCTCAAGCAACTCATGAACATACCGCTGCTGAGAGACAAAGAACCCCCTCTGGGTCTGCTAGATCTCCAATCCCAAGAACAAGTGGAGCAAGCCTAAGTCGGTTATCTCAAACTCCTTTGACAAGGCAGCCTTCGTCACTGCAATGTGCTCCACATGACCGCCAGTGAGAATGAGGTCATCCACATAAAGGATGATCAACATGACCAAACCGCGTTCTTGAAAGAGATACAAGTTAGGATCTGCAACTGATCTCTAAAATCCAATCCGTAGAAAGAAGGAATCAATCTTCTGATTCCAAGCCCTGGGAGCCTGCTTAAGACCATTCAAGGCCTTTTGGAGGCTGCTCAACATACACCTCCTGCAAGTCACCATTAAGGAACGCAGATTTAACATCCATCTGATATATGGACCACCGCTGAGAACGGTCCAAATCGTGGTCATCCTCACTATCGGTGCAAAGGTATCCTCATAGTCAATGCCAGGCCGCTGAGCATAACCCTTAGCCACAAGTTTGGCTTTGTGTTTGTCCACCGACCCATCTGACGTATACTTGGGTCTTAAAGACCATATTGACACCAATGACTGGCCGTTTTGACAGCCTTGGAACCAACTCCCAAGTTTTATTCTTCTCTATGGCATCCAGTTCCACTTGCATGGCTTTCCTCCAAGTATCCTATGAAAGGGCTTCCTTTACAGAAGTGGGCTCTTTGTCCCACATGATACGAGACATCAAAGCATAGTTTACCCCTTAAGAGCTCCGCTGAATGACTTTTGTCACGAACTCTATGAGATCTTCAAGGTCCGTCCTCTGTGGTCCACTTGAAGAAAAACAATAACACCCGACTCCCGAAGGGTATCTAACAACCACCTGGGTACTCCAACAGAATGCAGAGCCTCTTGCTACTACAGGGGGGTCATCTCCAACCGTGGACTCAACCTCCTCAACTGACTGAGGCTGTCCAGCTGGAATAATCAACTGGGAATCATCATCAAACTCATCTGGGTCTCCAAGAAGTGGCGGCTCATCAACAGTGGAAGCTGGGACATGCTCATCAAAAACAAAATTTTTGCTGACAACAACCTCATTCCGCTCCGGGTCATATAACCTATATCCTTTGGAAAGAGAGTTATATCCCACAAAGACAAGCTTCTAGGACTTCGAGTCAAGCTTCCCCCTCTGCTTCTTTGGAATGTGAACATAGGCATCACTCCCAAACACACAGAAATGGAGGACATCTAGTTTCGTACCAAAATAAGCCTCAAAGGGAGTCATCTTTGGTACTCAAGTCGTCGGAGATCGGTTGAGGAAATGGACAGCCGTAGCCACAGCCTCTCCCCAAAGTGAACAAGCAAGATGACGATGCTCCAACATCGTCCTCACCATCTCCACCACAATCCGGTTCTTACGCTCAACCACTCCATTCTCTGAAGGCAAACCTGTATTGGCCAACTCCCGCTTGATGCCATGTTCCGCACAAAACCACACAAACTCATTGGAAGAAAACTTTCCTTCTTTGTCAGCCCGAAGAGTCTTTATCTGCAATCCAGACTCTTTCTCCACCGACTCTTTCTCCACCATCACATGCCACTCCTTGAACCGAACAAAAGCTTGGTCCTTCTGGGAAAGGAAATAAACACATGTGAATCTGCTACAATCATCAACAAGCAACATAAAATACAAAGAGCCTCCCAAGGATGGAGTCTACATAGGTCCACACAAATCAGTGTGTACCAACTCCAACGATTTCGAAGACGCCTAGAAGCCTGCTTCGGAAAAGATTCGTTGTGCTGCTTACTACGAATGCAAGAACTACAGCGTCCTTGCCTGCTGTCAACATTTGGCAAGCCAACCACCATATGGTCCCGAAAAGCCCGCCGCAACGCATCCACATTCAAGTGGCCAAACCGAAAGTGCCACAAGTCACCGATCTGAGTGCTTGTCAAAAAGGAAAGTGCTGAGAGTTTGTAGATATCGTTCTCCACTCCGCCTTCCCAAACAACCTGGCCTGTTTCTCTGTCCCGTAGAGCAACAGAATGCTCCTCAAACTCCACCCGGAAGCTAGTCTTGCAAACCTTATGCACTTACAATAGATGAAAACCAAGTGCGGGAACGTAAAGAACACGAGAGGAATGCTTTCCCCCTTTGCCATCGGGAATGATCTCCATCCTGCCCTCACTATGAATCGGTATAGTGGAATTGTCGAAAATGAAAATGCGACCTGACTACCGTTTAAGATCCTGTAAAAACTCACGAGAAGGAGTCATGTGCCTCGAAGCACCACTATATCAAGAATTCACTCCCGAGAAATCCCTGGCGGTGAAGCCAACTGCCTCCTCGCTCGAAGAAGATGAAGCATCTGTGTCCGAAATCTCCAAGTGCACAAAGGCTGGAGTCTTTGCAGCTGAAGCTGAAAAATCAGCACTCTTCCCGGTATTCCGCTTAGGACACTTTCTCCAATAGTGGCCTTTCTCGCCACAATCATTACAGGTCCGCTCGCGGCTCGGCCTTCAGTTTCTCACGATCTAAATCAGGCTTCTCGTCAGAAGACTTCTCCAATAAAGACTTCCCTTTGTCCTTATTGTTGTTGTTACGGCCTTTCGACCGTTGGCCAGTCAAGGCCTCAAAACCTTGGCCCTGTGGAGGGTTCGTAAAACGCTCTTCCTCGTCCAAGACCATAGGCACAAGCTCCTCCCACGTGATGGTGCTGAGCTTGCCACTGGTGATCAAAGAGGAGTAAAATGCTGAGTACTGAGAGGGCAAATGAGACAACAACGTGATGGCCATGTCCTCTGAAGATATCTCTTTCCCTGCCTGAAGAACCTCCTGCTAAAGAGCCTGCAACTTGTTGATGTGCTCCCGCATCGTCGCGACGACTTTGCAAGATTCATCACCCGCATCTGAACTTCCAAGGAGATCCACTTGATGGGTGATACCATGTTATACAAAGAAGCCAAATGCTGCCAAATCCCTCTGGCCAGCGTCATACACAACAACCCATTGAAGTCCTTCATGGGGGAAGAAAGAAAGGAGAAGGCACTAACCATAAGGGTAACAGGCGTTCCACTGAAATTTACGCTTGAGGATGATGTGAAAGTCTCGAGGGAAAAGTGATGATCATTACCAAGGATGTGGAAGATGCATGGAGTAGGGAAGAATACCAACAAAGACAAAACCCTGATAAATATGCCTGCCTTGAAATCTTCAGGAATAGGCGAAATCTAGGAGGAATCCACCTTCACGGAGAATAAAGGAAAAATGCAATCGTTAAGGTTCAAGAACTTAGAGAAGGGACAAAGGCAAATATGCTGTTTTTAGAGATGTTCAGTTCCACACTGGAGAGATGAGAAAGAAACCGGACATACTAGCCCTGCTGCACCTACCTCTCAGTCAATCACGTCTGCATGATTCGAGGAGATACATGACTGTTTGGAACTGCAATGGCACTACGTAGTCAGATGCAAGTAACTTCAGTGAAACCTACAAAGGAGGAGATGATGTCTTTTATACCGAGACACCAATGTCCAAAGAGGAATTACCCAAAGTGACTGGATATCATTGGGCCTCATCATTCAGGCAACAGACATGCACATCCAGTGGGGGTGTTCTTGGCCATGCTCTTCAGATTGCATCTCTGAGTATTTGTCTGTGGTGTTTGTAAAATAATAGAGGAGCATTTGTTCCACCGAATAAATACAGTGGAGATCGATTTCGGTGGGGACGGTATATGGAGTGCATGCTTTCTGGCTGTGGAGCGTATCGAAAGAGGGGGCAGGAGACTGAAAGTGTTGCCCAACACAGTGCAAGGCAGCCGAAACGAATTGAGAAGGGTATGTGAGCATGGAAGCATGTGCAGATGACGTGAGTTAGCAACATGGGACCAAGGCACGTAATTTTAGTGGCGCAAGGAGTGGGCGGTTGCAAGCTGGAAAGTGTGGAGAATGTGCGTTAATAGCAAGGTAGCAGGGTACCCATCAGAAACAAGATTGAGAAGCCTGATTTACACTGACCTTAGACTTGCAGGAGTCACAAGGAGGAGGGCTCAACTAGCTGACCTGAGAATGCTCTGTTGAGCTACTCGTCCTTACATTATCTTCTAAATGGCTGATTTGGTGCGTTTTTCTGCATTCTCAGCCCAAGTCAGTCCCATCTTTGCATCTACAGCAACAAAGCAAATACACCTCTATGATGGATGACTCTAGAGGGTTTTTTGGGACCCAATCTGGTGTTCTCTGTGCATCTCTCCCTCTCTTGCTCAGAAATTTTGGTTTGTGCAGCCATAAACAAGAAAGTGCAAGCACACGAGGTCAAGAACCAGGGTGACCTGCAGTCCGCCACCAAACCCCCCTTTATATATAGGTGTTGGTGGCTGCCTTTTACTGGTCGACTAGGGCTAGGAATGGCCCTCTCCATCTTCATGAAAAGACGTGCCTCTTTTGGGTACCCTACATTGGCCCCCCTGGGCGCCTACCAAACTTGGGCACTGGACATGTCCATGGCCCCCTTTCTGCGTGGCCAAAGAACTGTCCGCCACCATGCTATCCATCTCCCCTTAACTGTTGAGGATGCTAGATCAAAAAAACGTCTGGTTTACTGCTGCTTTGTGGATTTCTGCAAAGCTTTTGACATTGTCCTTCGTGGATTTCCACAAAGCTTTTAACATTAACTTTCGGGCACGACTCCTTAAGTACCTGTAGGATTTGGGCGTACCCTCAAAGATGATATGGGGCATTACAACACTTAATAAGTCACTTATAGGCCGGATCAGAGTTCCAGGAGGTCGCAGTGACAGGATATCTCTAACACAATTCAGGTGAAACAAGGCTCCCTAACTTTATTTGGGCTCTAGACTAATGAGATCTCTGATTTTGTTGACAGGCTAGCTGTCACACGTTCTCCTCTATCAGGCACCTTGACCCCCCTCATATTATATGTAGATGACATAGTGCTCATTTCAAATTCAACAAGAAGAGGCATCTGGATGCATTGCACACCTTTTGTGAGCAACGGTGTGACCTCATGGTTAACCTTGGGAAGACCAAGGTGATGATCTTTTCACACCTCTCAAAGACTCAGTAGCATCCAACTTCACCTACATGGGAGGTCCAGCATAACCTATGCATACCTAGCTCAATTTTCACCGTGCCGAGTTAGATTGACGAGAGACTATGCAGCACTAGCCCTCATCGAGAGCACTGCTTTCAGACACTTTCACAAACCTTGTAGGAGGACTGACAGGCTTCAGGTCATGATGTTCTCCTGCATGATCCGGAGCAAACTGTCGGTAGCACACTGTGTCATCCTGGCAGAGTTCAGGGCAGCCAGATGCACTTTCCCAAACAGAGACATACATACATCGCCTCCACAACCTAGACAGCCACAAGTTACCAAGGCTTGCTTGGGAGTCCTCTTGATGGCTAGCAGAGCAAGGGTACGAACGGCTATGGTATGCTAGAGTCACCCACTGATTCCTCACACAGTGACTCCATATGAACTGCCTACCACCTTTACAATACAACCTAGACGCCCCCTGCTTCCATCTCACCCTTCAAGATACCAACCAGAACCTCCAATCTGATCTCCTCGGCCTACACATCCACACCACATGGCTCGCACCCCTGGAGCTACCACGAAAGATGCAGTTCTTCGTTCTCCAGAGATCTTGAGGGTCACAGTGGATAGCTTCATTACGAGGCCAGATGCCTGCACAGATATGTGTAAAATGCCATGTGGACCGAGTCTCATCTCACGGCCTCAGAGTGTAGGACAAGGAAAGCAAAGAGCATTGCAAGGGAGGAGAGGAACTGTAGACAGGTCGAGATGGAGGAGTATTACATTTGCAGATGCCGAGTATACTATGAGATTCGAGGGGAATTCCAGTGCCTCTTCCAAGAGGGATTTAGAAACTCACTCCTGAGAGAGAAGATCCCAGCCACAGGACACCTCACAGCTGACCATCACTAGCTTCCTCTAGATACAGGGTGGTAGCACCAATGGTGAGTAACCAATAGAGGTACCTCAGCCTGCAGACCCACCCAGGAAGACTACTCCCCATGCAACACCGATCCACGGCCCAACTTGACTTCCTGCAGTCACCCGGGATGGTGTCTCTAGTTGCAGCACACTAGACGTCCAAGGCAGCCCTTTACACGGAAGCTCCATATGGAAGAGATTCTTTAGCGACATAGGGACACTCCCCACTCGGGGTGGACATGTCAAGCCTCTCAACAATCATAGACTCCCCTATGCTCCATATTCTGGATGGCTGAGGATCATGAGCTTTCCTTTGTATTGATATGAAGATGTATTTCACATGTATCTACATACTCACTGTGATGCTCACTATGATGATGATAAGATAAACATAGACCTAGTCTATCCTTTTGTATGGCTCAATATCCTTTAAGTCTCTTCCATGGCTCAATATCACATGGAATTATTGGGTTGTTTGAAGACGATATATAACTTTCTTCCTTTCTTTCTCTCTCAATGGACAAGCTAACACTATCATTCGAATTAACTAGATATTGACAGGAAGACAGTCATGGTGCCGCCTCTGTATCTGCAGGGGCATGGACTCTACACACCGGCCTTATACATGATGGTAGATTGCCTTGGGGCATGACTAATGCATGAAAACATAGAAGGAAAACACATTGTAGGCATTGTCGTGCATAGGTAAGAACTTGCCTTGATTGATACATCTGATCCAATAACTCCGTTGAAACCCCTCGTACCTATCAGAAAAACAGAGACAAATTAGCTTTAATTCCTCATTTCTGAATTCACAAGATGGCATCCCTAAGCTTGTGCCTGTTAAGATGCAAGTGCATGCTGAATCAGTTTCCACTTACTGTAGCTAGAGCAAGGCTTCCCTTTGACAAGCTCACACCAAAGTAACCATCCAATACAGAGTTTGGCAGCTGCATGAGATATGGTCAGCAAAGATAACACGGGTAGATAGAGACTCATTGAAGAGAAGACTTATATAATGTACTTACAGCAGTCGAATCCTCTAATGATTCGACATCAAGAGTGGATTCTTCTGGAAATGGTAGGGCCAGCAGCTCGCTTCCAGTGAACCTCCAAGCCTGTAAGCTGTTATCCTTCATAAACAACATTTGGGTTAGCGCTAATGAGACACTCATGTGGTTCCAGGTAAATCAATTAATGAACATGCAAAAAACATTAGCATTATGATGGAAACTTGAAAGATTCTAGCAGAGACCATGAATGACACAATGGTGGATTATTTTGCCTTTAAAATGTCTTGAATGGCAAGTGAGGAATGGGGTGGGAACTTGATGAGCCTTTAATGGATGAGAGACGAGGGAATATACGGAAGGCATGCAAGGCCACATGAGCTTTACCAGGAAAACTTGGCTTTTCAACTGAGTCAACATGTAATTTGAGACAATAAAGCAAGCAAAAAATCACTCCTACCAGAGGAGGGCAACACAAAACATAGGTCCATTGTCATATGCATCAGTCCTCAGATGCATGTGCAAAGACAGATGAGGACATGTACAGGGTCATCTAGGTGAGTTAGGGCTTAGTAAACCAGTTGAACACTCATGAAGGAACCTGACTGGCTCTATGGTTGGGCGGTGAGCTGGATGCTAGTGTCTATATGTTCTATGTTTTGGTTAATCGTAGGTGTCTACTAGACGGGGGTTTTACTTTGGTATCAGAGCCACACTGCTCGTACTAGGCTCGGAACAATTCATAAGGAGCAGAGGAGAATTCATCACTTGGATCTTCTAGACTCAGGGTCTATGGGCTGCTTTTCTTGTCTTCCAAGGCCCGCTACGCCTCTCCTTTGCACTTCATCCCCATATAGATGCATGATGCTCGGCACGAGCCCAGCATACCTCCAAAGCCCCTAGGG